>NW_016107639.1:1724372-1727593 GCF_001604975.1 Cebus imitator | reverse complement strand
CCCTGGGCTCGCCTGGCAGGGGTGACGCCCCACACTGAGAGGCGGGAGAGGCCGTCCCTGCATCTGTGCCCTGGGCTCGCCTGGCAGGGGTGACGTCCCACACTGAGAGGCGGGAGAGGCCGTCCCAGCACCCGTGGGCTGGCCTTGCTCAGCATGCCCTTTCTTGTGGCACTCGCTTGGTAGCAATGGCAAACCCTGTGATCACTGGAAAGGGCAGCGGTGCCGGGGCAGCCTGCTGGGGGTGCGCAGCCCCTTACGAGGTCAACTTGCAGTAGCTGGGAGGAGAGAGCTTGCGCCTCAGGTACTTGAGGACATAGAGCGGGAGGCAGCTGACTACGGTGATGGCCGACACTTTCCACAGGAAGGTCACGGTGGTGATAAAGGTAAAATCTGTTGGCAGGAAACAGAGAAAAAGGTAAGAGCCAACCAAGAAGCCCTGAGCCCTCATGGCCACAGCCACAGACCTGACCAGGCTACTGGGCGGTCCCCTTCACCTTGCATGAAGGCATCACTGTGCATTTACAGGGCCAGGCCCAGTGCTCAACCTCAGGTTTTTCTTGACTGTAGAATTGTTTTCCCTGCATACTAGGCATAATGCATTCTTTTAATGGAAAAAGCAAAACCACGGCACTATATAGCGATTGTAGGCCGGGCACTGTGGCTCACGCCAGCACTTGGGGAGGTCGAGGCAGATGGATCACTTGAGGTCAGGAGTTTGAGACCAGCCTGGCCAACATGGTGAAACCCCATCTCTACTAAACACACACACACACACACACACACACACACACACACACACACACACGTTAGCTGGGTGTGGTGGTGTGCATCTGTAATCCCAGCTACTGGAGGCAGAGGCAGGAGAATTGTTTGAACCCGGGAGGCAGAGGTTGCAGTGAGCTGAGATCATGCCATTGCACTCCAGCCTGGGTGACAAGAGTGAGACTCTGTCCCCCCCCAAAAAAAGGCTGCAGATGACTGATATCACCAAATACCACTAAATGGATAGACAATGTTCTGTGGCAGAATTTTCCAAGGCACCCAAGTGCCAGCTGAAGTGACACCAACTCACCTAACCTCTGCAGTTTGTTCGGCGATCTAGGCTGGCCTTTTTTTTTTAAGGTAGAGCTGACTTTATGGGGGCTCGGGGCAACAGAGGGCCGTTGGCAGTTCCATATTTGCAACACAAATCCTCAGACCGGTCTGCTCTTAAAGGCTCTCGGCCCGGCCATCCAGAATGTCCTCACCCCCTCACCTCCCAAATCTTTGCAGAAGAACCCGTGTGCTCGTCACACCCAAGTTGTGCTGGTGAGGACCAGGCTACTGAAATTCCTCATGGGAAGAAGCCTGTGAAAAATGGGATACGCACACAGTTCGAGTCTACAGAGGGTGGAAAGCCCTTTAGACTGTTCCAGAAGATAGGAGAAACAGATCTAAGGAACAGAGTTAGAGGCTTCGCAGAAGTAAATGACGGAGGGAAACACTGGCTCTCTGCGGGGGGGGGGGGGGGTCAGAGCCACGAAGGGGACGGCAGAAGCTTGTGCTGACTCATTTTCTGAAGACCCTGACAGTGCTCTCCAGGAGCTCGGCCACTACAGCTGCAAAGTCAAACACATTTTAGGGGCTCATGCAATCCTCAGCAGATGGCAGGATGCCCTGGCTCTCCCTCACTCAGGTAAGCCAGCTGCACCTTGGCCCACGACCAGCAGATCAAGCACATGCCACCTGCTCCCGTGACATCAGACAGTGCATGAGGAGCAGTGGGTTAGAGGAAGGTTTATTATTAGTTAAGTCTCTTTATCAATATTGTTTGGCTACATTTCTATACTTAGAAAGAAATGATAGCTTTACCTACCTAAGAAAGCTCCGAAAGATACTCTGCCTATACCTGTTCCAAAACAGGAATAAAGAAAATAAAGGACAGATTAAAGGAGATACCAGGATATTTCAAGGGGTTAGCAAACAAATAAGAAATACGTTAGAAAGCAATAGAACAGCAGAGCAAGACACGTGCTCAGTGTGGCTTTAGCCTCTCATTTGGCTGCTGTTGGCACACAACTTTCTAAACATCGCTGAGACACAACAGCGAGTTTACTGCCAGTGAAAGCACACAGCGTGGCACTCCCCAGGAGCCAGAGACCTGTGCAGGTCTGGGAGGAGCTCGCCGCGAGGGCATGCTGGCCGGAGGACTCGCTGTGCTCTGCAGGCGCGAGAGGGGCTCCGTGCCCTCCGTACACACGGGCGTGCGCGTTACTACTCATCTTCACACTGGCCCCAACGGGAAGTGACACCATCTCCTGTTTGCAGATGCAAAAGCTGAGGCTCAGAGAGACGAGACGAGGAGTCCTGCCCACGCCCACGGCACGTGTCCGTCTGTGTCATTTTGTTAGCTCACTGCAGCATGTAGCGTGTTAATGCGACCATGAGTACCCTAATTCGTGATCACACAGGAAAATATTCTAAAACCTCATTTTCAGAAGAAAAATAACTAGGACATTATAATTTGAAAACAATCATTTCTTATGAGCCAGGGGTATTTTTTGAGAGATTTTTTATACAAGAAGAGGAACATTTCACGTTTTCCTACCTACAGGTTCACCACTGCACGGGACACTCAGGCACTGAGGCGAGAAGCACACACGAGGCTCTGTTCACTCCCGCAGGTCTGAGGATGGGGGCTCCTGAGGGGCTGTGCTGCTCATGTGGGCTGGGGCCGGCCACTGACTGACGGGACACAGCACCTCATGTCAGCGGGGAGCCAGCCAGTGACTGATGGGACACAGTGCCTCATGTGGGGTTGGGGGAGCTGGCCAGTGACCGACGGGACACAGTACCTCATGTCAGGGGGGTGGGGGGAGCCAGCCAGTGACCAACGGGACACAGCGCATCATGTCAGGGGGGAGCCGGCCAGTGACCGACGGGACACAGCGCCTCATGTCAGGGGGGAGCCGGCCAGTGACTGACGGGACACAGCACCTCATGTTGGGGGGAGCTGGCCAGTGATCAATGGGACATAGCGCCTCATGTCAGGGGGGAGCCGGCTAGTGACTGACAGGACACAGCACCTCATGTGGGGGGTGGGGGGAGCCGCCCAGTGACCGATGGGACACAGCGTATCATGTCAGGGGGGAGCCGGCCAGTGACCGATGGGACACAGCGCCTCATGTCGGGGGGAGCCGGCCAGTGACCGACGGGACACAGCGCCTCATGTCGGGGGGAGC
>NW_016107639.1:1716516-1723721 GCF_001604975.1 Cebus imitator | reverse complement strand
CCTCATGTAGGGGGGAGCCGGCCAGTGACTGACGGGACACAGCGCCTCATGTCGGGGGGAGCCGGCCAGTGACCGACGGGACACAGCGCCTCATGTCGGGGGGAGCCGGCCAGTGACCGACTGGACACAGCGCCTCATGTCGGGGGGAGCCGGCCAGTGACCGACGGGACACAGTGCCTTCATCCACAGTGCGTGGATGGTAAGAGCGGGCGCTTTCTGATACGGGTTTTACCATATTCCACAATTTAAGACAACGTATTCAGGAGTAACAATAAAAAAATGCTTCAAAATCATGAATAGATGACAATTCAAAAAGTAATTTCAAGGCAACTTACCAAAATATTCATTGAGAAAGGCGAGTGAGGACACGTAGCAGCCCAGGCTGAGGAACTCGGCCACCACCATCAGCCAGTGCCATGTGCGGATGGTCAGCGCCACCATCAGCAGTTCGGTCAGCACCAGCGCGGTGAAGGAGATGGCCACCACGTGGACGAACTCGGACTCGAAGAGCACCAGGGCCCCGTACATGAGGATGCCACCTGAAAAACACAGGAACGTTTCCCACGACGTGTGAGCACGGCGTAAGCCAGCTAGAGAAACGGCCTGGAAACAGCAGCCTCACTGAGAACCCTTAAAAATAGGGGATAGACCGGGCGTGGCAGCTCATGCCTGGCATCCCAGCACTTGGGAAGGCCAAGGCAGGCAGATCATGAGGTTAGGAGTTCGAGACCAGTCTGGCCAACATGGTGAAATTCCGTCACTATTAAAGATACAAAAAAGTTAGCTGGGCATGGTGGCATGTGCCTGTGATCCCGGCTACTCAGGAGGCTGCGGCAGGAGACTCGCTTGAACCCGGGAGGCGGAGGTTGTGGTGAGCCGAGATCGCGCCTCTGTACTGAAGTCTGGGCAACAGGGCGAACCTCCATCTCAAAAAAAAAAGAAAAATGGTGGATAATGCCTATGCCCATATTTGATGCTGATGAACAAGTCACTGAAACTCTGGATTATGGACAAAATAAGACAGGGTCCTAGCTAGATTAGTTAAAAATGTCAAGTAGAGGCTGAGAAACTTTTCAATGTCTGGATGAAAGGCCATACCTCTACTGCAGTTACTGTAAGTAATTATGCCTTGCATATAATACGTCTATCTGTTAGCTGCACTTACAACAGTCTCACATTCATCCGAGCACTAGGGAAGAGGAGCTAATGGCTTCTCCTTCCATAACTCAGACTTCTCTTAAGTCTTTTTATCACTCTATGAAAGAAAACCATTGTTCAGGGCACACAATGTGATAAGTGCTTGTTACAATGTTTCTGGATTAGCATTTAATTAAAAACAAGTCGGTTTTCAGGTGACATGCATCAGTTAAAAATAGAGAGTCCACATTGCTGGAATATCGATTTACACCATACACAGAAGGCAGCATTTCACTGCTGATGACATTCTAAGCTGCTGGAATTGAATTTGGAAGTAAAAACAATATTGCTAAAAGAAGATCAAAATTAAAAATCTGTAGTCCAGTAAACTAAGGATCCCGTCTTACCTTGGTAAATACTGATTAGCACCCAGATGAGGAAGGTCTTGAAGGACAAGGATCGTCCCTAGGGAGACAGTGAAGAGCGTAGTTAATACCAGAGCCACACGCTTGGCTCGCGTCTTCCAGGAGTGAGGTGCGGGTCACCTCTCAAAGGCCCGGGTCCGAAGCCCCACCCACGCCGTCCCAGCCATGGGTACACCAGCATCTCAGGGCACCTTCTGGACACCCAAATCCTCAAGAAGCTGCCTGGGCACCACATGTCCACTGGTGCCCATCTGAGGTTAGAGGCTGATGCCCTCTTCCGGTTGACCTGCGTCTTGTTCCACGTTTAAGCCGTAGCTCTACTAAGCCGGGAGTGATGTATGTAAGCAAATGAAAACATTTTCCCTTATTTCCTGTGAATGAATATTACTATATTTACTATTTTCTTCAGATCAAAAGATATAAAAGGTAACAGCTCTTCAGTAAAGATGGCACATCTCAACTGAAGTGAAAAATTATCCCTAAAGTCCTTTCTGGAGAATGTGTGACACACACAACCTCAGGTGGATGGGACGGGTCCTCGTACCAGGCCCTTCACTCTGCAGAACTGAAGGCAAGAGACAAGGGGACGGAGGCAGGGGAGCTCTGGGGGACTGGAGGCAGGGGAGCTCTGGGGGACTGGAGGCAGGGGAGCTCTGGTGGGAGAGGGCTGGAAGGAAGGGAGCTCTGGTAGGGGAGGGCTGGAGGCAGGGGAGCTCTGGGGGCCGGAAGAAGGGGAGTCTAGGGGGCCGAAGGCAGGGGAGCTCTGGGCCACAGGCTTCCTTGTCCCACTACACCCCTAGAGTCCAAGAAGAGAGGCTGAGTCACTAACCACCCCTACTCGTCGGTGCTCAAGAGCTGTCACAGGTGGCACGTCGAGAGGCCCCGTCTTCGTGAAAGCCTCTGTTTACTTGGTGCCTTTGTGTCTATTTTCTCACGCAGCGCAGCCTCTCAGTTACACAGAGCAGACGTTGTTTCCATTTACAGATGAGGAAACTTGAGCAGTTCCGTGATTTCCTCAGGCTCTCACTGGAGGCTGGTATTGCTAGGAAGTGTCTGCAGACCAGAGCCCAGAGTCCCGCCCTGACTTAGGGCCGTCCCACCCACGGGGGAGATGCTCCTAAGGACAGGAAGTGCTTTAAAGAAGCACAGAGGAAAGATGGAGCCTCATGGACACTCAGGGGACACAGAGGACAGCAGGGAAGACAGAGGATGGTGGCGGGCGGCGCTCAGGGCCCATCTGAACCCGCACCTGCCCGAGTCTGCTGAAGACCTTTACACACAGTCTGAGCCGTCACAGAACAGAGGCGCGGAGGCTGGGACTGTGGCTCTGTTCCTGCAGGAGCCCAGCAGGGGCAGACTGACCAACTGTAATGCTAGTTGTAGTTTAATTATAATTATAAGAGACAAGTATGTGACAAATATATTTAAGTATTTCCTAGGCTGCAAGAGTTACTGTGTGAAAAAGCTGATGGAGCCCCAGCCCTTACCATATGTGAATATCAAAGTAAGATTCAAACACACCGTGATTTATTATAAAGCACCTACTGATTTTTAAAAAGCAGAAAACTATTTTAAGTTAAACATTTACGTACTCTAAATAGGATCTCTCGGCACATACTCCCGAGGACATCTCTCTCCCTGGATAATGGGGGTGTTTCATCTTTGGTCATGAAATTCATTTGTAATTAAGTACGAGGCTCATTTTATTCAAAAATATTAAAAGGAAATTTAATTATTTTGACATAAGAAACAAAAGGTTTATTTGGTGGCCTGATTTGCTGAAATGTACTGTTTTATCCGTGTGAGGCAATGGCCAGGTCCACGTGTAAAGGTGGAAAGACAGAGCTGCGTCTGCGTGGCTTCTCTCGAGAGGAGCTGCCAGCAGGGAGACAGCACGTGAGATCTGCCCCGCCAGGTGCCCCGTGTCGAAGCAGACGATAGTACAGATTAATACAGGTAAGCACGACAGGACGGGTACAAAAGACATCAATAAAATAGATCATTTGAGAAAAATACATGCACACCTCCTGTTAATGGCCCAGACTGTCGCTCTGGGAACAAAATCCTGTTACATTTGATGGGACAGACGTGTTACTCATAGAAGCAATTCATTCACTGCGGGTTGCATGCTACGGACGAAGCTGCTCTTCCTGGCCAGGTACCTTTCCATTTGGTTTGAGGAAGGGGAAGATGTCTGTCACTCTGGCTCATGTCCCTGTAAGGGTGGAATGCCTGGAGTTGAGTCCTGCCTAGCACACGCTTTCCTGCTGTGTCCTTGGGCTCAGGACTTAATCTGTCAGGTTCCTCTCTGTGAAATAGAAATAATAGTGGCACGTGGCTCACATGCATGAAATAAAATGAGCCACGAAAGAAAATATGCACCAAGCTGAAACACAGTAAATATTCAGTGAATGCTGTTATATTTACCAATTAAATGTTGCAGATTCAGAAAGTAACTTCTATTGTACCAAAAAATGCAAAAAATAAAATGAAGCAAAAGTTTTATTTTTTATTATTTTTTTCTGAGACGGAGTCTCACTCTTGTCACCCAGGCTGGAGTGCAGTGGCACGATCTCAGCTTACTGCAACCTCCGTCTCCTGGGTTCAAACGATTCTCACGTCTCAGCCACCTGAGTAGCTGGAATTACAGGCACCAGCCACCATGACCGACTAGTTTTTGTACTTTGAGTAGAGATAAAGTTTCTCCATGTTGGCCAGGCTGTCTCGAACTCCTGACCTCAGGTGATCCACCTGCCTCGGCCTCCCAAAGTGCTGGGATTACAGGCGTGAGCCACTGTGCCCGGCTGAATCTAGCAAAGTTTAAGGAACGATTAATCTACCTCAAAGTCGTATGCGTGCAGTTATTCCTACGGAAGCGCTCGGTGCTGCAGTGGACAAGCACGCTGACGTGTGCGTGGCAAGAGCTGGGGTCCGTCTGTGCGGGTCGGCACTGCGGGACAAGACTGGCCACTCTGAAGTGCAGGACTCCTGTCCTGAGTGTGTAACCACTTTTCTCACTATTATCATTTATCCTCCCAGCCTGCCTCCTCAATATACTTTCTCTGATTCCTATTAGAACAAAAAAAATGATTTTCTCATATTCCCATAATTGTAATCACTCGAGGGAAGTTCAGGAGCATGGAGTAGAAAGATCCTACAGGCAAGCAAAAGAGGAGAAACGGATGCGGCCCAAGCACAAGAACAAACCCTCCAGCAGGGAGGACAGGCGCACAGCAGTGTGGGGAGAGAAGCCCCATTCACCAGGCTCTGCATGCGCCCCTGGCCTTGGCAGGAAGGGAGGCTGGGGAGGAGGTGCCGGCTTCCTGCCACGCGTGGCCAGCCTGCTCTGCTCCTGAGAGCGCAAAGGACGGCGCGTGCTGGCGGTGGTCCCACAGCAAAGGGCAGGCAGGCGGCGTTCCCGACAGCTCTTCCGCTTGCCGGGCTCAGTCCACTGTCACTTTTATTTCCTGTATTAATGGCCTCAAATTATGGTGACTGATTTCTCAGAGGTCTCACTCCTTCATTCTTAGGTGGATAAGCTCAATTTCATTAAGTGCAACTCTTAGAAAGTTACCAGACAGGTAAACGAGAGCCTCCGAGCCGACACTGTGTACCTACCTAAAGGTGGCTTGCTGCTGCGGACTGGCGGCATCTGGGCAGGGCCGGGTGCAGACACGGGCTATATAAACTCCCTACACTCTGAAGGACAAGACTGCAGCTCTCCAAACACATTCTGCTTCTGCAGAGACAGGGTCTTGATCTACTGCAATCACAGCTCCCCGCAGCCTTGACCGTCCTGGCTCAGCTGGGACCACAGGTACGAGCTGCCATGTCCGATCCTTCATCCGTCCTAGGAAAATCGAAAACTTTCTCCGCTTTGCCTCTGTATTTTAACCATTTTGCCTTGAGATCACATTTTTTTTTTTTTTAGGGGAGCTGTGGGAGCAGCACAGACAGCCCCACGGCACCATCCAGCCCGCCTGGGGCGACACTCCACGGAGACACAGACTCACCCTGGGCAGTGAAATGGTGCGGAGATCCCAGTTTTTCTCAAACGCGCTTTTCCTGCCCAGGGCCCCACACAGGACCCCACGCTGCTCTGGCCATCACGTCTCCTGGGTGCTGCCATCTGGCCATCGCCTCTGTCTCCTCGTCTTTAATGACCTGGCTGCTCCTCAAAGCTCCAGACGGTATCTTTGTGGAAGGCCCTGATTTGGATTTGTTCTTCTAGTGATGACACTACTGGGGAGGATTTGTTGAGGGGACATGTGCCCCCGCCAGGATAGATGCCAGGAGGCGTGGTGGCCTCTGTCTCATCGCTGGAGAAGGGAACCGTGGCCCCTGGGTTCCGCGTCTCTTAAGATCTTGTGACAATGCTGGCCTGGGTGCCCCCATGGGGCCTCGGACAGCCCTGTCTATCACATTTATAACGGGACTCCCTTATGAGGCGCTGCTTTCTCTGCTTATCCATAGTGGAGCTGAAGGCACCTGCTGTGCCCTCTGGTCATCGTCTGGTCACGCTGCTGTTCGGCTGCCCTGCAGGGTGCTCAGTGCTGGCCCCGGGAGGGTTCCGCCTCTGGCGCCATCTGCCCTGTCTCCCGCAGCAGCCTCACTGCCTCTTGCTCACTAGTTCCTTCCTTTCTTGTTCCACAAGAAGTTCCAGGCTGATCTTGTATTTTCCTTGCCTCAGCCCTGGAATAACCCCTTCTTCAGGAGCCTGGGCTCTGCGTGGGATGGCGGGGGAGACTCGGTCTCCCCCCTACACTGTGGTCTGCACACTAACCCTCTGATTGCTGCCCGGGTCCCTGATTCTCACTGCTTGGTGGACGGCCTAGGACCTGCGTGTGTTTACTCAGCCATGCTCATACATGTCCGTGCTTATTTCTTCATTTATTTTTCTCACAAAACCACAAGCCCAAACTGATCTGGGCTTCGGTCTGGCCCTTCACTTCTGACTTCCATCGCTAGTACGGAGAAATCTGCTTCTCCTTAGCTACATGCATGGGCTGACTGGTTCCTGCAAGAAGCAAACAGCAAACGCTAAACGCAGCCCGCGGTTTGCGGTTCTTTTTGTCTTCAGCCTTACGGTGAACCACGGTCAAATGCCTTTCCCGAGGCCGCTGAAAGAGGCCTGTCTTCCCAGCCCACAGGGTGGATCTGCGGCTCATGGGACGCTGTCTGCACGCCTCCCCCTTCGCGCTCCATGCTGCTGCCATCTTGCAGGCTCTGACAGAGGAATGGTCAGGTGCCCACCACCACCACGCCAGACAGAGCAGCCACACCCACACCCCTTGGGCTGCCTCTCCGGTCACCCTATATACCCAAACCTTTAGCAACCACTGATGTGTCTTCCCTACAGCTCTGCACCTCCCAGGTGTCAGGTAAAAAGAATCACCAACTTTCAAGTCTTGCTTCTGTTGTGCAGCAAAATGCAAAACGTTGCATGAGTCAGCAGGAACCCTCTCCCCGCTAAGTACAATCCCACCACCTGGCAGCATGACATACAGGCTACCCCTGTCCACTAGGATGTCTTTCCACCCACACATGGGCTGTCCCTGTCCACAGAGTGTCTTTCCATCCATGCACAGGCTATCTCCGTCCATGGAGATGTCATTCCACCTATGCACGGGCTGTCCCTGTCCA
>NW_016107639.1:1713812-1715616 GCF_001604975.1 Cebus imitator | reverse complement strand
GGGCTGTCCCTGTCCACAGAAATGTCGTTCCAGGGCATAGGGTTGGTTCCAGTTTTTGGCAATGATGACAGTGCTGCCATGAACACTTCTATATAGAATTTGGCATGAATCTAAGTTTTCGTTTCCCTTGGAGACATACCTAGCAATAGGACTGCTAGGTCATGGGGTAAATACATGTTTAATTTTATAAGAAATGGCCAAACTCTCTTCCAAAGGGGCTGTGCAATTCTTCATTCCCAGCAGTGAAGGGCAGTTTCTTTGCTCTGGACCCTCCCCAGCTTTCCCCACTGTGGGTGTCTGGGCTGCTGTAGCACTGGTAGGTATGCAGAATTGCGCTGTGGTTTCAACATGCACTTCCCTGATGAAAATGACACTGAGCATCTTCACATGCTTCCTGCCATCTGTGGATCATCTTTGGTGTGGTGTCCGTTAATATCTTCTGCCTACTTTAAAAACTGGGCTATTTTCTTGCTGAGTTTTGGGGGTTCGTTATATAACATACAAAACAACTCCTTTGTCAAAAGTGTGACATGCAAATATCTCCTTCTAGGCTGTGGCTTGTTTTTTCATTTCCTTAATATCATTTGCAGAGAAAAACTTTGTTTTTGGAGACAGGGTCTCACTTTGTCACCCAGGCTGGAGTGCAGTGGCTCAATCAGAGCTCACTGTAGGCTCAACCTCCTCAGGTCAAGCAATCCTCCCACCTTAGTCCCCTGAGGAGCTGGGACTACAGGCATGCATCACCATGCTCAACTAATTTTTTCTATTTTTTGTAGAGACACAGTTTCACTATATTGCCCAGACTGGTCTTGAACTTCTGGACTCAAGTGATCCTCCTGCCTTGGCCTCCCCAAGTGACAGTGTTACAGGCATGACAGGCCACCACGCCTGGCCAAAACTGTTAAATGATGGCAAAGTCTAATTTATTATTTTTTCCCTTTAAGGATCATAGTTTTGATCTGTCTAAAAACTCTTTGCCTAACCCAAAGTCGGGCATATTTTTTGTGTATTTTCTTCTGGAAGGTTTAGAGCTTTACAAATAG
Organism: Cebus imitator; assembly: GCF_001604975.1. Classification (NCBI taxonomy): domain Eukaryota; kingdom Metazoa; phylum Chordata; class Mammalia; order Primates; family Cebidae; genus Cebus; species Cebus imitator. Next base: position 1,714,573 of record NW_016107639.1, on the reverse strand, counting down.
GTCAAGGATCCATTTTGGGAGGGTTTTCGCATGAGGTGTGCGGCAGAGGTTGCGGGTCTGTTGCTCGTGGGTGACCAGTCGTCCCAGCATCTGCAGACTCACGTCTTCTCCACCTGACTTCCCTTCACATTTGCCAAAGATCATCTGACAGGTATGAGTGTATTTCTGGGCTCTCTTTTCTGTTCCATTGAACTTTTTGTCTATCCTTTTGCCAATAATACATTGTCTAATTGATTATTGTTTTGCAGTAAGTCTGGAAATCAGGTAGTGTGTTTTCCAGCTTTGTTCTTTTTCTAAATTGTTTTGGCAATTCGAGTTCCCCTGCCTTTCCGTGTAAATTCTCGAATGAGTTTGTCAGTGTGAAACAACACCGAGGCCCTCGATCCACACACATCCATTCACGCCTTTCGCAGCTGCTTCCCTCAGTGCTGTTTAGTCTCCAGTACACACAGCCTGTGGGTATTTTGTTAGATGTACACTTGCGTGCTTCACTTTCGTGTATTATTATAAATGCTTAAATGTATTCTTATAAATGTCTAAAAATTTTTTCAAACCCCAATTATTCACTGTTAGTATACAGAATCAAAAATGATTTTGAAAAATTATTCCTTGTATCCTGAAACGTTATGGCGTTTACTAGCACAAGGGGTTGTGTGTGTATGCGTATGGATTCCCTGGGATTTTCTATATAGAAAATTATTGCATCTACAGAGATATTTTTATTTCCTCTTTTCTATTCTGTTTAAAAATTTTTTATTGCC
>NW_016107639.1:1705426-1708234 GCF_001604975.1 Cebus imitator | reverse complement strand
GTACGGAGAACCGCGGCTCCGGGGCGCCGACAAAGCAGCCACCCGGGGCAAAGCAGCGGTGCCGGCCGGCACAGCCGCGCTGGCCGAAACAGCCGCGCTGGCGACCGTGGTGCACCTCCGCCCGGGAATTTCCTAGTCTGTGGGCAATAAAAACGCGGCGTCCACTCACCCTCTGCGCTTTCACTGGGAGCTGCAATCCTGAGCCGTTCCTAAACGGCCATCTTGGATCGTCTCCACGATTATACATTTCAAAAGATAAAACCATTTGAAAGTACTCTACAGAAAATAAAAAATAGTGAAGTGGTCTGAATAGTTCAACGCCTAATGGTTTAAAGATTTTATGAAGAACTGTATGATACTTGGTATCTTGACAATCAGCACAACTATAAGTCAAATGTCTCTGGAAGCCTATGAATTGGTAACAAAATTCACAGCCAGTCTGAGGTATGTTGGGACCATGTGGGCTGGCTCAGTTAACCAGGGTCACCTGCCTAGTCCTGAGGCCTGGATCTCAGAGCCACGTAGCTTCTGTGACAGGTCACATGCCACTCAGGAGAAATGAAGCCATGTGCAAAGTCACGCGCAGAGTTAGGAGAGACACAAGCAGGTCAGTTTCCTGTCTTGTTGGCAGCATCCAGAAAATTAAGTGCCTGAACTCATCTGAGCAAAGTTTAATAGTTCAAAGCAGAATTTGAGCTTCAAAAGAACAACATACTGTTGCAAATATACCGTTTTCTGTAAAGAATAAAAGCTACGTAGTTTTAGGAAAACAAGGGAAATCCTGCCTCTTGGTTTCCTGATTCATTCACTGCCTCACCCGTTTACCAAGCACTTACTGAACAGATACTGTGTCCGTGCAGGGCTCAGGCTGTGGAGACAGAGCAGGGACAAATGTCTATACTTGAGACTGGCTCACCTCGTTAGGACGGTAAGTGAGATTTCTAATTGTGCATTATTCATACTTTTAGATGGAAATGACTGGTTATCAGCTACACATAAACAACAGATTTTATTTCCAGCTGAGTCTTTTCCTGTGTGCAGGGCATGCCTGCCTTGCCTCCCTGGCTTGCCTCTGAAGGTCTTTTATGAATTTACGGTGACCTGAGATCTGTGGCTCTCAGCACTTGCTGGCCAGTCACTCGCATTTCAGTCTGCAACCCTCTGCTCCGTTGTTCTACGCTACTGATGAACTGCATTCTCATCCTGACTAGGATGCAGGCTTGTTGAGGACAAGGCTATGTTGTCTGACACTGCAGGTACCTGAGCCACCGGGCTGGACTCAGTGTCCATGGACACCCGCCGACTGGGATAGACTGCGTCGGTTTGTCCAGTCTCCAGCCGCCCTGATCATCAGACAGCGACGCAAAGTGCTGCAGTCTGTGCTACCTTGGCAAACTGTTTGGAAGTAACAGAAAGCTTCAAAACAGTTCTTTAGCTTTAATAAGAAAAAATAACTAAATTTTATTAACTTTAGTGGCTCAGTACTTTAGTGCTACTTTCTTTTCAAAGGATTTCAAGTGTAGTAGATTTTTTTTAAAAAAGATAAAATGCAGGTAAGAAAAGAAGCTCAGAGAAAATGAATGACTGAATTCTTGTCAAAAAAATGCAGGCATGACGTCCTGACTTTAGGATTCTGGAACATTCCAAATTGTTGATCACCTTAACAAAAATGGAAATTTCATACCTTTAATGAGATCCAACTCAATCAGAAGCAAACTGCGTATCCCCTTTGTTTTAAATGGCACCAGTGAGTACCACGGAACTTACTGATTCCACAGCCATGGTTAGGGATAATTACCTGCTCCGTCAGACACCTGTGGCCCTATGAACATCTTGTTACTAGAATGGTCTAGATATCCATAAAGAAAGACACCAGTAGGTACAATCTAAATCCTTGAAAACAGTAGGAACGTGTTATTGCCTGACTCCAGCAGCTGGTCAGGATGGCTGCGGCGTCACAGTCCTGCCCGCAAGTTTATCCCAGCACAGCGACCCAGGAGCATCAGCTGCAGCTACCAGACGCCTCGTGACCTTCGCCCTGCATGGGGCGGGCTGCCTAGGGCTGAGCGCAGCACACTGAGGTTTACACTCATACATGAAAACCTTGTTTGTTTGTACACCCGTATGTTTGTAAGGCAGCATTCAGGCGAACATTTTGGAGTCTCTGGGAATGAGGATACACAGCTTCCCATGAGCTTCCCAAAGTTTTAGAGCATTGCTCCCCACTCTGCTTCACTTTATCACAATGCTTTCATCAGTTTAAGATGCTAAACCGGTCCCTCTTCTAGCTGTAACAGGTGTGGCCTGGGATGATGTGTCCCGGTGGGCAGGATGGCATCACCATCAAATAATGCTTGGCATTTATATGTTATGTGATATTGGTGAACTAGCTTTATTTGTCCTGATTATAACCGTATTGGAAATTTTATATTTTTTTCAAGAAACTTTAAAGTCTTTATTTCATTATGAGACCCTTACAATAACATCAAGAAATCAAAATGTTAACACGACTTACCCAGCACCTCTCTGAGTGGGTTAGCTGGACTACAGCCTAGTTTGTCAGTCGGCGGTTAGCTAGGTAAAAGTCTAGTTTGTTAGTGGTTAGCTGTATTAGATATGGTTTGTTAGTTACTAGTTAGATAGACAGGAGTCTAGTTCTTAGTTTGTGATTAGCTAGGTAAGAATCTAGTTGGTTAATTAGTGGGTTGCTAGACTAGAATCTGTTAGTCGTTAGCTTAAATAAAGTCTAGTTTCTTTTTTCTTTTCTTTTTTTTTTTTTTTTGAGGCGGAGTTTCGCTCTCGTTACCC
>NW_016107639.1:1697674-1704903 GCF_001604975.1 Cebus imitator | reverse complement strand
TTTTAGTAGAGACGGGGTTTCACCATGTTGACCAGGATGGTCTCGATCTCTTGACCTCGTGATCCACCCGCCTCGGCCTCCCAAAGTGCTGGGATTACAGGCGTGAGCCACCGCACCTGGCCATAAAGTCTAGTTTCTTTAACACCTAATCTAATTCTTTACCATACAGGTACTGCTTTAAAAATCTGAGTTGATAATTTCAGATGCCTGTCATTTATTGATTGTAAATCTAAATTTAATTAAGGATTAGTGGATTTTGTTCTTAGTGTTGGTTCAAAAAAGCTGGCTTTGTGGGAAATACCAGAGTTGGCACGACTTGTGTCTGAAGAGCTGAGCCTCTCTTCTATCTACCCTGTATCCTTACAGGTCCTATGCTATAAAATATGCTGTCGTAAAGAATATGACAAATTCAAAGCCTCCTTTAAGAATACTTTAATCCTAACACAGCACAGTTTTAAGCCAAATAAATGCATCTTTCACAGAGTTTCAGGTGACTGAAGTTTTCTGGGTTGGATTTTTTTCTTGTGGCATCACTGAAAAAATAGCCTATGGATCTCAGGGACAAGCGTATTGTCAATCGCTTTTCAGATGTAATTCTGAAGTCCACAACTACTGACAGATTTGGAAATACATGGGAAGCATGCAGCCCAGGACCCCCGGCTTCAGAACGCTACTTCCGCGCAGGTGCTGCAAGGCTGCCCGGGGAGCCTTTCGACAGAAATTACCAAGTGACCTCTTCTCTGACATTTGGTGAGCTCACTTCACAGAAGTTCCACAAATGGTTAGAGCATCCTTTACAATTCTAATTTCGTGTAAATCAGAGCTTTACTGCAAACATTTCAGAAAACTTTTTTCAGATATGTTTTTCCCCTTTTGAAATTTAACTCAAAGGGAAAATGCCAAAAAAAATCAGGAGACATAAAAAACATCTCGAAGGACAGAGAACTGTTTTTCACAAAATGCTTGGAAATGCCTCTGACTGGCCTATTTCGCACTCATGTAATATGCCAGGCGTGGGTGCCCGTGGTGAGGCAGACGCCTGCTGAGGCCTATACCTTGCTGAGGTCCTTATACAGGCGTGCGTGCCATGGTAAGGCAGATGCCCACTAAGGCCCATCATCTGGTGAGGTCCCTGTACAGGTGTGGGTGCCCGTGGTGAGGCAGACGCCTGCTGAGGCCCGTACCTTGGTGAGGTCCTTGTACAGCTCCGGGTAGAGCATTGCCATCTCCGGCTTCACGTCCTGGTCCAGCACTAAGGAGAACACGGGGAACATGGTGTATACAGTCGCATACCTGCAAGACCAAGAGCAGAGTGCACGAACCTGAGACACTTCTACCGCACAGCAATGAAGAGACCTGTGGGTTACAGTGCAGCCCCAAAAAACCAAAAATACTCCACGAAATCAAAAAAGCAAGCTGGCAACCAAGGGAGATTACTGCAGAGAACTGAGCATTTACCTCATGGCCCAATAACACGTTCTGTACATCCAAATGCTTACGGGTAGAAGAATGATTTTTAAACATGTTTACCTTTCTATGTTGAGGTCACTGTGAACCTCCCCACCAGAATACACACAGACACCTCCTGCCCAGAGCACCCCTTGCACAGGGTCCCTCCTGCGGCTGCTCTACAGCTGCAGCCACTTCCCTCTGCCACCTCCTCCTCACCCCTGGCAAGCACAAACCCGTTCTCCATCTCTAATCGGTCATTTCAAGAATGCTATGCAAACGGCACTCTACAGCAGGCAGCGTTGGGGACTGGCGTCTTTTCTGCAGCACAGTCCTCTGGAGATTCATCCCGGCTGCTGCTGTATCAATAGCTCATTTCTTTCTATTGCTGACTAGTATTCTGTGGCAGGCAAATGAAGCACAGGTTAACCACTGAAGTACATCTGGGTTAGTCCTAGTTTTGATTAACACAAATAAAACTGCTGTAAATGTTCACTGCACAGTTTTTTTGGTGAAGTTTCCATTTGTTTTGGACAGGAGGGCCAGCTGAGATAGTAGGCCTAGGAGTGTAAGCGCCAGGTCACATGGTGGTGGTGTAGTTTTTCAAAGAAACCGCTGAAACATCTTCCAGACTGTGGGATTTACGCTCCTAAGGTGATACGAGAGCTACCCCGTTTCCGTGACTCTTCCCCGCAATTCTGCAGATGTGAGGCGGAGCGTCCTGCCATCTAACCCGGTCTCCCTGTGGCTGACGATGCAGGTGTCGTTTCAGGAGCTTCCTTGCAGTCTGTGCATCCAAAACACAGGGCGGCTGTCTCTACATGCGACACGCAGGGCGGCTGTCTCTACATGCGACACGCAGGGCGGCTGTCTCTNCAGGGCGGCTGTCTCTACATGCGACACGCAGGGCGGCTGTCTCTACATGCGACACGCAGGGCGGCTGTCTCTGTGCCTTCTATCCTTTTCCTAACTGGACTGCTCCTGCATGGCTGAGTTTGGAGATTGTCTAGGCACTGCTGGACACGTGTCTTGCCCATTCCCCCTTTCAATTCCAGAAGCGGCCTTCGGGGCTGCAGCATCTGTGCCCACGAGGCCTTTCCCCAGCACTGCAGTCCCTCTGCCTGCACGCTGTTCAATCGTCCCTACCTACCGTCTCCTCACCGCTGCTTTCAATGCGGTTTGTCTTTGGTTTTCATCAGTTTGATTATGATTATCTTAGTGTGAATTTCTTTGAATTCATCCTGTTCGGGGTTTGCTTACCTTCTTGAATCTGTACATTTACGTCTTTGGTCAAATCTGGGAGGTTTTCAGCCATTATTCTTTCAAGTACTTTCCTAGCCTGTCCCTCCTGCCCTGGAACTCCTAGGGCAAAAACGGTGCAGAGGCCAGGGCTCCCACACACACGGCACAGAGGCCAGGGCTCCCACACACACGGCACAGAGGCCGGGGATCCCACACACACGGCATAGAGTCCACCTTGCATGTCCTTGAGGCTCTGATCCTTTTTTTTTGGTCAGTTTTTCTCTGTTGTTCACTGAGCACTTTCTGCTTTTCAGTCTCCAGTTCGCTGCCTCTGTCCTCTGTCCATTCCGTTTTGCTGCTGAGCCCAGCCGTGGCATTTTTTGTCTGGGCTATTTTTCACCTCTAAGATTTCCATTTGGCTCTGCTCTGCATCTTGTCTGTTGGGCTGCTCTATGTTGCCATTTGTTCCCAGTGTGTTTGTAATTTCTCTTTAGAGCATGTCCCGTGGCTGTTTCCCAACCTTTGTCAGAGAATGCTAACGTCTCTGCCATCTCAGGGCCACCTTTTACTGACTGTCTTTCCATTCACCTTGAAATCTTCCTGGTTCTTGGTGTGGCAAGTGACTCTGATGGAAACCTCCATGTTCTGGGTATTGCGTACGAGACTCTGGATTTTCCGGAGGGTCCTGGCCCTGCCTTGGTGGGGAGAGGAGGGCACTGTCTGGCTGCTGTGCAGGGGCAGGAGTTCGCGCTCCCCGTGCAGCCTCCACTGACACTGGGGCTCACTACCACAACACTGGGGCTCACTACCACGACACTGGGGATGGAGTCCTGCCTCCCATTCCACCACCCTGGAGATGGGGGCGTGGCTGCATCTTCAGTGGCACTCTCAGCTCCCCACTTGCCTTTTGGTGAGGGGAGGCGGGCACAGCCTTTCCCTGGCATCTGGCTGGAATAGTGTGATGATCATCTGAAAGACATGTCATCTGTCTTCCTGGCGACCCTTTTGTGGACCTGCGGTTGGAGAGGCTGGGACCTCGATGGGATTTTCAGATTTTAAATTTCCGCACCCAGGGCCGTTTCCAGGCTGCCGGCTCCTTTGGCTCCAGCTGGTGGAAAAACCCAGGGAGCTCTTTCTGCCTTGCTCCTTGGAGCCAAGGGCCCCACCCCCCTGTTCACCTCACTCTCCACTCAGAGCCTTCTGTGTGTGATGCCCCCAGTTTCTCGCTGAACTTAGCAGAAGGAGCGGGGAGGAACCCATCTACCCCACCTCCCACTGCCCTAGAAGTGCAGCTGGTTTGTTGGCTGGTTGGTTTTCAGACAGGGTCTCTCTCGGTGGCCCAGGATGGAGTACAATGGTGCGATCACGACTCACTGCAGCCTTGACCTCCTGGGCTCGGGTGATCCTGTCGCCTCAGCCCCCTGAGCAGCCGGGACTGCAGGTGTGTACCATCATGCCCGGCTACTGTTATTTTGTAGAGACAGGGTCTTGCCATGCTTCCCAGGCTGGTCTCAAACTCCTGGCCTCAAGAAATCTTCCCAACTTGGCCTCCCAAAGTGCCACTTTAGGAGCCACTGTACTTGGCTCTTTTTTTTTTTTTTTTTTTGGTTTGTTTTGTTAAATGACATTTTCATCTATGAGAAAGCATTCAAGTTGGGAAAGTTATCCCGTGGCAGAGAACCAGAAAAAACCCATGACACTGCGGTACCTTTTTGTGGGTAACATCCCCCATGGGCACTGAGGAAGGAGAACTGTCCAGACCCCAGGCACAACTAGTACCTGGGGAATATTTTAGTTTATAGTATTATTACTCAGCTGTTTACTTTATATAATCCTTCATATATAATCATATATTAGTTTATAGAATTAGTGCTTGAAGTCTACCTTACTGCTTACATATATCTAGCATACTTAGTTCTATATAATCTTTCTATATAATCATACAGGTATTGTAGTCGGAGCTGTACTGACACATTCAGTGCTGATTTATGGAATCCTTCTACATAACCATATAGTAGTTTGTAGCAGGAGGAATGCCTAGAGCAGTCACAGAACAGAAGCAGTACATGGGAAAACAGCCAGACCAGGACGAGAACCAAAGACCCAGGCGGTGGCATCCCTGCCTGAAAAGGCATACACTGTATGGCAGGCTTGGAGAAAGTGCCTCTCCTCCTGATAAAGGAGTTGTAGCACCTTGCATCCAGTTCCTGTGGAAAGTCGGCCTCAGGCCTGAGATCCTGGAAGTAACCAAGGGAGAAGAACTCCTCTGGTGTGACCACTCACGGCGGCTGTACACCCTGTCAGTCTTTTCTCATTTCTGTGCTAGCTCAAATCATCCTCCCATAAATATTTTAGAGAAGAGCACAAGTCTGTCAGCTCCCACTGCATTGGCTCATGGTATCCTTCTATTAGAAACCCTTTGAAGTCGCCAGCTCCCAGATAAGAAATGTTGCGCATGACACCTGTTGCACACAGCCCACCTCCTTGCCTCGGTGACCTAATGGGGGTGGACCCCTTTCCTGCACACGACCCTCTACTACTGCGCACGGCACAGCCCCCTGCTGTGCACGGCCCACCTCTCTGCCCAGGTGACATAACTGGTGAGGCTAAAGACATTTTCTTGTGCTTAGTGGCCATTCTTATGTCTTCTTTTGTGATGGATGTTCAAATCTTTAACCTTAAAAAAAACACACACAGAGTTGTTTGTCTGATGGTTGAATTGAAGATGATATGTATTAAAAGTATTTTCTTCTCATTTGCCTTTTTATTTGTTTAATACTGTCTTTAGAAGAGTAAAAACTTGATTTTTATAAAGTCCATATGTCAACTTATTCTCAGTGTGTCATGATGTTGGCACTAAGGAAACCTGTGCTGACCTGGGCACTGGCTGGGCCTGGAATCCACCAGAGCCTGGCCCTCCTTTGAGGGCTGCACAGTGAAGCTCACTCCGACAAGCTTGGCAGCAGGTGCAAGGACTCCTGGAACGCAGAGCTTTCAAGGCTCTCTGGCTGCTGGCTCCATGTGGGAGAGAGCTGTTCTCTTTCTCTGAGGCACCCGTCCCTACTCCTTCTTATCCAATGTCTGAAAACATTTCTTTCACGTGTTTTCACATGTCTTCTTGTGTTTCCCACTTGATTAGGCTTGGAAGATAAATCTGTTTCCTGTTATTCCAATCACTGCTGAAAGCAGTTCTCAAGGCCCTCTCCGATAAGGCCACAGACCCTCCTGTCCCTCAGGTATGCACACGACTCCCTGGGGACCCCACAGCCTCCTGTCCCTCAGGTCTGCACACGACTCCCTGGGGACCCCACAGCCTCCTGTCCCTCAAGTCTGCACACGGCTCCCTGGGGACCCCACAGCCTCCTGTCCCTCAGGTCTGCACATGGCTCCTTGGGGACCCCACAGCCTCCTGTCCCTCAGGTCTGCATATGGCTCCCTGGGGACCCCACAGCCTGCTGTCCCTCAGGTCTGCACACAGCTCCCTGGGGACCCCATGCTCCTCCTGCCCAGAGTTCTCTCTGGGGATGTCAGGCACCCCTCTTGGTGCTCAATTAAGGTTCAATCTAACTTTAACGAGAGCGCTCACAGGCTCTCCATCTGAGTTGCTAGCAAGGATATAAGGGAGACCCACACCCAGGAATGGCTGCTACGGTGTGGTGCTGAGTGTGAGGTCCTTGCAGGGAACTGCCAACATCACTGGGGAAGATACCTCCGGCCAGTTCAGACTAGCGTTCCCCAAAGTACTTTTGTAGAACATGAGCTGTGAGCACGAGATCAGAAGTCTGTCTCGGAGCCTCTGACTTCTAAGGTGCACAGTGCTGCACCCACCAGGGGTTCCCCAACAGGACTTGGCCTAGGAGCTCTTTTCCTGGGGGAGGGCATTGCATTCTCCAGGCCTGCTTGGGGTGCAAGGGTAGGGTGGGCTCAGGGGGTCACAGGAAGCTTCCCAGGCTGTTCTGTCTCTCCCAGCCCCTCCTGCTGCCCCATCCCCCACCACCCTAGGCTTCCCCACCCCCACCCCCGGGGTCCCTGGCCCCTCTCTGGGTCTCCCTGTTGTGCACTGAGTGTACGCCTAGTCCTTCCTGCTCCTAACCCCTCCTGCTTCAGGAAAGTCACCTGGGCCATCAGCTCCCTCCAGAGCTGATGAAATGAATGGAGAGGAAAATCATGGTAAATCTATCAACGATTCTAGTTTCTAGAGCCAGTTTCTCTTTCACAGACATGATTTTGGTCTAGTTAGGTTATTTTGTAAAAACGTGATGTTGGGCAGAGAGATCCAAGATGGCCGTTTAGGAACAGCTCAGGCTTGCAGCTTCCAGTGAAAGCGCAGAGGGTGAGTGGACGCCGCGTTTTTATTGCCCACAGACTAGGAAATTCCCAGGCACAGGAGCGCCACGGTCGCCAACGCGGCTGTTTCGGCCAGCGTGGCTGTGCCGGCCGGCGCCACTGCTTTGCCCTGCGCGGCTGCTTTGTCGGCGCCCCGGAGCCGCGGTTCTCCGTACAAAATACACCGGTCCGGGGGCCCTTTTGGCTGGCGA
>NW_016107639.1:1684441-1690739 GCF_001604975.1 Cebus imitator | reverse complement strand
CTCACTCATAGGCGGGTGTTGAACAATGAGAACACATGAACACAGGGAGGGGAGCACTACACACTGGGGCCAGTTGGGGGGAAATAGGGGAGGGACGGTGGGGGGTGGGGAGCTGGGGAGAGATAGCAAGGGGAGAAATGCCAGATGTAGGTGAAGGGGAGGAAGGCAGCAAATCACACTGCCACGTGTGTACCTATGCAACAATCTTCCATGTTCTTCACATGCACCCCAAAACCTAAAATGCAATAAAATAAATAAATGGGAAAAAAAAAGTGTAACTTACAGTCGTTCCTCCTTACCACAGGGAATAGGTTTCAAGATGAGTGGCTTGTAAAACCACAAACGGTAGCAAGCCCTGTACATATTATGTCCTTGTACATACATATGCACATACATACATGCCTATGAGAAAGTTTAATTTATAAATTCAGTACAGTGAGAGAGTAACAGTCATAACTGATCCATTATAATATTTTATTTTAATAAAAGTTATGTGAATGTGAAAAAAAAAAAAGTCATGTTGGTTTTTGCTCACTTCTTGATACTGATTTTCTAGGTGAAGGCAAACTCGTTATTTATTTTCAAAGAAGCTTAACTTAAAAGCATCGTCCCTTCAAATCACCCACCTAACCAAATTCAGAGTATGAGTGCTTAAGAAAGTCACAGACGTTTCTCTCATGATGGACACTCCAAGTTACTTTACATAAAGCCTAATATAAAGAAGAGCTCTTGGAACAGGAGCTGGGAACGCTGTGGCGCACTTGGGCCGTGGGGCAGGCATCCAGGCCTCACTAATCCAGGCAGTAGTTCTTTAAAGAATAATCTCCACGGTGCCCCACATTTTCCTTTTAATATTTCAAATCCACAATTTTTAAAATATGAAGAAAGTGAGAATGCTTATGCTTTTATATGACTTCCAAGGAAGAAACACATTGTTCAAGCTCAAGGTGCAATTAGCAAATTCTATTTAAAGGTAACAAGGCCAGACCTAGGGGCTCATGCCTGTAATCCCAGCACTTTGGGAGGCCAACACGAGTGGATCACCTAAGGTCAGGAGTTCAAGACCAGCCTGGCCAACATGGCGAAACCCCATCTCTACTGAAAATGTACAAAAATTAGCCAGGCATGGTAGTGCATACCTGTAATCCCAGCTACTCGGGAGGCTGAGGCAGGAGAACCACTTGAACCTAGGAGGGAGAGATTGCAGTCAGCTGAGATGATGCCACTGCACTCCAGCCTGGGTGACAGAGCAAGACTCTGTTCTCTCCACGCCCCGCCCCCTCAAAAAAGGTAACTAATTAATTACTGCAAAGACGCAGGCATGGGAAAACTTATTTAAAAAGAGTTAGCGCTTACTGTACCTTTGCGATTTTTCACCTTTGTTTGAAGTACTATATGAAAGACTATTGGAATTAATGGAAAGCTGAGAATGTTAGCACAAATCCCACCACAATTTCCATCAGTTGTATAGGCTATGAGTTGGTAAATTGCTGGGACCTTCTTTGGTCATGGAGAGACATGAAATAGGGCTCAAGCTGACACCACGGATGCCCAGCGTTGTCTTGTGCTCCCTCACACTTGGGCTGAGGGAGCCTTAGGTGGCCAGCCCAGCCCAAGGCTGATGATGGCAGTTTCCTTATGGGCCACAAAGAGTCTGCAATGTTTCCTATCATGGGAGTTATTCCCTGTGTGTTTATAGCAAGAAGGGGCCTGAAGTGTGGGCACTCGTGCCAAAATGAAAGGCTAGGGGTGAGAGAAGCCTGAAGCCACATGCAAGGTTTTCCCAAGCTCTTACCTACTTTATTCAAAGTTGCTTTTTTTTCTCCTGAGACACAGTCTTGCTCTGTTGCCCATGCTGGAGTGCAGTGGCACTATCTCAGCTTGCTGCAGCTTCCACATCCTGGGTTCAAGTGATTCTGCTGCCTCGGCCTCCTGAGTAGTTGGGACTGCAGGCACGTGCCACCACGCCCAGCTAGTTTTTTGTGTTTTCAATAGAGATGGGGTTTCACCGTGTTAGCCAAGATGATCTCCAACTACTGACCTCAGGTGATTCATCCGCCTCGGCCTCCCAAAGTGCTGGGATTACAGGTGTGAGCCACCGTACCCTGCCTAAAGTTATTTTTAAGACCACAGGACAGGATCCTGATACCTCGGGATGAACGGTGCTAACATACAGGTGAAGGACACGGAGTCCGAGGCAGGTGCCCCAGGGGTCTTGGTAGCTGTGAGCCCCACAGCTCAGCTGTCCTGAGGCTATAGAATCTGCCAGAGCCTCGTCCTCCTCTGAAATCCGCATGCACTCAAGTTCACACTGACAAACTCACAGCAGGTACAAGGACCTGACACACCTTGTGACTTGTCCTTGTAGAGCACGCAGGAGACTAGGGCGCTAACTGGCGCTACAGCTGTGCGGCCTGCGGGGGGTGAAGGTGCGCCGTGGGGGCTGGGGCCTCCGGGGAAGCAAGGGCAACGGGGACATCTGGCAGTGGTCTAGCCAAGAGGACATCACGTGTGGAGGCCAGAGAGTTCCTGGAGACTGGAGATGGCGGGAAAGCACAGATCCAAGCGCTGGCTCTGTGCATGGCAGTGCTCCTCAGACGACTCAGGATGACAGGGTGCCTCTCAGAGATTCTCACTTGGGAAGCAGGGACTTAAGGGACCTCACATGTTTAACAAAAACCTAACACACGCACAGGCCAATGTTTCCTGGTATTTTGCTATGCATGTGAGGAACGGATTCAGGGAGCTTGCGGGTGACATGGTGTTCAGCAGGTGGACTGAAAAGAGCTCTGCAGAGAGAAGGGACTCTGTGTCTGTTCTCTGCGGGCTGGGAGGAAGCTCGGCGACTGCGTGATGGTGAGGAGCGGTGCCCAGCGCCGGCCCTGACCACTCAGGTCTGAGCCTGGTCACCCACGTGCGCGTTCCTGAGCTCTCTGGCTCTCTCACTTTTCTCATACATGAAGCGGGGACAAGGTGAGGATGAAGGTATGTTCAACGCTGAGAGCATCGAGGCCAGTAGCTGTTACTATCACAGTATTTTCTGGGACTCATTGTGGGGTGGAACCTGGTTAAGGTGGGAATGAGCTTTGCAGAGGTTAGGGAGGTCGGTGGCAGAGGGGAGGCCGCTTTTAGTTTGCTGCCAACACAATCAGTCACGCTGATTTCATTTCTAGGCATCACCACAAAGGAGGAAGAAATGAGAAATTCCCACTGATTCTCTCTTCACAGGAAGTTGCTGTTCTGCAGACACGGTTGGCAAAATCAGCTCAGCTTTCAACGCACGTCGCCTGCCTGCCGCACTTTTGGTGTCCCTTTCTAAGACAATGGTGCTGTTAGCTTTACTTTTTTGTTTTGAGACGGAGTCTGGCTCTATTTCCCAGGCTGGTATGCAATGGCACGATCTCAGCTCACTGCAACCTCCACGTCTCAGGTTCAAGCGATTCTCGTGCCTCAGACTCCTGAGTAGCTAGGATGACAGGTGCCCACCACCATGCCTGGCTAATTTTTTGTATTTTTAGTAGAGACAGGGTTTTGCCATGTTGGCCAGGCTGGTTTTGAACTCCTGACCTCAGGTGATCCAGCTGCCTCAGCCTCCCAAAGTGCTGGGATTACAGGTGTGAGCCACTGTGCCTAGCTAATTTTAGTATTTTTAGTAGAGACAGGATTTCACCATGTTGGTCAGGCTGGTCTTGAACTCCTGACCTCAGGTGATCCTCCCATGTCCACCTCAGCCTCCCAAAGTGCCTGGCCCTGGTGCTGTTATCTTTGAAAATGAGATTCCATTCCTGCCAGGGAGAGACTGACAGCATCTGGTTCAAAGCTTGCCACACTATGTCACATCCAAGTGTAAGGAAATGTCCCCACACTTCCTGTGTGCTCTTTGCTGCTGCCTGGCCATGCCCCACAGCGGGATGAAGCCGAGCCCCAGCCGGGAGAGGGGCAGCCTGCAGAGAGCCGGGAGGGCCTGGCTGTGGCCACTCTGCCCCTCCTCCTTATGCCATGGGATCCTTTAAAAATCTCAGATCCAGCACAATTCCTGACACATACTATGGCTTCCACTTGAAAACAAAATCTAATGAGAAAATCCCAGGAGGAACAAGTATACAGGTGCTATCTTGAAGTTTACCCAAGCAAAACACTGTTTTTATGTTAGTATTATTCATTCTAAATGATGGCTGCATCAGGAATGACTCAAAAGCAATCTTCTACGTGTGGTCTTCTTTTCAAAATAAAAGTCCTCCCCTGGATGAGCTGGCAGGTGCTGAGTGTCACTTACCCCACCATGAGGAAGCCCTGGTACAAAGGGACGGAGGCGAAGTAGAAGACCGAGGAAAACACAGCCTGGAGAGAGAGCCCACAGACAAAGACAGCCGTCAGTCCCAGCAGCAGCTGGCACCAGGCCTCTAACTCCCAAGCACAGCCCAGGTACTCCCGCAGCACCTGGCAATGCCCTCTCCCAGTGTCCTGGCCCCTGCCCTCCGTGGCATGTGCAGAAAGCTTGGTACCTGCATGGTGGAGATGATGAGGCCCCTGTGCATGACGAACTGGCCAAGTGCCGCCGACCTCTTGTAGCTGTTCCGCCCATGCACCATGAGCAGCCTGCCGACGTGCCGGAACTGCGTGATGGAGAAGTCGGCCGCCAGTGAGGCCTGCCTCCCCTCCTAAAAGACAAGCATGCAGGGCCCTGTTCAAACACTGTGGACGCTGGAAATCAGACTCCAAAAGCTGAGTTTTAGAACTCAGCCTTAATTTTACCAAGACTGAAGCTCTGTCTGCAGGACTTTAAAAGCTTCAGCTACGTCGATGGGACAGGTCCACCAGTCTCAGGCACGGGGCAGGGAGGCCCCCAGCACCAGCCCGGGCTCTCTCAAACACTTCAGGACAGCTCAGCTTCGACAGCCCGAGGGTGTCACAGGAGTCAGCAGAGCAGCAGAGTCCGGGCCAGCACTATCAGAGGACATCCTGGGCCAACATGTGGGAGGACGCCCCTGTGATCTCAGCCTGGGCCAGCCCTGTTGAAGGACGCCCCTGTGATCTGAGCCTCTGTGAACTGAGCCCCTGTGAACTGAGTGTGGTCAGCACTACGGGAGGACACCTCTGTGAACTAAGCCCCTGTGAACTGAGCACAGGCCAGCCCCGTCAGAGGACGCCCCTGTGACCTTGGGCTTCTTCAAGATAATTCTCTGCTTTTTCATATCAAAAAAAAAATCTATCTTCTCTTTCACAACACTGCCATAAGGCATTACAAAATGAAGTAGCCAAGGAAAAAGCCACGCTTGCTTGAGCTGGGTTAATTTTCCAGGTCTTTCTGGGTATGTTTATATTAATATTTAAGTGACTTTGGAGAAAGGAGTAACATAAATAAGGCTGGCACAGAAGGCAAACCTCAAACTACAGTTCAGTCAGACACAGGCAACTACCCAGACAATGGCATGTGTGAAACAGGAGGGCAGCCATGAAAAGGCTCGCTGGGGGGTTTGTGAACATCTGAGCTGAGCCCTGGGGCAGGTGACTACGCGTGACACCTTCCTGCCAGCCACTCTGCCAACAGCAAGGGCACCGAGGGCTGGGCTCTAACGCACGTGGCAGGATCGTCTTTATGAGATGTGGGGTCAAAGCGGGGGACTCTGACCAATTCCTCCTTTACTCAAATGTACAGTTCGGTGCCTAGCACACACCAGACTCTTCAGGATGTGCTGACCACACATGTTGACCAAGTGCACCTTCACCGAGCATCTGTCGAGTGTGTGCTGAGCACGTGCTGGTGTGCGCTGACCGAGCAGGTACTGACTGAGTGTGCGCTGAGCACACACTGACGTGCGCTGACCGAGTAGGTGCTGACTGTGTGCTGAGCACATGATGAGGTACTCTGACCGAGTAGGTGTTGACTGACTGTGCGATGAGCACGTGCTGATGTGCGCTGAGTAGGTGCTGACTGACTGTGCGCTGAGCACGCACTGATGTGCGCTGACTGAGTAGGTGCTGACTGAGTGTGTGCTGAGCATGCGCTGACGTGTGCTGACCGAGTAGGTGCTGAGTGTGCGCTGGGCATGTGCTGACGTGTGCTGACCGAGTAGGTGCTGAGTGTGCGCTGAGTATGTGCTGACGTGCGCTGACCAAGTAGGTGCTGAGTGTGCGCTGGGCACGTGCTGACGTGTGCTGACTGAGTAGGTGCTGAGTGTGCGCTGGGCACGTGCTGACGTGTGCTGACTGAGTAGGTGCTGAGTGTGCGCTGGGTATGTGCTGACGTGCGCTGACCAAGTAGGTGCTGAGTGTGCGCTGGGCACGTGCTGACGTG
>NW_016107639.1:1682659-1684351 GCF_001604975.1 Cebus imitator | reverse complement strand
GGGCATGTGCTGACGTGCGCTGACCGAGTAGGTGCTGAGTGTGCGCTGGGCATGTGCTGACGTGTGCTGACCGAGTAGGTGCTGAGTGTGCGCTGAGCACGTGCTGACGTGTGCTGACTGTGCGCTGGGCATGTGCTGACGTGTGCTGACCGAGTAGGCGCTGACTCAGTGTGCGCTGACTGAGTAGGTGCTGAGTGTAAAATAACCCAGCATGTGCTGAGTCGTACTGATGTGTGCTGATATGTTGACAGACGAAGGGCAAACCTACCTTTCCCTCAATCCCAATCCCACAGTCCGCCGCCTGAATCATGCTTACATCATTTCCACCATCACCTGCGAAACAAGAAAAGTTGCGAGATAAAATAAAACCCCATCCATCATCATGTTTTTCGTTTTTACTATCAGAGGCTATTTCAGAAACTTCCATTAATGGAGATGGACTCAATCTAATTTCAGGGGTGGAACGAAGCGTGCCCATCAGTGACAGGCCGCGGGCTTCTCTGGAGGCCTCCCGTGAGCGGGCAGCGCTCACCGATGGCGCAGGTGCGTCTCCCCGTGTGCTGCTGTAACAGTGTCACGATGCAGGCCTTCTGGGTGGGCGAGCAGCGGCAGCACACCACGGCGGGGCACTGGCAGGCCAGCTCCATAAACTCGTGCTCGTAGTACTTTAGACAAACCTGGAAAACAGAGCATGGGTGATTCTGCCTTACTGTCGACAACACTGTCCCAGATTTGTGTCATGCAGAAAGGGCAAAACCCTGGGCACAAAGCCAACAGATGCCACAGCTCCCAATCTTTCAGTATTCTGTGAATCATTTCATGAGACTCACAGGCAGGGGAAAATCTGAAAATCATGAGAAGAAATTCTATAAAACATGGAACCATCCTTCTCCTGCCCACGGACACTCTTCCACTTGAAGTACCAGAGAGAATGCTCCGTGCCTTGAGCTCTGACACGGCCTTCTGGTCTTAAGCCCGCAGTAGATGAGACACAGCAATATAGCCTTGGCTACATCTTTGCTGAGGGAGGCGTCTGATCCCCTCCCCTGGAATCCAGGCTGCCTTAGTGACTTTCTTGAACAATGTCATGTGACCAACCAGTGGCGTTCTGAGACAGCTTCTGCCACATTTCTTGGAGTGCTTGCTCTGGGGATGCTAGCAACAGAGAGGTCTGGGACGATTAAGTCCAGAAGCCTGTGCAGGGAGAGGCTCCCGCCAGGCTGGGTGCCACAGTTTCCTCAGCTGGGGCCACACATGAGAGAAACGTGGCATGAAGCTGCTTTGGACATTCCTGCTCCAGCAGACATAACGTGGAGAGCACAAAGAGCCAGAACCCAGGCGCCAGCCAGGCTCCAGTGGCTCGCTCCCAGGCCTCCTGCAGAATGTTCCAGGCTCTCTCCCAGGCCTCCTGCAGAACATTCCAGGCTCTCTCCCAGGCCTCCTGCAGAACGTTCTAGGCTCTCCCAGGCTTCCTGCAGAACGTTCCAGGCTCCCCCAGGCCTCCTGAAGAACATTCCAGGTTCTCTCCCAGGCTTCCTGCAGAACGTTCCATGCTCTCTCCCAGGCCTCCTGCAGAACGTTCTAGGCTCTCCCAGGCCTCCTGCAGAACGTTCCAGGCTCTCCCAGGCTTCCTGCAGAACGTTCCAGGCTCTCCCAGGCCTCCTGCAGAACATTCCAGGTTCTCTCCCAGGC
>NW_016107639.1:1676803-1682159 GCF_001604975.1 Cebus imitator | reverse complement strand
CCCCAGGCCTCCTGCAGAACATTCCAGCTCTCTCCCAGGCCTCCTGCAGAATGTTCCAGGCTCTCTCCCAGGCTTCCTGCAGAACATTCCAGGCTCTCTCCCAGGCCTCCTGCAGAACGTTCCAGGCTCCCCCCAGGCCTCCTGCAGAACGTTCCAGGCTCTCCCTGTCTAAAGGAGGAGTAACAATCACCGGGACCCAGCCCTGACACCTTCCCAGGCTGCAGCTGCTTTCCAGAGTGGCAGACACTGTGTCCACTGCTGCGAAATGGAAAAGTGCCTCAAAACTGCACAAACGGGCAAAAGCACTTCCTCAAGAAACCTTTGGTGCATGGGAATGGAAAGACAGACATACTCGCAAAGGAATCAGCCCTGCCTCAGACAGACAGACAGACATTTAGCCAGGGACCAGCCTTGCCTCAGAGACACAGCCAGCCAGCCAGACAGGTAGACATGTACTCACTCAGGGTCCAGCCTTACCTCAGAGACACAGACAGACAGACAGACAGACAGACATGTACCCACTCAGGATACCAGCCTTGCCTCAGAGACAAAGATAGACAGACACTCTAAGCCTTACCTTAGAGACACAAATAAGACAGACAGGGACCAGCCTTGCTTCAGAGACACAGACAGACACACAGACACACAG
Source organism: Cebus imitator (assembly GCF_001604975.1). Classification (NCBI taxonomy): domain Eukaryota; kingdom Metazoa; phylum Chordata; class Mammalia; order Primates; family Cebidae; genus Cebus; species Cebus imitator. Next base: position 1,681,510 of record NW_016107639.1, on the reverse strand, counting down.
ACAGACAGGTACCCACTCAGGATACCAGCCTTGCCTCAGAGACACAGACAGACAGACAGACAAAGACACTCGGCCAGGGACCAGCCTTGCCTTAGAGACACAGACAGACAGACAGACAGACAGACAGACCACATGGACTCACTCAGGGTCCATCTTTGCCTCAGAGACACAGACAGAAAGACATGTACTCAGGGTCCAGCCTTACCTCCAGAGAGTCCCCAGATATAACCAAGGCACAATCATGCTTCCTTCTAAATGCATTCAGCTCCAAATGTGCCTCTCCCCGACTGGTTACCTCCATTAAGGGAGAAAAAAGAATCCCCAATTAAAATGTTGTCTAAATTAGAGGCACAGAGGACAGGGCATGATTTGCAGAGTCACAGTGGAATGTTTTGGGCTTACTACCTAAAAGCAAAGGAGCTTCAGTATTTGGACCTAGAAGAAGGTCCTCTCCAGTCCCTCTGGCAGTGCTGGGGGTGTCTACCCTCTCAGCAACTGCAGCAGGACGCTTACAGTGAAGAATGCAGCGGAATCACCGCTCTGAGCAGATTTTACGTCAAGGGTGCCTACAAGTTAATAATTACCTTCTGGATAGTTCGGGAGGGTAATTAATTGGCTTTTATTACCACACTCCTTTAACTTAACATATGATGATAACAATGAAGAATTTTCTTGTAATTTCCATGAGGTGATTATTTAGCAGAGTGACAGGCAGGGGTGCACTGGTGTGGGGCAGTGCTGCTGAGTCACTGAGTTCTCTGTAGAAGGAGGCGCCCACCCGTCAGAGCACCAGAGCCCAGGGAATGCGCTGCTCATCGCCACACACCGGGCAACAGCCAGGATGGTCTGAAACCAAGGTGTTATGTAAACACACTGCTTTCCATAACAGGTCAAATAACGCAAAATGCTTAATTGCATTGTCTCTGCCATGGGTTTCAACTCATTCCATTGGTTTTTATTCAGTGTCTGAGGGATTTTTTAAAAAACCTAAAGGAGTAAAATTAAGTCATAATCTCGAAATATCATTCATTTTAGAACAAAAAACATATCGAAAAGCCAATGTAACTGTTTTTTCACATTCTTTCTGCAGAGATTTTATGGAGCATGAAAGAAATGATATATTAATAGTCCTAATAATAGGACTGAAATAAATTAAAAGCTTCATGTGGTTCAAATTAACAATCTCAGACTCATCTTTAAATAGGTAGGTTTTATTGTGAAAAATTTAATTTGTGGTGCTATAACACTGAAAAGTCAACAAAAATTGATCTGAAGTTTTATCAGAAGCATTAATAATTTAATTGCAAATAGTAGTCTTCAGGGCCTAATTTGCGATTCTGATGCTTCAAAACACACTACATTTACATGTAAATTGTATTCAAATAACTCCTTCTGTAGGTACAAGTGCTTCATTTAGAGCAGACACAGACACAGAATGTCTGTTCACCCACTATGAATCAAGACCCAAGAAATTTTTATTTTTTGTTTGAATTAAATTTAGTCATAACTAATACCTACAGTAAACACATAAACCTAGATCATTTCTACTAATTTTCTTTGAACGAATTAAGGCAGCACTTGTTCTGAAAATGGCAGCAATTAAGAACATATTCCTATTTTGTATTTATGGCTTGTTTCACAACAGCAGCTCTGGACAACATGTAATATGTATAAAAGGTAGAATAATGTAATTTTTCATCAATATACATTTTCACAAATTGAAAATGATTGCAGTATGTCTCTTTAAAAATAGCAAAAAATAATATAATGGTATAACCGAGAAACACCTTTGAACTTAGAGCTTGTTCACGCTGCCAAAAAGCAGCTTTTGATCACAATTGATATATGTGTCTAAAAACATCTATTTTTTACATGCTTTCATAAATTAACAATTACAATATTTCTTTAAAAAAGATATTTAGTGATTAATATTAATAAATAACTACATAGCTATCTTGACAAAAATGACAGGCTTTATTTGTGAGACAAATGTTCAAAAATTCGAAGTGATTAAGATACATACCCGTCTGAAGATGTGAGTGTCCTGTGTCCGAGGCACCAGGCGTGAGCTTTGGGCCACGCAAGTGGCTGTCTCCAGCTTGTCGCCTGTTAGCATCCATACCTAGGAAGCAACTGCAGCTGGTGAGCCTTAACAAGACAAGGACATGCTCAAACCCGGCATCTCACAGCAGCCTTATTCCCCGCAGCCAAAAGGCGGAAGCAACCCAGGTGTCCATCAACAGACAAACGGAGAAGCAAAATGTGCTCCAGACATATGATGGAGTATTACTCAGCCTTAAAAAGGGTGGAAATTCTGACTGCAGTGTGGATCAATCTTGAGGACACTGTGCTGAGTGAAAGAAGCCAGTCACGAAAGGACACAAACTGTGTGATTCCATTTACATGCGGTCCCTAGAGCCATCTAATCCATAGAGAAGCAAGTAGTTGTGGGTGCCAGGGTCTGGGGGAAGCGGGTGGGGAGATGGACAGCGTTTCCGTGTAGGAAGATGGATCAGCTCTGGAGGAGGATGGTGGCGATGGCTGCAGAAGAGGAGGCAATGCAGACTGAAACAAGGTCACGTTCCGTACTTTCAACCACAACCAAACGGTATCTGAGCTTGCTGAGCTGAAACAGGTGAGATCACAGTGATGTGCAGATACAGCGGCACGTGAGTAACACCCCGCCCGGCACGCCGTGAGTGTCAAAGGCGCTGTCCACACAGCATTCCGCACCAAGCACACAGGTCTGCCCAGGCGGCACACGACCAGGGTCTGCCAGGCTAGGAGGTTCATGAAGACCTTTACTGTAGTTTGCTAGTTTTTCAGTTGGAAGCAGAGGTTCAATGGGTAAATGGCCCATAGTCAAGACAAAAGTTGTTTATGTCAAATAAAGCATGTCAAATAGTAGTAACTTTATATTTAAAAACTGCATACCCATGCCCATCTTATATATCCCTAGATAATAGAGTAAAATCTCAGGATATTTAATATGTAACAAGATGTTTGATATACACAACAGCAAAGAACTTCAAGTCATATTCTCATTAGCTGAATTTCTCATTTCTTATGTATTATATTGAAATATTCATTTTTGGAAACAAAACAGAAAAACTTCTACATTGTACCGATTATCTGCTTAAGCACATTCTGCCTGGGGCTCTTCTCAAGGTCTAAGATTTGTGCTTTTTATTTATTTTACAGACTTATATTCATTTACTGGACTGAAGATCATGATACTATGATGACAAGGCTGAAGAGCCGGCCCTGCAGCAGCCTTAGGGCGACTCAGGAAATGCAGTGAGGTCCAGCTGAAAACCACCTCGGAGTTCTTGGCATCATGTAAAGAATAAAGAGCAGAACTCGAGAAAGTCATATAACTTAGCAAATAATTAATGTAAATATCCAAATTTTACTACAAGAGATGTTGACTACTTTAATAAACTAGTAATCTAGCACATATAAAGTAAGAAGTAGACTGAGGTAAGTTGACTACTATTTACAGTGACATGCATGGGTCATCTGCTCGTTCATTCACATGTCCAGTACAGACGGGTCTTGCCATGAACTCTGGGGCTCCAGTGAGCCCCCCGCCTCAGCCTCCTGAGTTCCTGGGATCCCAGGTACACGGCACCACACTGGCTGATCTTCTCTTGTTAATCATACTTATTCATTCAACGTTTTGGCTGTACAAAACAATTAAGTCTAGCAATCTAAACTTCCTGAGTCAAAATTTCCTCTTGTAATTTTGAATTCCTACATGAACAATTACTCTGAAACCAGATATAGCCTCATGACATACTTCCTACTGCAATCTCGAATGTGTATCAAATCTTTCGAGTCTCAGCCCTGCAGACTTCCAAAGAGCAAGGAAGACCGATGCCTATTTTCTGTCTACAGCACAGCATCTTCATCGAGACTTGGGGGATGGCTTTTTGATCTCACTTCTGACACTGTCCTTCAGTTCTGTCCCTCTAGTCTGGCTACACAGCTTTTCTCTTAAACACCAGTTATATTTTTTCCATTCTGAGCCCCAGGTCCTTGAGGTAGTGCTAAAATTATCCTAACCAATCTGCAGTTGACCGTATAGCTTCAGTGAGAACATGTGAGAAAAGTTCCTGAAAAATGAAACTTACACCACAAGTGCTAATTTCCCCTATGCAGGAAAAGGACACATCAGTAAATGAAAGAACCAGAGAGCAGGTCGGGGGGCAGGGAGTGTACGCCCCGCCACACAGCACCTGGGGGAACCACCGAGAAGCCTGGTCAGGATGCCTCACCTCTCCCAGCCAAGAAAAACACTCACACTTCGCAGACACCATATTTAAACTGCGAAGGACCACACAGCTGGATGAGATGGGGCACTGTCTGCTGAGAGCACAGGGGAAGGTGGGCACTGCCTGCTGAGAGCACGGGGAAGGCGGTCACTGTCCCTGGGAGCACGGGGGAGGCTGGCACTGCCTGCTGGGAGCACGAGGAAGGCAGGCACTGCCGCTGGGAGCAGGGGGAAGGCGGGCACTGCCCCTGGGAGCACGGAGAAGGTGGGCACTGCCGCTGGGAGCATGGGGAAGGTGGGCACTGTCTGCTGGGAGCACGGGGAAGGCGGGCACTGCCTGCTGGGAGCACGGGGAAGTCGGGCACTGCCGCTAGGAGCACGGGGAAGGCGGGCACTGTCGCTGGGAGCACGGGGAAGGCGGTCACTGTCCCTGG
>NW_016107639.1:1636554-1676204 GCF_001604975.1 Cebus imitator | reverse complement strand
CTGCTGGGAGCACGGGGAAGGCGGGCACTGCCTGCTGGGAGCACGGGGAAGGCGGGCACTGCCTGCTGGGAGCATGGTGGGGGTGGAGGCACGTGCCACACAGCCGAGGTGGAGAGGGCGTCCTCCAGCTACAGAGAAGGTGCTGGGAAAGAACACAGAGCCAGAGGGAGGACAAGCAGCTTCACGCCTGCCCTGCACGTCCAGGCATCTCTGGGACGGGCTCTTGCTGCTGAGCCCAGGGGCTGAGCAGCACTGAGAAGCAGCTTCCACCGGGTGTCCCTTCGTCCCTTTGTGCTGCGTTTGTGTCAATGTGGACGCATTACTTCTTCAAAATCATCAAGAAAATGAATGGATGTAGTGCATGTCTGAATATTCTGTATTCTCAACTCTAATATGTCCTGAAGCAAGAGATGATTCCAAATGTGGCACAATTTATCTGAGAATGAAGGCAAAGCCCACGAGGTCTGAATTCTCACGCACTCCCACCTCAAGGAACACGTGCTGCCACACTGGACATACCAGAGCGGGGAGCGCTCACAGAGGCGGCACACAGGCTCTGGCAGGAGGGGGCCAGGCTCCACAGGGAACGCAGCGGCCCAGCCTCGCCAGACACAGCGTTCTGCCAGGTGCTACGGGCAATGGCCCCATGCATCTTGTGAGGGGTACATACATAATCGTCCCTGGGAAATGGCACGTGGCAGGTTTGACATTGTGAGGGCTGGGGCCAAGGCTCCTCTTTAGAAAGGCTGGGGTGTCTGGAGAGGGAAGAGGTGTAGAGAGGAAGGTCTGGCATGGGGCGGCGTGGGGATTTGCGTTTGCTCCAGCCGAAGATGTCCCCGAGGAGGGAGGGGAGCTCGTGGGCAGCCTTGCTTACACAGCTCAGAGTTTCACAAATCAGCATGCCCAAGGAAAAGCACTGTTTGCTTCAGCAAAAGCAGCGCGGACCGCCAGAGGTGAGCCCACGGTACCTTGATCCCGGCATTGCGCAGCATCTCCAGCGTGGGCCGCACGTCCGCCTGCAGCTGGTCCTCCACGCCCGTGAGGCACAGCAGCTCCATCTCCCTCTCCAGGCTCTCGATTACCGCGGCCACCTTGAGGGTCCTGTCATGCATGCTCAGTTTGGCTTGAGTGTATCGGCTCTGGGAACAGAGGGGGAGATGCCTGTGTGCACACGTGTGTACGTGCTCCGTGTGCACACCACAGAGCTGCATGGGCTCTGGGGACAGAGGCGGAGATGCCTATGTGCACATGCTCTGTGTGTACTCAGCTCGGCTGGACTGTTGATATTTAGGAGTTATCAAGCACAATTCTAAGGAAATTGGCACTTCTTTGCTTCTGTGACCCTCCTTTCCCAGCAGACTGGAGAAGTGGTGGAAGCAGAAATGCAGAGGATCACCCCATGCTCCTGCTGAGTGAAGCTGCCTTCACTCCTGGACTACAGCAATCCCAGCTCTAATTTCATACAAAGGAAGAACTAATTTCAGTGGGAGGAAAGAAGTGTCGTGGGAGGATGGGGTGGCTGGGAGTCAGCTCACCTCAAAGTCCTGGTACTGCTCTTCCGTCAGCGACTTCTTTGCAACCACGAGGGTCCGCAGTCCTTCGCGCGCCATGTTTCCGCACTGGAAAAGGAGAGGCCGAGTCACGGGCGGGTCCCACAGAGTCACTGCAGCCATGTGTGGGGCCGGGGCAGCACCGCTCTGACTGCTGGTGACCTGCTCTCATGCCCTGCACCCTACCTTCATCACCAAGGCCAGAGATGACTCAGCAGAGGGATGCCTTTACAGACAATATATCCTTTTAACCTTACCACCTGTCTGTTATCTCTAATCCCATCCACCCCTTCACTGGAGAGGTCAAGATGCTGGATGGAGGTGGCGCACACCCCGCCGGGGCTCTCCTGGTGCCCAGCAGACCTTCTTTCTACCACAACACAGGCTTTTCAAAAAAACATATCCTGAATCCTTAGAACACCACCACTCTAGAGTTTGGACACCAGACTGCATACAGCAAGCACACACAGGGGGTGCATGTGGCAGTGCTGGGGATGGGGGGAGGGGAGTGCCTGGTGCCAGGGAGGGCGTGGGGAGTGTATGCCACAGTGTAGGAGACGGGGTAAGGGGAACACCTGGTGCCAGGGAGGGCACAGGGATGCACAAGGCAGTGCTGGGACGGGGCGAGGGGAGGATCTGGTGCCAGGGAGGGCATGGAGGGGGTTCACACAGCAGTGCTGGGGATGGGGTGTGGGGAGTGTCTGGTGCCAGGGAGGGCATGGGGGGTGTAGCGGTGGTGCTGCTGACAGGGCAAGGGGAGTGCCTTGTGCTGCCCAGGAAAAGTGCTAAGAAATGACCCAGGCACATCTGCACACTCGGAAACGCATGAAGTGTGCACACATACATGTCATGGCCCCCTAGTCACACACAGAGACCCTGTCACCGCCCATCATCTCTCCAGGGGAACAGGAGCCCTTCACACAGGAGGCCCCATGCTAATGAAGCCACGGTACTGTATCTGCTCATCAAGGTCAGTCTGGAGGCCAATAAACGTGATTGAATTCTTCACATTTTTTGCAATTTCTTTTAAATTCCTCCAGTTTATTGGATTTGATACAGATTTGGAGGCTGCAGGGATGGCAGGAGGGGCTGGAGGAGAGGCAGTGGGTCTTGCGCCCCTTTTCATGCACCCACCAGCTGTGTCTCTTTCTCTCCTGTTTAGGAGTCGAATAGTGACCTCTATAGGGTCATGTGTTACAGGAGACAAAGGAGGTGACAATCACTGTGAATTACACAGTCAAGGCTGTCATCGCATTATACCTCCTGTCATTCCCAGTTTTAGCGACAGATGACTCTTCAACAACATGGATTTGAGCTGCGTGGGTCCACTTTTACACAGATGTTTTTCAGTAAAGCTCAAGCAGAGTGAAACTGCCATTCCTGCCTCCCCTTCCACCTCTGCCACCTGCTCTGCCTCTGCCCTCCTGAGAGAACCAGACCCACCCTCCTCCTCCTCAGCCTCCTCCACATGAAGATGGTGAAGAAGGTCTTCACAATGACCCACTCCCACTTACTCAAGAGCAGATACATTTTCTCATCCTCATGATTTTCTTAACACTTTTCTCTAGCTTTATTGTAAGGATGCAGTATATAATCCACATAACACATAATGCGTTAATCTACCTATCCGTGTTATTGGTACAGCTTCGGTCAACAGGAGGCTATGTAGTTAAGTGCTGGGGAGTCAAGAGTGACGGGCTGATTTTCAACGGCGCCGGGGGCCTAAGCCCTGACCCTTGAGTTGTTCAAGGTTGACCTGTACTTGTTTCCTTTACGGTATGATGTCCAGCACCTAACTCAAGTTTGTGTTTAGAGGGAAGGAAGCCCATCACCTCACACCTCCAGTCATCCAGGACATCACTATTTCAGGTCTGTTCACAGACTTACATATTCTCACATCTCAGGTTTTCAGAAAGTGGTCCTTTCTTTTATGTGATCATTGAAAAGTTTTTGTTTTTGTTTTAAACACTTGGAGAACACAGGTTGACAGCCAAAAATTCAGTTCTGGAGGAGCCTGATGGAAGCAGAATAACGCACTTTGAACTCGGGCTCAAAGAACCTGCTGTTTCATTTCTTTTTAAAGACAATGAAGGGCTTTCAACACTGTAGTAATATCACAACAAAGACACTGGTGAAGGGGCAAACCATTTATCCAAGGAAAGAAAATACAATGTGAGAAAATAAAGGCACAAATAATTTTTAATAAAGTTATCTTTGTGAAAAACATTCTGACATTATCTGTCTGCTGTAAGACATTTATTGATCTGACCTCATAAAGCTAAATAAATTAAACAAGTATTTTACAATTAATTGCACGTCATTATGACCAAAAGTAATTTTTATGGCATTTTACTAGGTCTTCAGGGAGTTTAATTTATTCATGTCCCTGATGAAATAAAAGTGCCCTGAAGGAGATATTGATTCATATTGCCAATACCGCTGCGAACACCAGGGCGTGGGGGCACAGACAGACCATCCCTGCTGTCCAGGGAAGGAGGAGAGACTGGATTCCAACAGCCACATGCACACAGGACAAAGGGCCACGTTGACAATGACAACGGTCTCCGATGGACTCGGAAATCCAACTACTCATTAATACATCAACTCAGCGATAAGTTAATCTCATGAGGCTATCTACAAATATTTATTTAAGGAGAATTTAATGAAATATGGGATTGCTTACACTTGCATCTCAGGTTCTGTTTTTAAGTGAATCTTATGCACACATTAGCATTAGGTTAAAATTCTAATGAAAATCTCCTTTCAAATATTTATGTTACAAAAGAAATACAATAAAATATAACTTTGATTACACATAAGTATTATTTCAGAATAGTGAATGACTGATAATGCTTTCTATTTCTCACTATTATACACAAAATATTCTCTGTAAGGACCTACTTGTATAGATTGACATGCACTCACACACAAAACAAAAATGATAATTATTTATACAGAAAGTAAACTACTTATAATTAAATAGGACTCCTACTTTTTGTGCTATATGAAACTGAGAACTGTAAGCATTTAAAATAATTTAGTAGAAAATGATACTGTGTTTGACAACCTATGTGGTTTCCATCAGTGTCTGGTTTGACGTTTTGACAGCTCAATTTATTTCAATGATGCCAGTGTCTACCAGCTGGGGGAAGGCTATCATTTTTCTGTCATTTATTCAGTAAATTTCATAAAAGCACTGTGAACAACGCTGAGAATCACTCCCTTACCTCCTCTTCCAGCCAGTCATTGTACTGCACGATGGTGGACATGGCCACATCAGCACCCTTCATGTAAAACGTGATTTCTGCCGTGGATTCATCCTACCGTGGAACAGAGATAAACACAGGCACATTGAGGCTGCAGTGCTCGGTGCAGATAACTGCCAGTCTCATAAAACACACACTGGGAAAAGCCATTCCTACTGAGCGTTCTCTGCATGGTGAGCTCCTTGCTCATCTTCCACGCGGAGGACTGGGCCCTCTCTCCAGTGCTGGTGTGACCAGGACTGAGAACCAACTGTGTGTCTTGAGACGCTGAAATGTTTGAATGTGTTAACGAATATATGATTTGGGTTGCGTTCTCTTAAACTTTTATAGTTTGATTGAATGCTTCATTGTTTAATCAACTTTCAAGATAAGATTTTGGTGTTTGCTAAAAAAAAATTAAAGTCTATTTTAGCAACTTTATGGTCATAAATCAATGTTTAAAAGTAGAACTCTTTGGCATGTTATTTTTGTTGAAATCAAAACAGCTTTAGTTGATTTCAAAAATTAATAAATCCCATCCACATTATTGATTCTGCCTTAGTTGTCTCAGGAGAGTTATTTTCACACTAGAGACACACTAGCTTTGCACACATAATTTATTAGCTAAGATTTCATTTAAATAAAAACTGTAACAGCATAAAGCACTTGAGTAAATATTTAACTTTCTTTCGGGAAAATCTGTGTCTAAATGGCCCGAAAACGAAATGTCTGAAGCCATGGTGTGGCACCCTCGTCACAGGCCTGGGGGCAGGCGAGCTGCAGCCTCACCCTGACGATGATGCCCATCCGCTTGCTCTCGGAGGTGAAGGGGAACAGCTGCAGGATGCAGAAGCTGAGGACCTGGCCACCGGGGGTCTTCAGCTGCATGGAGGTGAGGTCCCTGCTGACCAATGTGAGGCCCACACTCTCCGTCCACTGCACCAGAGCGACCTATGGGAGAGCAGCAACACATGACGTCCCACCGCCTCAGGAAAGCCGCATGGAGGCTACAGCATGAGGGTGGTTAGAAAGCTGGTCAACATGAGAGAACTGCAGAAATACTTAGCTGTTCAGAACTTCTTGTTTTTGCAGCTAAGTATAAACTTTTGAATGACATTTTCTAGAGGAACACTGAGCAATACGACAAAGTCCCTTAGTATTATTCTTTAAAATGAAGACCATTACGGATCATAAAGACTTTCTTTACAATTTGTGTTAATTGCTCCCTAGAGCCAGATGCTTTTAATATAGAGAATGCAGCTCGCCCCATCCATCTTCGGTGGGTGGGTGAGCAAGTTACACAGTTACACAACTTTTCAAGGTTCCTCCCTCCCCGGTTCCATGGACTCCATGAAAGGGCAAACAGTCTGAATCTCTTGTTTATTTATTTATTTATTTATTTTTAATTTTTAATTTTTTTTAATTGCATTTTAGGTTTTGGGGTACATGTGAAGAACATGTAAGATTGTTGCATAGGTACACACATGGCAGTGTGATCTGTTGCCTTCCTCCCTATCACCTGTATCTGGCATTTCTCCCCATGCGATCTCTCCCCAACTCCCCACCCCCCGCTGTCTCTCCCCTATTTCCCCCGGACAGACCCCAGTGTGTGATGCTTCCCTCCCTGTGTCCATGTGTTCTCATTGTTCAACACCCGCCTATGAGTGAGGACATGTGGTGTTTGATTTCTGAATCTCTTGTTTATACTATTTTTTTCCCTAAAATAAGACATAAACTGGTGCGTAATTAATTAATGTATTTACATGTAATATTTGCAAATTTAAAGGAGACAAAATAGACAACAGAAAGCAGACCTGGGCTCTAGGCCTAAGTGTGAAAGCTATGGCCAGGTCTTCATTCTGCTGGGGCACGCTCCTCTCCTGTCAGGTGGAAAAATGTACTTCCAAATGGTTTTGGGGCCAAAATAACATGAGTGATTCCCTGACATATGGCAGGTACTCAAAAATAGAATGTGTTCTTACTGATAATTATTTATTGATTTATTAAAAGCTAACAATCACAAGAAGAGCAATTTTTAACATTAATAATTTGTAAACAGTACTATGACAGTAAGTGTTTTCTGATGAAACTCTGTCTTTAAAAGCAACCTCCCACCAGACATTAATTAGATAAACATGACACACCAATCCTATTATGCAGCTAAAGGTGCACCAACCCTGAGAACATGCTCTCCTAACATCCTACCAGGCTGCAGGGATGAGACGCCTCACCCGCAGGATGGTCCAATCACATGGCCACTTCAGTCAGGGTCCCCGTCTGCTCTGCAGGCTGGCCGCCCCCCACAGTGCTCAAGTCTCTCAAGGCCTGGACAAGGCCTCCTCTGAAGCCCCACCTCATTCTCAGCTCCCTCTCCTGAAGAGCAGGTCCTCGCCTTCAGTTTTAACTACCACCTCACTCTCAGCCAAACCATTTTAAACGTTTGGGTTCTGAGAATGCAGTCACTTCAGGAACATTTTAAATACTGCCTAGTGTCTAGGATACGGTTAAGTCAATCGTGGGCCCTGAACATTCCTGTGAGGATAGGTTCCCACTCTTAGCGAGCTCTGGCTCTGCGGCTAGCTGCTCAGGTTGGGATCAGACCCTGGGCAAATGGCTGCTGCCCTGCGACCCCAGGGTCCTTGTCTACAGAACAGCTGTGGCCGAGGCAGCGCTCAGAGCTGCAGCGAGGATTCGAGAAATGAGGTGTGAGGGCACGTGGTGGACGGTCAGTACAGCAAGGCCCCAAGAGGACGCCAGGGCTCCGTCCTCATCCTTTCTCACAGGAGCCCTCCAGACACGTGCTCATGGGCAGACCAGAAACAACTTTTAAAGTCAGATTTTCTAAGCAATTCCCCAGACGTCTGACCACAGAGTTCCTCCAGCGTGACTTTCCATAGTCTGAGGGTGAAAACTGCTTCCTTTCTTTTCACGCTTTAAACTCGACGCAGCAGGGCACCGCCGAGGCGGGCTGTGCAGAGAAAACGGAAAACGACCCACCACCATGTCTCTTCCAGGCTTCAAAAAAGCTGTGTGCATGTGGCAGGTGGGGAGTGCCACAGTGAAGCCAGGGATCATGATGGTGTCACCAGTGCCGCACGGAGGTGGTAGCACCTGGCCCTCCTTCTCAAGGCTGCCCAGGTGCCACTGCCACTGACCCAGCCCCCTGGGCACGCTTTTGAGAGAACCGTAGTGCAAAAGCCCCAGCTTCTTTCCTATCACGTGAAATGACCTCAGGTGACTTTCTCAAACATATTTATGTTCTAATTAAGGAACTAAACAAACAAACAGGCCAACTGGTCTAGAGTAATGAAGACACACACATACTTATGCAGCTCTAAATGATGTGTACAATGTATCAGCATTTACCTTTTATACATTTCTGAGACTTCAAAAGGTTTACAAAGTTAAGTCAGCTTATGACGTATGGAATAAAATACTTCTGGAAAAGCAGGATTGAGAGGGAGATTATAACTACGATTCTACATTTGCAGTCATTTCAGTTACTAAACCCGACACACACTTCTACAGAAAAGGAGAGTCAAACAGCTCTTCTCAGCTGGAGTTCTTCATCGGCATCCCAGAGAGCAGATGTGATCTGAAGTGCCATTTTCTATTTCCATGGATGGCACACAACTCTTCCTGCTCTACACAGAGAGGAGGTAATACCTCACACCAACGACCTGGGCCCTCAGGCAACTGGGGTCCCTCCTCCCTGGAACCGGAGAGAGAGGCTCAGAGGCTGCGGTTCCCTTTTCCGGCAGGGAGCGGGTCTGCCCACACCATGGCCTTCATCTTCCCCGAGCGGCTCTCCAGCCCCGCTGATTCACGCCACAGTCCCAGTTGCTGGACATGCTTCACACCTGCCTTCGGAAGGAGGGGTGACTGTGGACAGTGTTCATCACATAGAAATGCAAACTTCACGCAAACACATAAGACCATACAGTTAGCTATTTATAAATTCAGAGACAGCAAAATGTTACATATTAGATAAGTAACTAACAAGATGTAACTGTATAGAATTATTTTTCTGTAAGTAACACTATGAAGGGAGATACTTCATTTCCATATTTAAGAGAAAAATAGCATTTACTTTTATTAATTCACCCGCATGTAAGGGCCTGTGCAGCTTGTTGGGTGCCTGCCCAGGATCTCCTGGTCCTCCGGGTAGTGGGATGTGGGGCGGGGTCCGGTCTCAGCCCCAGGACCTGCGGGTCCTCCGGGTAGTGGGACGTGGGGCGGGGTCCGGTCTCAGCCCCAGGACCTGCTGGTCCTCTGTGTAGTGGGACGTGGGGCAGGGTCCGGTCTCAGCCTCAGGACCCGCTGGTCCTCCGGGTAGTGGGACGTGGGGCAGGGTCTGGTCTCAGCCCCAGTACCTGCTGGTCCTCCGGGTAGTGGGACGTGGGGCGGGGTCCGGTCTCAGCCTCAGGACCCGCTGGTCCTCCGGGTAGTGGGACGTGGGGCGGGGTCCGGTCTCAGCCTCAGGACCTGCTGGTCCTCCGGGTAGTGGGACGTGGGGCGGGGACCGGTCTCAGCCTCAGGACCTGCTGGTCCTCCGGGTAGTGGGACGTGGGGCGGGGTATGGTGTCAGCCCGCAGGGCTAGCTGAAGAATTACACCCCAAGAACGAGTCTGACCTCAACCCTTTTCTGCTTGACATCTGTATGTTTGGGTGGACTGATAAATTAAGACACCTTATCTGGGTAATGCCTGCTGGTATCTAAAACCACTGATCAAATGGGAAAATATGCCTGATAGGCCAGAATACTCCAGGACATTTTGGTCTGGGCAAAGACTTCTGAGCAAGACCTCAAAAGCACAGGTACCAACGAAAAAACGAACAAACAAGGTCACATCGAGCTAAGACACTACCACACAGCAAAGAACACAATCAACAAAGCGAAGAGACAACCCACAGAATGGCAGAAAACATCTGCAAACTACGCCTCTGGCAAGAGATTAATAAGCAGAATCTATAAGGTTATTATATATTCTCAAACAACTTAATAGGAAAAAGCTGAGTAATTTGATCAAAAAATTGGCAAAAGATCTGAATAGACATTTCTCAAAAGAAGACACACAATTGGCCAACAGGTACATGAAAACATGCTCAACATCTTTAATCATCAGAAAAACGCAAATAAAAACTACAATGAGATATCATCTCACTGCAGTTAAAACGGCTTCTAGCCAAAAGATAGCAATCACAAATGCCAGCGAAGAGGGGGGATGGAGCACTGCGGGTGGGAAGGTAAATTAGTGCAGCCACAAGGAGAGCAGCATGGAGGTTACCCCCAAATCTAAAAACAGAGCCACCATGTAATCCACAGTCCCACTGCTGGGAACACACCCACAAGAAAGAAGTCAGCACTCAGAAGATCTCTGCAGCTTCACGGTGACTGCAGCTGTTCACAGTGGCCAAGTTCTGGAATCAGCACAGACGAAGAAAATGTGGTGTACACACAACGGAATATTACTCAGCCATCACAAAAGAATGAGACCCTGTCATCTACCACAATGTGTATGGACAGGAGTACATGAGCTAAGTGAAATCAGCTGGGCACAGAAAGACAAACGTTATGTCTTCTGACTCATAAGTGGGAGTGGAAAAAAAAGGTTGAACTTCTAAAGACAGAAGTATAATGATGGTTACCAGAGCCTGAGAAGGATATCAGGGATTGGGGTAATAAAGGGCGTTGGTGAATGGGTACAAAAATACAGTCGGATAGAAGGAATAAGATCTAGTGTTCAGTAGCACAACAGGGTGACCTTAATTGACAGTAACTTGTATATTTTAAAATAACTAAGAATGGAACTGCAATATTACTAACACAAATCAATGATTAATGCTTGAGGTGATCTCAATTACCCTGATTTGATCATCTGTACCCCATAAGTATGTACTATTATGTATCTATAATAAAGTTTAAAAACTTAAAAAAGACAAAACATCATAAAGCAAGACTAAATCAAAGGCCCTGAGTCTCTCGCGTATTTCAGGCTGGTCTGACCCCATCTGAAGTACTGTATTTAATTTTGCTGCATGTTGAGAACATTCTGCTCTGGGAGGCACCTAGAATTCTGCCTTTATATACTTGAAGCTTCCTATTCCCAAACATGATTGATGTTTCTTCCTTTTACTGAAAATAAATGAAATCAGCAAATTTTGACTTTGGTCCATTTTGATTAAGTATCTTATTAAGAAGACAAATTATACAAATAGTAGGAAATTCAATGCTTACTGTGTGCCACATACTAAGAAACTGCCGTCCGGAAATTCTTTGCTTGCAGTTTTCGTGCTTTGTTAGAAAACAGTAAAGGATGCATTCACTGAGGGTGTGCTGGGGACCAGGACTGAACCAGCTGGTCCCACTGCCCCTGCCTGGGGTGGGATTCAGGGTTGGAGCCCTCTCCGATATATGGGAACTGCCTGACTGTGCCACGAGCATGCTCTCAGGAGAACATCGGAATGGTTCTGTGCCCCACGTGTGGGGTGCTGTGCCATGCGGCAATGATGGCAGATGTCAACACTCACTGTGAGGATTCTGATGCTGGGCTGGAGGCTGGACGGCACTGCCATTCTAAGGACACTACAATTCTGGAACTCCATGCCTGTGTTAAATGTTGGACAGCACGTCACCCATGGGGCTGGAATTAGAACTCTCCCTCTCCGACTTCCCTGAGTGTCACTAGGTACACTGAGTCTAAAATCGTGCTAGGGATGATAGAGGACTGTAATTTAGAGCATCAGCAATAAGCTCTCCATTACAGTACCAAAGAAGGCTCACGGGGTCAGCAGGGATGACGACCCACCACGAGGGGAGGGAGGCGGCACCTGCGCAGCAACGTTTCCAGTGTGAAGTGAGAGTGAAACTCTACCATCGCTTCTTCCAATAAAACTTCTCTGCAAGCTGCAAATGATGCAATGCTCCCAAGGCTAATTTTCAGTTTACGCAGTGAAAGGTTACGATTACATTCTGACCTGTAAATTGCACCTTTCTGTGAACACCCTGTCATCTCATTTTGCCCTACTGCGGTCAGGACTGAGCTTTCTATATTTGGTGACTCACATCTGTTTATTATTTAGTTTATGCTTGGTTTCACAATCCATTTGAGCAAAGAGCAGCTTATAACAAAAATCAGCTTAGCTAGTTATATGTAAGCCCAGCATTCCATCCAATTGTTTTTAATTTGTAATCAACTTGAGGATTAACTCTAATTAATGCCAACCAGAAAAAAAGAATACCCAAATTTTTTGTAAGAGATAGATGCTTTAATTACTGTTCTAATGTAACTTGCTTCTTGTTGGACAGAATTTTGATAATATAAAACTAAACATGGCCAGGCGTGGTGGCACATGCCTGTAATCCCAGCTATTTGGGAGGCTAAGGCAGGAGAATCACTTGAAGGTGGCGGCTGCAGTGAACCGAGACTGTGCCACTATACTCCAGCCTGGGCAACAGAGCGAGACTCCATCTCAAAAAAAAAAAAAAAATTAAACATTTGCACCTGAATTCATACCTAAGTACTCAGTACTCCATGCAGACCTGGTCCTCCTCACTGCAGTCACACACATCTACATACATCAAAGTAACACTGGTTCCCATGGACACAGCAGATTCTCCGGGTTTGGTTTTGAGCTTTCATACCTCATCTCATGGTCTGCAGCAGGTAAGTGTGGGGATCTGACTAGGTAAAGGCAGCCTCATGAATCTTGTTTATCTGAAATACAGTCATGGTGTTCTTTCTGGAAGACTAAGAAATAACTTACATCTAGGGACGGTATATATATGTAGAAATTAAAGAAAATTGCAAAGGATTGATAGTTTGTGTCTACTTCTTCCTAAAGATGTTTGAGAGATTAAGACACACACACGTTCCTCAAGTAGGAAAGCTCCCTACCAATGTGAAACCAACAGCATCCTGAGGAAGTGGGACAGGGTTCTTCCAGCAGTGAGTGCAGGGGGGCGGGAGTTCTGCACAGCCAGCCAACCAGGTGCCCCACATGCAGATCCAGTGAAGACAAACTGCCATCACAACTCCTGACTTCAGAATCAAGCTGTCTAAGCAAGACTGGGGATTTCGCTCCAACAACAGAAACAGTTATGGAGACAGACGACAGCCAGCTCAGCGTCAAATACCTTTGTTAGAGGCCCATTCTCTGATGGTCCCCAGGCCTGTGCCAGCGCTCTCACGCCCCCAGTGTGTGGCGTGCTGGCCACCTGCACCCAGGCTCTCCCCATCACTCTCCACCAGGCGGTCTTCCCTTCGGCTCAACCCAGGTCTCCAGAAGGCCCCACTGACCACCTGATCAGAGCACCGTGTGCCCCTCCCCTTCCCGTGGCAGAAGACCACTGGCACTGTGACTCCGCTGCATTCCAGGGACCAATACTCGCAGGTCCGGGCTCCTTCCCTCCCAGAACCCCGGCACCCCACACAGGACCAGGTGCACTGTGCCCACTGACGTGTACTCAGGAACAAGAACAGCAACTTATTTCTTGAATAAATGAAAGCTAAACACCTGTTTAAGATGATTTAAAAGTGGAAGTTGAGTGGACTGTGAGGACGTGAGCGAGACCATCAAGGGTCCTCAGCATTCCATGTCGGGACTCTACAGGCCCTGGACAGCCTGGCGGGCACACGGCTGTGGCAGAGCCAGCTGGGCTCTGAGTTTAAAGAGCCACTTTCTCCCTGAAGTTTCCCGTGTGCCTCTCAATCATGTGTTTGCATACAAAATGCAAATCACCTGAAAGCAGCAAATAAGTTAATAATAGATTAAATCAAAGAATACTACTGTGAGCCAAGCTCTGCAGAGGCAGAAGTCATGGCAGTATTTCCTTCAGGACTTTATTTTAGATTTATTTACATGGAGAATCACATACATGCATCGCGTCTACATCAGTTTAATCCCGAGGAACTCGAGACTAAATTCCGGAAATACATGAAATTGAAATACTGTGCGGATATTCTTCAGGCTGGTTTCCTTGAATCTTTTTGTGCTATCGACGTAGGAGAGACACTGAGGACAGTGATTCCAGCCACAGAACTTGTTAAGTGGGGAGAGGCAGGGAAGGAAACAATGAGGGCAGCACAATGGAAAACGTTAGCCAGAAAAGCAGGGACCCTCCCAAACTGTGAAGTGTCCCTCCTTCCTCACTCACCTTAGCCAGGAGAAGCAGGGACCCCCTCCCCAACTGTAAAGTGTTCCCTCCTTCCTCACTTACATTAGAAAGGAGCAGCAGGGAAACCGCCCCCCCCTCAAATGTGAACCGTTTCCTCCTTATTCACTCACATTTCAATCATTCCACATAGACAAGGACATTTAATTTTCTTATTGAAACACTTCTGGAAGTCAGCTAACATGTATTTAATGAGACAATATTTAACAATGCTAAATGTCTGTTCCTCGACTTTTATCTTTCCTATCTGGCATGGATCTCCAAGTTTCCTGAAAGTGAGGCAGAGACGCCCTCCCTTGCTTCCTTCCACTGCAAGTCCCAGATCATCCAAGACCTTCTGTGAAGGCACAGCCAGGTGTGAGTGAAATGGGAGGCTGAGATGCTGGCGCTCACCAGAGTAACACACAGCTGGTCATGATGAAACCCGTGCCCAGAAAAGCACTTTTCTTCCCTATTTTCACATTATTCGAATTTTATAAGGAACAACAGTTAAAGGAAGAAAATACCACTTGGAGCTGTCACCTTGTTCTGCAGAGGAAATATTACTGGGTGATCTACAGTGAGATCTCAAGTTGTGCTGCCTCTGGCAGTGACCCCAATATCACAAAGAAGAAACTGGCTTATTGGAAAATAATCACAAAAAAGGACAAAGTGCTTAAACACATCTGAACTTTGATTTGGTAATTTTCTGAAAGGTGCAATATATAGTGTTTCTTCCAAGTTGTCAATACAATCTGAGCAAGCAGCAGGCTACATTTTTAAAAGCTTAAATCCATACTTGATTCGGACGGGCTTCGTGCCTACCTAAAGCCCTTGTCTTGTCCCAGGTTCCATCCGAGATATCACATTTAGTTTTCACGTCTTCTCTCGGCTGCTACAGTTGCTGCACCTGCCTAGTTTTTGATGACCTCAATAGCTCTGAGGCGCACTGGTCAGGTAGTTTGTAGGACACTGCTCAATTTGAGTTTGTCTGATGATTTTCTCATGAGTTGACTGGTGTTGTGGGTCTGGGGGAGGACCATGAAGGTGAGGTGCTGTTGATCACATGCTGGCGGGACTGCGTCTGGCAAGGCAACTGATCACCGCTGATGCTGACCTTCTTCACCTGACTGAGGTAGTAAAGTGACTCTTCTTTCCCCATGTAACACCGTGCTCTTTGGGAGGAAGTCATCATGTGTAGCCCACACCCGAAGGAGGAGGAATTATGTTCCCCAAACTGCAGGTTCAGTAGCTACATACATGATCCTTTCGTACAGGAAATCTTCTGCACGGGAGATCTGTCTTTCTCTCCCATTCATTTACTTATTCAATCATTTATTTATATCAGTGTGGACTCCTGGATATTTGTCTCACACTATGGGCTATAATCCACTACGACTGACTTTGCTGCTCATACTGTTCCAGCATTCACCACCGGGAGCTTTTCCAGTTGGCCTCTGAGTCCCACCGACACATCCCCTGCCATGCAGGCAGCTTTTTCTGTTTGTTGGCTTTGAGCAATTCCTTACTTTCTGGCAGTACCAGATGCTCTAGGCTCAGCGTGGGTATTTCCTGCCTTGGTTCTAGAATCAGCCATTTCTCCAAGGAGCCCTGTGTGTATTCAACCATGCAATGACCGCACTACCACCACCTGGGAGAGGGACATACTCTTTCACCATTCTTGGGTGGTTACCCCACTGTCACCAGCATAATCCTGAACTTATCTAAGTAAATTGGCACCTTTAACTGTACTCTAAGGACCTCAGAGTAACTTGATTCCATTGACATCAATCACCTCTTGACTTTTGGCTATTATCATGTATCTTACTACTTTTTCTATATCGGCCTCCACAAATTACTATTTTTATGGTATTATATAGCCAATATTCTTATCTCTTTTTGGTGATGCAGTTGTTCAAATCTTTTGCCAGTGTTTAAATTCAGGTGATGTTTTCTCATTACTGAGCTTTGAGAATTCTTTAAATATTCAGTGTACTAGTCACTTATCGGATAAGCATTCTGCAAACATTTCCTACAAGTCTGTGGCTTGTCTTCATTTTCTTTTTATTTTTTTCAAATTCATGTGGAGATCCTAATTAGTCTTTATTTTCTTAACAAATGTCTTTTGAAAAAAATAGGTTTTACTCTGAAATTCATCGTTTCTTTTTTTCTTTTAGAACTTGTGGTTTTTTATGTCCTTAGACATCATTGCCTAATTTTTCCTTGCTCAAGAAAAGTTCTTATAGTATGTGGTTTATTTATGCCTCAAAACATTTGATCTATAAAACTGGTCAAAAGCCATTTTGGGTGATTTTTCTAAATTTCTCTTCTAGTCTACTCAGATTTATTTGGAGTCATTTTTGAAATTTATATTTCTCCAGAAATTAGTTATTTTACTGTTTTTGAAAACAGCATTTGAGCTATGTTTCATATTCTCTTAAAAACACTTAAGTCTACTTATTATACACTCTTACATATGGATAATTTCATACGTCTGAATTTGGTTTACATTCACTATTTTATATTATTTGCTATTTTTTATCAATAATCTTTCCATTTCATTTAACCTTTCAAAGAATCAGCTTTTGAATTACTGCTTATTCAATCATTACTTTTATGTTTTCCTTTACTTTTTCTTCCTCCCACTTTCCTTTGGTTTTGTTGTTGTTGTTCTTACTGTGATTTTAGTTTGATACCAAGTTAACTTATGTTCACTTCTCTCTCCTGATGCATGCAGCATCTGGTGAGGGAGCCAGGCACTCTGTGACATGTTGGCTGGGCTGCAGTGGACACTGCCCTGAGGTCACTGCTGCTGCTGACCACATCTGGGAGGTGGCTCCCGGCAAGAGCTACTCCCTATTTCCATTGGGGCCACTTTGATCTCTGTCCTCCTTACCACAGCTTCTTTGAGATCATTACTTGTGATCTTTGGTCAGACTGTATACTAAACGTGTTAGCTGCCCACAGGACAGACTGGGGAAGAAGGCTGCTGAGGGGTGGACGGAAATTCTCAGGTGTGCAGCTCAAATCTGTCCCAGCAGCAGCAGCTGACACGTGGCTGCAGCCCTCACATTCAGGCAGTGGGTGGAAGGTCGCAGTGAACATCTCTCCCTGTTTTCTTTGGACGCTATCAGGGACAGTGCAGGCAAGCACAGAACACACTCTCCACCTGCATGACCATTCGTCAATTAGAGTTTTCTTTACTCAGTCAGGAGCTCTCTAACAATCACTTCTCCAATGCCATCACCTGATTTTCTCTTTCAAAGTGACTGTGTCACTATTCAATAAAGAACTGGCAGAGTAGTTTATCAAGTGCCCCTTGTGTGCTTCTATATTAATATGGAATTAACTGCTGCCTGACATTATGATAGGAAATAATCCCTAAGATATTTTTCTCTGAAATGCAGAAAGGCCAGAATTTAAAGGCTTAGTACATTTCAAATGACTATCTGATACTGAGCTGTTAGAAATTTCTAATAATGTGATTCCTGACAATACAAAGGCAAAAAATAATTAAGATGTGAATGCAAAAAAATATATATTTAAGTGGGAACCTGGGCTAAATCTCCTCCAGAGGCTGCTTAGCAACACACGTAAGTCATCTCTGCCACTGGCACCTCTCTATGCTGAGAAAGCACTCTGGGAGACAGACCCGAGTAACATAGCCAGGAGTAGTATCATATAAGAGAATACAAAATGTGAGGCAATTCTATCATTAGCAATTCTCAATAATTCCATTATTCAGAAATTTCCATGCTGTTATTCTTGAAAAGCTAGGGAGAAATTTCCTTTATCATATTAGCAATTAACACAGGCAGCCAGCCACTACACTGTAAATATACATTTTCTTACCATGCACTTTCTATATCATAATTTAATCACTGGAATGTCATCATTTTAAATTGCAGTTATTATAATCATCTTCATATTTTAATGGTATTATTAATATAAAATGCGATTTGATCATCTGAAAAAACTGCTAATCAATATTCACAGACAGGCTACGTAGTATTTATTCTCTATTGGTCTTGAAGGTCACAGAGTGAAGGCTTTATGTCACTGACAATGATTTGCTTCTCACAAATATATTGACAAAACACCACAATTAGTCTTGCTTCAATAGGCACACAAGATAAAATGAATTAAAAAATACAGCACGCCTCATGCATTAGTGCCTACTTCTATAAACCCAAAAGCAATACTATTAATAACTCATTTGTGCTTTGTCATTCATTCTAGCTGATTCTTGCACATAAATACTGGAGTCAGCCGATGACAGCTACATCCTGTAATAATATTTAAATACAGAACTTACCAACATGAGAAAATGCGGCCACAGGGGGAAAGAATGCTACTAGAAAATAGCTAGTCTAGAGGAATAAGCAGTCACTAAGAATCAAGGTCACTCTTTTAGGACCAAAAGCAGCCAGCGGTCTTCAGTGTTCCTTCCACCCTATGCCTGAAGCACTTGAGCTCACACCCTCTGCCCTGGGAGGCGCTGCCCACCGAGCTTCTGTCCTTCTCTGCGGGCTTGTGACACCAGTCCAGTGCTGGTGTTTTGTGACTGCACCGGACATCTGCCCCAACAGTTTAACACAGCTGAATTTTAATTCTGTGAAGGAATTTCCAGAGAGCGTTTAATGTTTGCTCATATGGAGCCTGCTGTGCTGAGCCTGCGGAGACAAAGTGATAGACAAGCAGAACTTTCTACTCTCTTAGAGAAAATGAAATATTGATCACTTAGCATAAGAAACAATGACCGGGGCATAAAGAGGTTCCACATGATGAATACAAATCAGTTATTTACACCTGGACATCACCACCACTTCTACACCTTCAAGTATCGTATCGCCAAACACACCACACAAAACACATCACACTGCAAGTGTTTGATTGCTCATGCCTCACCGGGCCTTCAGGAATTTGAAATTACTTCCTCAGCATTCAATTATTTGTATAAGAAAGTCTCATCTATGCACACATGCAGGTAAGGTGAAAGATGGCTTCTGCTTCAGGACAACTGGAGACCAAAGACTGCTTACTTCATGAAGCACAGCAACTGTCGTACGAGAGGCGAAAACTCAGGCATCCACTAATAAACTGCGTTGTTCCTGAAGACAAAGATGACACAAGAGCCACAAACACACAGGGCTTTGAGAGGACAGCGTGGGTGTGCAGTGGACGAAACTAGTTACGTCTCTCAAATGATAATGTTGCTTATTAACCACAGATATTGTGATAGGTCAAAGCTGAGGTTAAACAGAAAACATCAATTGAATCATTTTCCTAAATAAAGCTCCAGGGTGCAATATCCTAAGCACTTTATTCAATAAAAAATGCTTTTAAAACGGTACTTTGGTGATCGGGAAACATTGCTATCATCCATCAACCTAACTGCAGCAAAGTTCAATAAGCTAAATAATGAACCAGTTAGATGATTTTCCGGAGGCTTTAGGGACTTGCAAACAATGCATCAATAGAGCTCTTTAAAAATTATGATGAAGTCTATTGTTTTCATTTTCAGATTTAAAATATGTTTTAGATATTTTTAAAAGGTTATTTAATGTTCTGCTATTTTTAATAATTGTCCAATTTCCCAAGTAGAAAGACATTCCAAACAAGTAAAAAAATTTAATTGTAAGGTTATTAGCAAGGTCTATAATTTCTCTAAATTCTTAATAATCTTGGAGTCAATGAAATCTCTACTGTGAATTCCCAATTTAAGATTCAGAAAGTGTTAATGACTCATATAAAAACTTAAAAAAAAAATCCCAGATACTTTCAACAAAATGTGTAATAAGATAATATGGTAAATATACACTATTTTTAAAACTTCAAATACAAATTTCTTTGGGAAAAACCTCTAGTCTAGGTTTCTCACACTTATGACAGGAATATACTTTTTTTCAATACCTAATCACATGGTATTTTTGAGAATTTCCAAAATGCTATAATAGAAAAAGCAATGCATTCAACCCTTTCTTGGCAGGAATTACAGGGAGCAGGTGCTCAGGACTTGTGGTTTTTTTTTTTTTTTTTTTTTTGAGACGGAGTTTCACTCTCGCTACCCAGGCTGGAGTGCAATGGCGCGATCTCGGCTCACCGCAACCTCCGCCTCCTGGGTTCAGGCAATTCTCCTGCCTCAACCTCCTCAGTAGCTGGGATTACAGGCATGCGCTGCCATGCCCAGCTAATGTTTTTGTATTTTTAGTAGAGACGGGGTTTCACCATGTTGACCAGGATGGCCTCGATCTCTTGACCTCGTGATCCACCCGCCTCGGCCTCCCAAAGTGCTGGGATTACAGGCGTGAGCCACCGCGCCCGGCCTAGGACTTGTGTTTTGTCTCACAGCCCACACTGGAATGCTGAGACAGCAACTGACACAGCTTCCAAGCCTCGGCTCATCGTCCTGTCAGTTTCTAGAGCTCCAGATCTGCTTATGACTATGGAGCCATGCCTTTTTGCTCAGATTTTCTATTACTAAATAAAAAGTGTATGGGTCACACACATACACTCCAATTCCAAAAGTGGTTCTGAGTTTAGCTACAGAGATTTTTACGTATCTACTGGTCAACGGGATCTATGAAATCTAACAGGGCTGATGACCAAACTCACCCTAACAATGTTGCCCATTGACAGAATGCTGTAAGAAATAGCACACCGACAGTCAATGGAAGAGTGGAGCTCTGCTTTCCACATTTCCTCAAGGTTGAAAAACTCTATCCAATGATTCATTCATATTCTGGAGCTTTTTAGAAATCTAATACTTCAACTAATCCCAATTTTCATGGACTTTTGCCAATTATTTTCTGAAAAGAGAGAGGTGACAATGTGATTCACAAGCAGGAAGTTACGTCCTTCATCATAATTTCACGTTATACTAAAAAGGCAAACACTGTCTAAACCCTGGGACACGGCCTTGCTCAACTACAGGAAACTAGCCCCTACTGAACTTCCAGTGCTATGGTTTTCAGGACCAGTATTTCCACAGACGTGTGGTACTCCCCTCCCCTGACTCGACCGTAACTCCTGGCACCATCTTCCCATATAGGCCCGTTTGCTCAGCAGGCGACGCTCGTGAGCCCCTGAAAAGAGGGCAGATGTGGTGTAAGGGAGTATAAAGCCTGCTGCTCCCACCCAGAAGATACATGGGAGTGCCACAAGCCAGTGGGCAGCAGGGGACCGCTGGTGGGGGATGAGGGGCAGCCAAGGGATATCAGGCCAGGGCTGAGCACAGAAAGAGTAAATGCAGCTCCACACAAGCTCAGCACAGCCTTCTTTGCTGAACGAAATGCTCTGAATAACTATAAAAGTAATGGGGTGACTACAGAAATTTCAAGTAGTAATATAACTGCATTTAGGAAAAAGGAAATGGTCCCATCATGCCAGTCCACAGAAGGCATCACCCAGTCCACATGTACCCAGCACCATGAGTTACTGATGCAGCCAGAAGAGCATGTGGGTGGGCAGCGGTCAAACGAGCAGGAGAGCCAAGACCAGCACCTCTGCGAAGGTGCGTGAGCACACGGGTCTGAATGCTGTGCCTGGGAATCACTGGAGGGAAGGTCACTCAGAGAGGTCTTGGAAATAAAAGGCATTACGGGTTTGACGGCAAAAGCCTGCCAGGTGGGAAGACTGCACGGTCGCACACACATGCACCTGGTCACACCAGGGACAGAAGTTCTCACGAAAGGCTCAATGAAACTCCAAAGCTCCAGTGACGGTGACTGCGCGGTGAGAGGACCATGTGCTGGCTACGATGCAGGGCCACGCCATCACAGTGGCATCACGGACCCTTTCTGGAGACAGGAAGGCGGCAGGAGTGTGGAGAAAGCCGACCCGTGGCAGGCGGAGTCTGAGGGAGATGAGTGGCCAGTGTTCCCAACTTCTCACGTTCAAAAAATCACTTTCATCGTTTTTGCTTTTCACCATCTTTTAGGTTCTTACATGGCTAATGACCCGTCATAATTACTAAATTGGTTTATTTTGGTTAGAGTAAGACAGTATTTTGACTAAACAACAAAAAGAAAAATGCCTATTTAACTAAAGCTTCAAAAAGGTAAGCTTGTTTTTAAAAAAGTCTAGCAGTGGCTTACACTGTGTCCAACACCAGAAATCTGCTGGTGCCCTTAGGGTCTCTTCTTCCTGAGGTCACTGTATCAGGGCATGCTCACATCTGTCCCCTGGACAAGCTCAGCTGAGCCCATCGAGAGCCACCACCTCAAACAGTGTGCAAAAAACTTAAAACACTGGTGAATGCGGACCTCACACCCTCACATTCACCCTAGTTCATCAGATTTTAGTATTTGCCTCAAGTCCTCAAAGTCAGTCAAAAGAAGAGATTTATAAGTGAAATGCAATGGTTTGAAAACCTCTGAGACTTTCAAAAATGGAGAAATGTCCAGCCACAGCCCAGAATTTCTTTTTGTCTTTTTTTTAGACTGCTGAGTCTCACTCTGTCACCCAGATTGGAGTGCAGTGGCGTGATTTCGGCTCACTGCAACCTCTGCCTCCTGGGTTCAAGTGATTCTCCTGTCTCAGCCACCTTAGTATCTGGGATTACAGGCACCTGCTACCATGCCTGGCTAATTTTTTGTAGTTTTAGTAGAGATGGCGTTTCACCATGTTGGCCGGGCTGGCCTCGAACTCGTGACCTCAGGCGATCCCTCCATCTTGGCCTCCCAAAGTGCTAGGACGACAGGTGTGGGCCACCGCGCCTGGTCCCAGCCCAGCATTTCTGTAATTGGGGTTCTAGCGTGCATATATAAAAAGGTAAGTTTTTTTAAAAAGGAAAAAACCCCTATAAGTCTACCTGAGGTACAGGCAAGTTTAAAAACTACTTGCTTATGTGTAAATCTTTCCTTCCCCAGGAAAGTGGTTCCCATATCTGATGCCTACAGACATCATCCCTTACTCCTTGGCCCCTGACCTTTGACGGGCTGGCACTCACTCTTCAGCCCCTGGCACCTGCTGCTCGGCTCCCTGTCTCCACATGGCCGATGATGTCTGTAGGCATCAGATATGGGAACCACTTTCCTGGGGAAGGAAAGATTTACACATAAGCAAGTGGTTTTTAAACTTGTCTGTATATCATGTAGACATGAGAAGTGGCTTCAGGACATGAGATCTAGTCCCATGATCTGGAAGCTTGTGCCACGTCAGGACACGGTCACAGCCAACTTTCATGGAAAAAAGATGGATGACATTACTGGTTGTTCCTGAGCCATAAAGTGGTAGAATTCTTCTGCTTCTAGGAGCCTACTCCTGCTTTTAGGCAATTTGAAAGTGAAAGTCGCTTGCCACCCTTGGTCAGCTCTGCAGACAGCACAGCTCCTCCTCAATTATCAACACACATTTATTTACTCTGTTCTGTCTTCTTTGGGTTACAAATTAGTTCTAATTATTACTCATAAGGCAATTTTCCAAACATTCTAAACTCATGGTTGCACATTCCGACTTCTAAGTCAATGGCGATAACCTTCCCCACGCTGCAGGCGCTGTACTGTGCACTCTCAGGTGCACACACGCCAGCACCGCTTCCTCACGGCGGCTGCTGTCTGTCTCTGTTCTCACACTTCACGGCAAGGGCTTGGTCTCTGCTGCAAGACATATTATCACCAGAAAAAGCGGCTCTCTCACGGCTCACAACCCTTCTTCCCGCCCTCTTCGCCACATGCGTCCCCGTCTGTCTAGCCTACCTGCTGGTCAGCAACAGTGGGGTTTTAGGCTCATATTGCCACTGTCTGTGGAATTAGAATTTAGTAGCTTTCATATCCATACATCCAGAAATTGAACTCATATCCTAACACGTTCTAAGATACACATTTTAGTTTTTTAACCTATGAATTTACCTTGTCTTTGTCATGAATCTGAATTTTCTACTCATTTAATAGTCATAGAACCTACACTCAAATAGCTTTATGCAATTCTCCCATTAAAAATGCACAATTTAATTGATTTTAGCATATCCACAGAATTGTGTAACCAACACAATAAATCTATTTTAAAACACTTTCATTCCCTTAAAAAAAAAAAAACCTTCTACCTGCTGAGGATGACTCCTCACCCCTGACCTTCTCCCTTCTGGCACTCACTCCTCAGCCCCTGACCTTTGACCTGCTGGCACTCACTCCTCAGCCCCTGGCACCTGCTGCTCTGCTCTCTGTCTCCACACGGCTGTCTGCTCTGGACGTATCAAGGAAACGGAATCACACACGTATGCACGTTTCCTTCTGCAGCTGCCTTCTTCCACTGAGCACAAGGTTTCAAAAGTGCTTCGATGCTGTCACAGAAACGGCTCCTTCCCGCCATCTGTGACTGGATGATGCTCCGTGTGTATGGACAGACATTTTATTTATTGATTGACAGCTGATAGACATTTGCGTTGCCTCTACTTCCCGGCTCTAACACTGCTGTGAACATTACCATATGAGTCTTTGTTCTCATGTCTCTTGGGTATACTCCAAGGAGCGGAACTGCGGGGCGTACAGTAAGTCCGTGTTACTCCAAGGAGCAGAATTGCGGGGCGTAAGGTAAGTCTGTGTTTGTTACAGGAAATGTCGAGACTGTTTTCTAAAGTGGCTGCACCCTGTTACAATTCCACCCGCAGCGCATGCAGGTTCCAATTCCTCTGCATCCTCTCCAGCACTTGCTATGGTCTTTTGATTCCTGCTATCCTGGTGGGTGTGAAGTTGCATCTTGTCTCTGGGCTGAGATTCTATTCTGATAGGGGGGAAGATGGCGCTCTTCTGTAATAAACTCATCAATCAGAACCACCAGACTCCTCTCTTTAAAACATTAGGTCTGATTTTCTTTTTCTTTTCACTGAAGGTCCTTTCCTGCCCCCTGCCCAAATGTTTCTGTTTCTGACACAGTTTTACAAAGTATTTGATGACACTAGTTTGCTTCCATGGCTGGCTTGATTACGGAACTACCTCAAGAACCTTGAAGGGACAAAGTTTATATAAAGCTGTATATAAAAGATACTAAGACAGTAATTAAACAAATTTAATGAAATTTACTGATCTAAAAATCAAAGAATGATGTAAAGTTAGAAATAACTAATTTACCACGTTTAAGATCTCACCATTTCTTTAGGTTTGGGAAATTATTTACATCCCAATTTTCTTTGGAAATAGATGCCCTGTATCACAATTCTGGCAAGATCTGTGGAAACTTAGTATGGAAACCTGGTGACTCCATTTGGAAAAACTGGATAACGCAGCCAGAATAAGAGTCCCAAGTTTCAACAGCTTTGTAAAGTGGGGCTTTGACACAAGTTAGTTTATGTAATCAGTAAATGTGGCTGCTATTTCTCATGCTATTCCCTGTGACCAGCCCTGGGTGTTCTGAGACGTGCGGGGACATGGCAGCCGCACATCATCATCTGCAAGGCCCATGCGACGTCAGAGGCTGCGTGCTGGAAAGAGTCGGGCAGTTCTAAAGCTACAGCTAAAACACACATTGAAGCTACGGTAAAGTACTCCTCTACATCCTCCACCCCAGGAAGAACGAATCCTCATGACTTTGGAGCCCAAATGGAATGCGCAAGCTCTCACGGTTTTGTGCTTTGACTGACCTCATCGGGGCTGGAAGCCTGGTAGGTACGGTTCTCATCACTGAAGTCTTGGTCAGCCTCTGCGAATTCAGTCTCCCCAGAAACGCCAGCTCGAGACTCATACACGGGGGTCACGTTGTGGCACAGCACTATGGCTTTCACGGCTTCATGGATTCGACTACTGACACTTTTCCTCACTTTGGGAGCTGAAGATTGGGCTTTTCTTGGTGGAGTTGAACCAGCATTGTTTCCACCAGCTTGAGAATGCATCTTTAGAATAGGAAACGTCACATAATTGAAGATAGAGCAAAGAGAACTATCTGGTTAACATGAAATTATTAGCATATATGATTTTTATAAGCAAAGAAGCTACAAATAAGCAGCTTGATTTGATTCTGATTATCCCTTATACATCACTGATTATTTTTTAACCCTAGTACTGTGAAGTGCTTTGATACATCCAGGTTGTCAAAATACAGTATACCAAAATATTCACTATAAAAATATTACTTAAAAATCTGACAATGTATTTTTACTATATTCACTTCAATGGCATTGATTTCCTATGTCCTTAACTCCTATTTAGTCTTGACTTCCAAAAGCAGGGTGAAAGAACAAAACGAAATGGCACACTCACCACTGCGTCCAGCTTTCTTTCAATAATGTTCTACACAAAATGGTATAAAGCTAAAAGCAGGACAAAATTTTTAAGAATCTTCCCTTAATAGCATAAATTATTCCTGATTTCCAGTAGTCTCTGAACTTAGACGGATACAATCCGAAGTCGCATTCAGAGGACAATGACCCCATGTCGTATCTCAGAACCCTGCTCTCTTGAAGCAACTCGCCATTTATGGGCTTATGTGTATGCTTGGCTGTCAGACTCAGCCGTGTTTGAGAGGTTTCATCGGCACCACTGAGGCGATGACTTTTTATTATTCACCTCCTACGTGGTGGAGAGTGTCATCGGATACTCCCTTTGACCCCAACAGGACTGCCAAATGTTTCTTCAGTTAACTTCAGAGTTAACTCATAACAATCCTCCTTGGAAACTGAGGCTCTTGCGTTTGGACTGGGTGCACAGATCCAGTGAACTGTGAGTCTCCTGCCCATCAAATTACAGTGCTGTCTAATGAAGGGTTTAACTTTCTGCTCAGCTGGTGCTGCCTTTCAGTGAGCACCCAGCCCATCTGCGCCCGCTCATGCTGCTGCAAGACAGCAAACTCAGTTGGCTCCCTCCTTCCAAACTATGTGATGTTTATTGATGCTTGTACAATTTCATTTCATATGAATTCCATGAAAGATTATGCTCTTGATCACCAAATGCCTCCAGTGGGGAAACAGAATCAGGTTATAAAAGATCTGTGCTGCAGGGCAGTGGACCTAGTAGATTCCCGTCATCTTAGCAATAACACAGAATACCAACAGAGAATCACATCAATTTCACAGAAAAAGTGCTGTCTGTTCAGCTCACAGCAGCTTTCAGTGAAAATGATTTTTTAAAGTACTCTTAGGTGGAAGCACAGTAAATATTTATTGTGTTTATATAATGATGCTTCATCTTTTCTGTTTTTCATTTTTTTCCCTAATAACTAATAACGTTAATGACTTATTTGAAGCTATTAAAATCACATTCACATATATATATATATATATATATATATATATATATATATATATATTTTTAAAAGCAGATCTCATCTGGTACTATTTCAATGTAGAAATAGATTCCTGGGAGAAACTGTATTCCTTCTCCTTTTAAGATTTTTCTTCTATTAATAAATATCCCAGGTTACAAATATTCTGTATCTAAATGAATTATATCCAAAATAATAAGGTGTTTGGTTGTGTATACGTGTGTTTGTTTGCTTATGTGTGTGGATAAACATTCCACATGCTAAACAGACACACATATGGGACTTCTTCCATTTGACAGCACACCAACAGTGACTGCTAGCAAGGACAGAGGAAAGTGAAGGTTTTCAAAAAACTGAATACAATGCTGACCACTGAATGCTACTCTGGAGTTGTCAAGAGTAGCAAGGCTGCAATGGGAGGTGTCATTTAGTCTAGCCTCTGCGAAAATAAAGTTTGAAACAAATTACTGTAAATACAGAAAGTCTCCTAGACTCCACTCCTGATTCGTACATTCGAACGGATGACTGAAGTAGCAGGATGACAATCTCATCGAGAAGTGTGCTGACTTCCAGATGGGAAGACATGAGGCTCAGCTGGACACACGGCGCGGGGCGTGTGTGGAAGCTAGCCCCCACAGGAGGAACCCACTTACCTGTGCATAGGAGTCCCTGACGTGGCTCTGGATCTCGTCCATTGTGTCCGCTCCATAGGACACAGTGCCCAGGTGGAGCCGCTTAAATACCATCTCATTCTGGGTGAGGGTTCCTAGGATAAAGGGGACAACAGCAAACACGTTAACGCAGGAGGCCCACGGGAAGGCCCAGCTTTCCTACGGCGCACGCTGCATACCCACGGGCGACGCTCTTCCTCACTATGCTGAAGCCACTGGGATGCCCCACTCTATAATACAAAGTAGCGTCAAGATTGTTACTTGCTGCTATTTTCATTTTAATAGGAAGAACAAGGTATTTTCTTCTTAGCAAGCGTGTCAAGGTGCCTTTTTAACATTTTTGGGTGTGTTTTTTTTTTTTTTTTTGGAGACTAGGTCTCATTTTGTTTCCCAGGCTGGAGTGCAGTGGCGTTATCACAGCTCACTGCAGCCTCCACGTCCCAGGCTCAAGTGATCCTCCTCCCTCAGCCTCCCGAGTGGCTGGGACTACAAGACACGACAGCACACCTAGCTGATTTTCTGGTTTCTGCAGAGGCATGGTCTCCTTATATTGCCCAGCCTGGGTTCATGCGATCCTTCTGTCTTAGTCTCCTAAAGTGCTGGGATTATAGGTGTGAGCCACTATGCACCGAGCCCCTAACAATGTTTAATAATGGGAAGGGCTCTAGTTACAGGAGGAATGTCCCGTTGTTGCCTTTCAGCTCAGATCTGTTATTTGGAACAAATACAACTTTTGCCTGTTCTGAAAAAGTCAGGCATAAAACTAGGAAACTGAGTCACCACCTTTACATTGCCTGAGAAAGACATCAACTAGCCCCAATTAGGGTGACCATCAATTTTTTAAAAAACTTATTTCAAAAAGTTAGGTGTTTTTAGCTGAACAGAAACACTATTTCAGATGTGTTTAACCCTTGGCATGCATGTGCATCCCTTGGAATGACAGACAGGAGGTCTGTGAAGGGGAGGACGGCTTTTCTTTAGCTGAGTTTCCAAACACTGGGCTATTTGAATGTGCTCCCTCAACGCCTGCTCCTCATTGGACCAAGCAAGAAGTACCCCAGTGCTTCCTCAGGGGGACTGCCAAAACGTAGGGCCATGGATTCACTGACAAAGAGATCCCACTTAACCTAAAACACACGTGACATACGCACACAGTTTTACTTATTTGGTCACACAGAAGCAAAGTAGCACAGGGAAGCTCAAATGCCCTCTGGATAGGTACACAATGTGCTGCAATGTGGGTACTTTCGCCTTGTCCCCCCCTAAGAAAGGTTATCCATGGATACTCATGACGTTATAAATCTGAGTACGAACAATGACACAGCCAATGGGTTGCAATAAAAGTGGAACTTTTCACATGGTAGCAAAACACCCATAAAAATATGAACTCATGTTTATGCTCCGTGGCACGCATGGTCCAGGAATACAACCCAGACTGTTTCATGTCTATGCGCCCGCTGAGTGCGTGAGGATTAGAGCACAGAGTTAATCCCAAGACATCGGTGAGGGTCAGAACACACACAATAAGCCTTCCACCAGGACACAATGCTTACTTTAAAACAGAAGGAAAATATAGCTTACAATTACTATTTTAGAGAGTGTTTCAATAAATGCTCTTTAAAAAGTAGATATAATAAAGTTTTAGAAATTCCAAACAGCAGCTATCTACCTGAGATGCTTGTCAGTTTTATAGATTTTGCCTTCCACAGTGTTTTATGAAACACCTTTAAATGGCTGTGTTCTGTATACCTTGAAAAAAATGTCTCCAAGTTTCATAAATCTAAGTGGAAACAAAATCATCAAAACATGAGAACTTAAATCTTTTTGTTTTGTTACGCTACCCTTGTTGAATAAGCAGAATTAACTTAAAATACTAAGCCATATTAAATAGTGCAGTTAGCAACAATTCAGTCTCTAAATAATATAATGAAGTTCTACAAGTGCTTTATACATATTTTTTGCTTGTTTTTTTTTTTTTTTTTTGACATGGAGTCTTGCTCTGTGGCCCAGGCTGGAATGCAGTGGCATGATCTCAGCTCACTGCAGCCTCCGCCTCCTGAGTTCAAGGGATTCTCCTGCCTGAGCCTCCTGAGTAGCTGGGATTACAGATGCATGCCACCACACCCGGCTAATTTTTGCATTTTTAGTACAGATGGGATTTCACCACGTTGGCCAGGCTGGTCTGGAACTCCTGACCTCAGGTGATCCACCTGCCTCAGCCTCCCAAAGTGCTAGGATGACAGGCGTGACCCACCACACCGTGGGCCTATGAGTGCTTTAAACAGCAAAAATGTGAGATGAAAAATGATAGTTCTAACATTGCCAACAGTTAAAAGATAATGAAACTTTACATTAATTCACATTAGGATAGGTACAAAGTTCACCTCTACTATGTATGCCCAAGTCAGCAGCTCTCTGAAAAATTATTTAACAAATAAGCTAAATGAAAAACATTTTACTTACCAGATTGAGGTAACTAAAGCACTTCCTTTAGACTTTTTTCTCTGACACAGACTGAGTGTGAAGCATGATAATTTAGGGTAGGGAATGGCAATGAGGCATAAATCCTATGCGGATTGTAAACAGGACTTTGATTAATGCCACTTCTTTTAACTCAACTTTTTAATTATAACAATTTCATATGTAAAGTTAAAATAATATTACAATAAACACCTGCATAGTTCCTACCAAGAATGAACAATTATTTCTTTAGGATTTTAAATGGCTTTATGCAAGTACGCAAAGAACCGTAAATAAAGCAACAGCATTTCATTTTCCACCTAATCCTTGCGGGGTGTGTTGTCGGGTGGCTGTGACAGGCCTGGGCGTGGAGGCAGCTGCGAGTGCAGAGGCTCCACTGGGGTGTGAGGTGCTGCTGTCCACACCCCCGCAGTCCCTGGCTCAGGTCTCAGCATCCTCACTGCAACCCCCATGCAACCCACAGCCCAGCCTCGCCTCTCCCTCGGCAGCCTGCACCTCTTGGTCCCTCAACACCCAGTGAGACATTTGCAAGGGGACTGACTGGCCCCTCTGGCCTCTCCCCATGGTCACCTGAATTGAGAAGGGCAAGACCTCCCACTCAGCCTCCTCACTGTACATGCACTGCAGGGTGGTCCACGGATGACGGGAGGGCACCCAGGCGACATGCCTGACGCAGTCAGTCCTAAATAAACAGGAGCTGCCCTTCAGTGGCCACCATCCTTTCCTCATTTTCTGTATTCAACCGCCTACCAAACGTTCTCAGTTCTCTCAATCCCACCTCAAGACACGGAGCGCATGCCTCCCGAAGCTCCTTCACTCTGCCCTCTCACCACACATCCTGACTGCTGCCTCTTCCAGGAATCAATGAGTAAGATGGTTATAAACATCATTGCGTGCCAATTCCACTTTGTTAGACCAATGTATTTCTCATGCTTTAGTCGGGCAATTGATGGGAACAGTGAAACGTTGATTTGGGGTATCTAATGGTCACACCTTCCACCTTCCTGATAATAATACTATTTCAACATGTGGAATACACACTAGAAACCCCTCATGGTATGATGGGCATCAACCTCGGCTGTGTGTGTCTGTGTATATGTGTGCTCGCACGCACTGACGCACACACATATGCCTACGGCTGGACTAAAACAAAACATACAGAAAATGTGATTCCTGTACGTGAATCTGAGAGATATGAAATGCAAGGAATTTAAATCCAGGAACATATGTTCTTTTCACCCCTTCTACCTCTTTTAAAGGAAGTGTTACATCACGTCAAGGAGACAGTCTCCTGAAAGCCCTGTGCCCATTGCTCCTTTCTGGCAACATGGACCTGGGCAGCTTTTTCATCTGAGGCCCCACTTCACTCCCTCTGTTGGTGCTGCTGAAACGAATCTGAACATATCATTTCTGCCATGGGCATGTCAGTATCATTTGTGAAAGAAAGGTACTTTAAGCAGAACCCCAATATTATCACACCAGAAAGCCACAGTAATTCCTCCGTCTCCAACAGAAGCCAGAGTTCTAATTTCCAGGTGTCTCATGTGTCATAGTTTTTTACACTGCTTGTCCGCAGGATGGATCCAGGAAAGGTCTCTTGAGCCTCTTTTACTCTACAGCTTTTTCCTCCATCTCTTTCTTCCTTGAAATTGATTTGTTCAAGAACCTGGACTAACAGTTTCTGTTCCCGCAATCTGCCCTTGGCCACTGGCCCTTTCTCCTGTGCCTGTGGGCCTTGTGCTTCCTGTGAGCCACAGCTGGACAAAGCTGGTGAGGCGAGGTCCCGTGTAGGCTGCTCCAGAGCAGGGAGTGCCCTTCCATCAGGAAGAGGGTGTCTGGTTGCTGTCTCCTCTGAGGTAAACAGCCACCCGCAATCGATCCCTAGACCCACAAATTCATCATGGGTTGAAAGTGGCATATATTTGAGGCACAGGTCATTGACTCTGGGGCATCTTTTCCTGGAGAAGAAAACTCTGGCATTTCTAAATGCAGTAAATCCACATGGACAACAGATGTTTTCCAAAAACAAAGTTACATCATTTATAATCACTCCATTCACAGACTCTTTCTAGACAGTAAATCTGGGCTTTTAAACCACTATTTTAATCCAGTGCTTTAGGTTAGAGGTCTTTTTTCATCTTGGTGGCAGCATTTCAAATTCTGCGATTCCAGCTTCAGTCATGCCATTATACTCTGCTTCTTACTGCTGCCTGGGGAAATCTGAGAGTAACTCTGCATGTACACAAAGACCCCTTGAAAGTACTGGAGACCAGACAGCTGTCACAGAAACATACCAGGCGATGCTAAAATACTGAGTATAGTATCTGTGCATTTATGCATTTAGTTGAAAATTATTTAAAAGATAACTGAAACTTAGGTTTGAACTATTTCTCCTTTTGAGTTACGTTTATAAAGCTTTGTATCTCGCTGGATATCCAAAAGTCTTATTGAGTTGATTAACTGGAGCCAGGGAGAATGAAATGGAGAAATGCCTTAGCCCATTTTCTGTCGCTGTAACCAGACACCTGAAACTGGGCAACTAATTTTGAAAAGGAATTTATTTCTTGCAGCTCTGGAGGCTGGGAGAGGTGCTGCATCTGCTGAGGGCCGCCCTGCTGGTGGGGACTCACAGAGTCCCGAGGCACTGCCAACACCCCCCCCCACCCCCCCACCGTGAAGGGAGCAGGCTCATGAGAGCCAAACTGGCTTTTACAACAGACTCACTCTTGTGGCAACTAACACTCCATGGTAACCCATGCGTACACTCAGTCATTCATGAGCGCGGCTCCCTCATGACCCATTTGCCTCTTAGAGGCCCCAACTCTTAACAGTGTCACACTGGGGATTACGTTTCAGTAAGAATTTTGGAGGGGCAAACATTCAAACTGTACAACAAATTCAGAATATCTTCTCAAAGCTGAGTGATTTAAAAACACTGTTAGCACTTGCTAACATTTTAGCACTTGCATTTGGGTCTATGATCCATGGAGTTAACTTTTGTGTACAAGTGGGGTAAGTATCCAACTTCATTTTTTGCCTGTGGCTATCTAGTTACCCAGTACCATTTGTTGAAAAGACTATTCTTTCTCCATAGAATTACCTTGGCATCCTTGTTGAAAACCCAATGACTATAAGTGTTAGGATTTGTTTTTGGCCTCTCCCTTCTAGTCCGTCGACCTATGTATCTGTCCTTATGCCCATACCATAAAACACACTGTCTTGATTACTACAGCTCTGTATTAGGTTTTGAAATCAGGAGCTGCTGCCAGGTGCAATGGCTCATGCCTGTCATCCCAGCACTCTGGGTGCTGAGGCGTAAGATCACTTGAGCCCAGGAGGTCAAGGCTTCAGTGACCCATGACTGTGCCACTGCACTCCAGCCTGGGTGGCACTACAAGACCTTGTTTCAAAAACCAAACCAGACCGGACCGGACCGGACCAAACCCCAGCCTCACACCCTTTGCCCACACCCGCCTCCACAACCCACAGTCCTCCAATGCATACATCTTTTTTTTTAAAGAAGAAATCAGGAGTTGTAAGTCCTCTAACTTCGTTTTTCAAGACTGTTTTCGCCATTCTGAAGCCCTAGTATCTGTATGTGAATTTCAGAATCAGCTTGCCAATTTAAGCAAAGGTAGCTGGGATTTTAATAG
The DNA here is from genome assembly GCF_001604975.1 of Cebus imitator. Classification (NCBI taxonomy): domain Eukaryota; kingdom Metazoa; phylum Chordata; class Mammalia; order Primates; family Cebidae; genus Cebus; species Cebus imitator. Next base: position 1,642,256 of record NW_016107639.1, on the reverse strand, counting down.
GTATTACATAGAACCTATACATCAAAGAGACTAGAACTGTTGTCATCTTAACACAGTGAAATAGTTTTTTATGCATTTAATGTAACTGTTTTCTTAGTTCTATTTCCGGATGGTTTATTGTTAACATACAAAAGTACAGCTTCATTCTTTTGTGTTGACCTTGTGTCCTCCAATCTTACTAAACCCCTTTATGAACAGAGGGCTAGGTGATTCCTCAGGATTTCCTGCAGACGGGACCACGTCACACAGACAGCGAGAGAGTTTTGCTCTCCTTTACAATGTGGATGCTGCCTTCTTGCTCTTGCCTAACTGCATCGGCTGGAACCTTGAATGCTCGCAGCACTAGTCGTGATAGGCAAAAAGTGGAGACGACCCACGTCCATCACCTTGAGAATGGATAAAGTGTGGTGCATCCACATAATGGAATATTATGTAGCAACAGACAGAAATGAGGCACTGATACACGCTACAATACAGATGACCCAGCAAGAGCATGCTGGTGAAGGAGGCCAAAAGGACAGCATACGTCTGACTTGTGTATGCGGAACGCCCAGGACAGACAAGTCCTCAGAGGCAGAAAGTCATCAGGGGCTGCCTGAGGCCACGAGTGGTGGAAGGGGAAGGATGGGGAGTGCCAAGTTAGGTTGTGGCGAGAACTGAAGTCACAGATATGCCAAATGCTAAGACAATAATGTATCCTGACAGTCATTTAAATTCAACAAATGTGTGATAGTTCTAGCTCTGCGTCTTCTAAAATGTTTCGGTTGCTAATCATGTTATAAGCAGCTTAACACTGATATATTCAAATAAATGACTAACATCTCTCATCACATGAACGATAAAGTGTTTGTGTTTGTTATTTTGTCCATGTGAATACACCTTGTTGGGTTCAAGAAACTGCAATACTTATGCAGATGTTCCTTCAGGTCAGTGGCACATGTACTTTCTTCACATATAAAGATGAATCCTGAAAATATTTTTTAAATCAGTGATTTTTTTAATTTCATAACTTACTAATCTCAAACTTTCCTTCACCTCTTATATAGTAGCAGATAACGTAGCAGAATTAAAACAGTACTGAAAGTGTCTATAATACAAAATTACTTTTCAAATCTTACCTCAAATGCTCTCCATGATTTCAAACACTAATGATTTCTACAACTGCTGTCATTTTGATACAACAGAAATTAATATGGCCTCAAATTGGAAACTCTGAAAAAGGGAGGAGCTGAAGCAGCCACAGAGTAAGTCTGCCCTCACATCAGAGAGTCACGACAGACTTGGTGATGGTATGCAGTTAGACAGACAGAAAATGTCTTTTGACAAAAGGTTTGTGATTTCTTAAAAAAAAAAAAAAAAAAAAAAAAAAAAAGCTGTAACTCTTTAATGAAAAAGAGTTTTTTGGGGACTATAATGAGCAAAGCAGGCAAAGAGGAAATTAATTTCTGGGGAAAAAGTCCTGCAGGCATCATTCTCAGAGCAGTAACAGATGTGCTCCGTGACTGAGCTGGGGAGACAGGGTTTGAGTCGCAGCTGCAGAGGTTTCGGACCAGATCTTCCTGGATCGTGATTTGGCCTCATATCTAAACTCCAGCACATCATCCTACAAGAGTGAGCCTGTGACTTTCATGTATAAAAAGGTAATATTGACATATGCCTTATACCAAGAGCAATACACTTTCTCGTGAAGATTCTAGTTAAACAAAATAATATGCACAATCAACGGAGGCATCAAAACACAAACTTACATACACCTTACAAGAAATGGAAACAAAACTTAAGTGATAAGACTAATTTATCAGTCTTTAAAGTATGCTTTGACTTTTGAAAATATTTGACATGTTTTAAAGCAAAGTCTAATATATTCAAAGTCAATGACACTGTTTAAAGTGAAGTCAAATATTATGTTCAAAGTCAAATACAGTCTCTGAAATCAGGCTTTCTCTAAACATGATGATTCTCGGTACTGTATGCATCTGTTAAGTATCTGCATGTGTTAAATATCTCAACTGGCCCAAACACCACCAAAATGTTAATTACAGTGCTCATATCCAAGGACACACGAGTAAATACTGTGCCAGTAAGGCTACTTAGGTTCGTCGTAACGAACACCTGGTTCTTAGCATCATGCGTAAGAGACTAGGGTTGCCCTCTGGTTTAAAGAATGTTAGAAAATGGTTCGGAGTCTTACCTGTGAGATTTGCTTGCCTCGTGTGCACTAACCAGCAAACACATCATGCTTGCCTGCCCTGACAAACTGGGAAACAGCTTTCTCCTTCATGATGATGCCGTCTTGTGAAACTCACATGTGATTCAATTCTGAACAACATGGCAGTTTGGGTAATGGATGCTATAATTAAAATGTGAGTCCTAAAAAACCTGTTGTTTTAGTGGGTGTTTTTAGTAACAGCTTTGTTCTACATGAAGATAAAACCTCCCTAACAAAGGAATTAATGTATTGCTTTAATAGGCTGCACCCTGAGTTAAGTTTTAAAATTTATGAGTTCTCTGCAGCATTGTTCTTTAAACAATGGCATTGTCAAATGCAACCAATGAGAAGATTAAAGTTCTCCCAGCAGATTAAGTACAAATTATCTGTCCTCCTGTTTCAGCATCATTTGTTCATTTATCAGCCGGCGTGGAGTGTTTCTGGTCAGTGTCAATATGCTCCGCATCCTTGCAGTTCACAGATGTCTACGCCTGTCGAATGAATTGCTTTATGTTTCACGCGCTGGTGGCTGCAGATGTGTCACTATAGCAACATCATTAATTTCAGATCTTACCGGAAATGTGCACTCCAATCAAACCTAATTATACCACATTGCTTTCTTGTCCACAAGAAGGAAACTGTAATGCAATTATTGGGATACTTCATCTTCTATTCTGCCGTGGCAAATGAGAGAACCACAGTGATAGACGCTTCTTGTCCAAAAGCTTATTGATGAAGCACAGATCCAGTTTACCATCATGCAAAGGACCACCTTACAATTATGTCAGTAACAGAAGGTTCCTTAGACAACTTCAGCTGAAACTCAAGGCACTTAGAAGACAGCTGCAAACTGCCTTATGCCTCAACACTCCTCCTCTGATACCGAGAACCAGAATGCTTTATAACATCAAACAACCATCCACAGTTACAACCTCTGCTGTGACTGAGGCCCCCAAGGTGACTGCAAAACCCTGTCTGACTTTTGAATCACACACTGAAGGGCAGAGCAAAAGTGCAGAATGAAAATATGGAACACAAAATAGAAAGATATTAATTATTTAAGTTCCTGAATAAAACAACCAATTAGCAGTAAACACACGCACTGGTTTCACCAGAGTACTAAAGGTCTCACAAAGGCAAGGGGGCATACACAGCTGTTTTCAGATCTGAGAGTGATTTGTATTTCTCTGTTGGCTTGGATACCCCTGTTGTCTAGAGTTGTGCAACAAACCATCACAAAACTTTAGTGACTGACAACACATTTCTTTTGCTCAGAAGGGTTAAAAGATTTGCCTAACATCACACACAGTTAGGGGACACCAGGATTCAATCCCAGATCTGATTCCAAAGCCCTTTCCACCTGAGGATACATAGGAAACTACAGGCACAACTCAGAGACAGTGGAAGGGCTTGGTTCTAGACCAGGGCAATAAAGTGAATATCACAATAAAGTGGGCCACATGAAATTTTGAGTTTCTCAGTTCATAGAAAAGTGATGTTTATACTATGTCCATTATGTGAGCAATTAGTAGTATGTCTAAAAAACAATGTACAAAAAAAATGTACATACCTTAATTTAAAAATATTTTTAAAACATGCTAACAGTCAATCATTTAAGCCTTCAGCAACTTTTAATCTTTTTGCTAACAAAGGATCTTGCCTTAATGTTGATGGCTGCTGACTGATTAGGGTGGTGGTTGCTGAAGTCTGCAGTGGCTGTGGCAGTTCCTTAAATAAGACAATGGGCCGGGCATGGTGGCTCACGCCTGTAATACCAGCACGTTGGGAGGCAGAGGTTGGATCATGAGGTCAGGAGATCCAAACCATCCTGGCTAACACAGTGAAGCCCCGTCTCTGCTAAAAACACAAAAATTGGCCAGGCGTGGTGGCATGTGCCTGTGGTCCCAGGTACTTGGGAGGTTGAGGCAGGGGAATCGCTTGAACCTGGGAGGAGGAGGTTGCAGTGAGCTGAGATCGCGGCACTGCACTCCAGCCTGGCGACAGAGCAAGACTGTCTTAAAAAAAAAAAAAAAAGACAATGAATGAAGTTTGCCACATGAACTGACTCTTCCTTTCACAAAAGATTTCTCTGTAGCACGCAATGTTGTTGGACAGCATTTCACTCACAGAACTTCATTTGAAACTGGAGTCAGTACTCTCAGACCCTGTCACTGCTTTATCAACTTAGCTTATGGAATCTTCTAAATTCTTGGTTGTCACTTTGACAATGTTCGCAGCATCTTCTCCAGGAGCGGATTCCACTTCAAGAAATTACCTTCTTTGCTCATCCACAGGAAGCAACTCCTCAGCTGTTCACATTTCATCCTGAGGTTGCTGCAATTCGTCATCTTCAGGCTCCACTCCTAGTTCCCTCGCCATTTCCACCCACCTGCAGCTCCTTCCTCTGCTGTAGTCTTGAAACCTTCAGTCATCCATGAGAATGGGAATCAGTTTCTTCCAAACCTGTATAAGTGTTGGCCTCCTCCAATGAACCACTTATGTTCTTAATGGTATCTGGAATCGTGAATCCTTTCCAGAAAGTTTTCAATTTGATTTGCCCAGATCCATCAGAAGAATCGCTATCTATGGCAGCTATGGCCTTATGAAGTTTATTTCTTTTCTTTTTTTTTTTTGAGATGGAGTTTTGCTCTTGTTACCCAGGCTGGAGTGCAATGGCGCGATCTCGGCTTACCGCAACCTCCGCCTCCTGGGTTCAGGCAATTCTCCTGCCTCAGCCTCCTGAGTCGCTGGGATTACAGGCACGCGCCACCATGCCCAGCTAATTTTTTGTAGTTTTAGTAGAGATGGGGTTTCACCATGTTGACCAGGATGGTCTCGATCTCTTGATCTCGTGATCCACACGCCTCGGCCTCCCAAAGTGCTGGGATTACAGGCTTGAGCCACTGCGCCCGGCCTGAAGTTTATTTCTTAAATAATAAGACGCGAAAGTCAAAATTATCCTAAATCCCTGGGCTACAGAATGGATGCTGTGCCAGAAGGCATGGAAACAATGCTAATCTCCTTGTACATCTGCATCAGAGCTTTTGGGTGAATGAGGTTTGTCAATCGGTATGCATCAGAGCTTTGTCATTGAGCACTAATATTTTGAAAAGAATCTTTTTTCTGAGTGGTAGGTCGTAACCAGGGGCTTAAAATGTTTGGTCAACCATGATATAAACAAATGTGCTGCCATCCAGGGTTTGTTGCTCCACTCACAGAGCACAGGCGGAGTAGATTTAGCATCATTCTTAAGGGCCCTAGGATTTTCAGAACGGGACATGGGCGCTGGCTTCAACTAAAACTCAAGAGCTGCATTAACCCCTAACAAGAGAGTCGGCCCGTACTTTGAAGCTTTGAAGCCAGGCATTGACTTCCCTTTAGCTATGGAAGTCCTAGATAGCATCATCTTCCAACAGAAGGCTGCTCTGGCTACACTGACACCAGTGGTCTCAGCTGGACCTTCTGGGGAACTTGCTGCAGCTTCTCCATCAGC
>NW_016107639.1:1614903-1635623 GCF_001604975.1 Cebus imitator | reverse complement strand
TGCAGCTTCTCCATCAGCACTGCTCTGGCTACACTGACACCAGTGGTCTCAGCTGGATCTTCTGGGGAACTTGCTGCAGCTTCTCCATCAGCACTTGCTGCTTCACCTTCACTTTTATGTTACGGAGATGGCTTCTTTCCCTAAACCTCATGAACCAACCAACCTCCACCTCCCAGGTTCAAGCGATTCTCCTGCCTCAGCCTCCTGAGTAGCTGGGATTACAGGCACATGGCACCACGTCTGGCTAATTTTTGTATTTTTAGTAGAGATGGAGTTTCTCCATGTTGGTCAGGTTGGTCCCAAACTCCCAACCTCAGGTGATCCACCCGCCTCAGCCTCCCAAAGTGCTGGGATTACAGGCGTGAGCCACCACACCCAGCCCACCTTTTCTTACTTTTTAAAGATGAGAATTTTTAAAGTGTATTTATTTTGCTGTATTTTCAAAAGTCTAACAGGACGTATTAATCCTTGATAGTTTTTATCAAGTCACTGCTTTCTGCTGATATCTTCTTTCTTTGTATTTCTTTGGCTTTATTTTACTATTCTAGAGTTGGCCATTAAGATGATTAATTTTTAGACTTTCTTGTTTTTCTGTTTAAAAAAATGAAGGAAAGTTCCTATAAAGCCTTGATTTTGTGCATTCCATGGGCTTTAATAGAAAGTGATTACACTATTATTCAGTTCTAGGCATTTTAAATTTGTATTAATTCTTTTTGGATCTATGCTATTTAGAAATATATTCTTCAATTTCTAAAAATGCAGAGATTTAAAACATTTCTTTGTTATTAACTTCTAACTCTTACCTCTTTTTATTGTGATCAGGAATATCCATTCTTTGGAATTTGTTGAAACTTGACTCATGGCCTAGCATGTGTCCAATCTTCGTAACTTTCTCATACATGTCTGATAAGAACATGTGTTCTCTAGTTGTTAGATAAACAATTCTATATATGTCCATAAGATCTACACTGAGATTATGCTATTCAAATCTTCTGAACTGCCTGCTTGGCTTACCAATAAACAAAAGATTTGTTTATTTCTTCCCGTCGTTGAGAGCAAATAATCAAGTTCTCCCTCTATCAATTCTTGCTTTATGTATTAAAGATATTTTATTATGTACACAAACATTTTGAATTGAACCTTTTATGCAATGACCCTCTTTCTTAAATAATGTTTTTCATTTTAAGGTTATTTTGCTTAATATTAATCAAGGTAGATAAACCAGCTTCCTTCTGATTCATATTGGTCTACATGCTTTTTTTTAGTGTTTGCATTTATTTACAGCTTCATCCTTTATTTTCCTCTAAGTATTAAATGGTTTAATCTTTTATGGTTTTCATCTTTATATAAATAAACCTTATTAAATTTTTTCTTATGTTTTTCTTAGTTCTTGAACATTCTATTTTGGAATCCACCCATGTTTCTGTCAATATCTATACTCTGCTGTCACTGCTATTTAGTATTCAACTGTAAGAACACTGCACAATTCACTGGTCCATTCTACTTTTGATACACTTTTCTGTGTTATATCTAGATGGTGCTTGCTTTTGTTAACCATTATAATGCTATGAATACTCTTATGTCTGTCTTCTAGTGTAGATGTGAAGACATTTCTTTAGGGAATAGCTGGATAGAGCACGTGCATATTCAGCATGACTGATAATGCCAAAACATGTTTTACCAAGTGATGCGCTAGCTTGAAGTCCCCACTAGAGTGAATAGGAGTTTCTGATTCCACCTAGGTTTGCAAACACATCAGATCTTTCCATGTGAGAAGAAATGATACGTTTATTACTCTAAGATGTCCTGTTCATGAAGCTAGCATGCCTATCAATTTAGATCCTAAGGGCTTTCAATTTTGAAAACAAGTTTTTATATAAATAAAACTTAGGTCTTAGGATATAAATCCACTTAGGTCTTACATATTTTTGTTTACATTTAATTTTAATGATTTTACACTTTTTGTTGTTATTCTAATTAGTGTTTTGGTACTAAATGTCCTAGCTGCTGCTGATATACAGAAGTGCAGTTTAATTTGGATACCAAGCTCACACATATGAATAAACTCTCTTAAAATTCTGAACATTTTCTTGAAGTTTCTTTTGCTTTCTCTATGAATTTCTCTTCTCTGGGAACAGCATGATTGTTCATATTTTGCTACTTTGACTTCACGCTGGAGATTCTTCATTTCTGATTCTATTTCATCAATAAAGACTCAGTTGATCACAGAGTAAGCTGGGGTGGGTTTCTTCTGCAGTTCCATAAACCTGCTCCTCCCAAGGGCTGTTTTCTGAATCAAGGGGCCGTCTGTGAACTCTGCGTAAGGGGCAGGGCACATGAGCCAGTGAGTCCTTCTCCCCAAAAGACCCTCCACGTTGCAAAACCAGCTCTCACAGTTAGCGCATGAGCAGATCCTGGCGGTCACCTGTTCTCAAAGGCACCACTCGCGACAGCTCCTGGCTTCTCGTGCCACCCCACACACCTGTCAGCTCCCGATCTGGGGCTCCTCCACCCCTTGGTTCTGCAGGACATTTCTCACCCACGTGGGGTCTCCTCTGCAGCCACTGGCAGCTTTGGTCTGCTTTGCTCTGCTATCGACTGCAAACTGATTCCAGCTGTTTTCCAGAAATAACTCAATTTCTGGTTCCTCTAATAATTTTACTCCTGCTTGTTTTCTATGTATTCTCAGGGATTTATTTATTCTTTAAACATTTTTCTGTAGCCTTCATGAGGTTGGGAAAGAAAAATCCTAACACACTTTCTCATCTACCTTTTTGAACCAGAAGCCCCTCAAATTGTTCCCTGAGTCATTGGGATTCATAAGCATTGCTTTCATGGTCAAGTTCCTCACCCTCTCACAAGACAAAGTTGAATGGCACTCAAACACAAATCCAACAACTGAAGTTTCAATTACACTAAACTAACAAATTCCCATGATGAAAGCTGACACAAAGAGTACTGAATTTCTACTTTTGAGACAGCAGTATGACTTCCAAAACAGAGACTCCTCAATTTACGATGGGGTTGTATCCCAACAGACCCATCCTCGGTACAAGACGCATTTAATGCATCTCACCTTCCAAACACGATGGCGTAGCCCTGTTTACCTGAACTGTGTCAGAACCCTTATGTTAGCTGGGTAAAATCAGCTAACACAAAGCTTATGTTATAATAAGTGCTGAGTATCTCGTGTAATTTATTGAATACTGTATCGAAGTGAATAACAGAATGGCTGCATGGAGACAAGTACAGTTCTGAGCGGATGCTATTGCTGTCAACCATCGTCAAGCTGAACCGCTGTGAAGCTGGGGGCCGCCTGTACACCCTCTCCATTCATTCCTCAGGCTCCTGCCTATGTGTCCTCTATGCATGTAGGCCCTTGAATGGGAGCTTTATCCTTCAATCTATTCTCCACTTATGTACTAGAGACCTATTTTGTTATTTTAATCTGTAACCTGCCCCTTTTGCTATGTCTGCAATTATTTGTTTCTTCCTTGTATCTTACTTCTCTTTATTGTCTTACTGCAATAGCTAGAGCTTCCCTTACAAATTTTAAATGTCTTGTTTGCAGATTTCTGTCTTCTTGCTGCCTATAGTGAGGACTTTTTTACTATTTAATAATAAAAGATTAGTTGAATTTTGTTTGCAACATATTTTGTTTATCACGCTATGTAAGTATTCTTTTATTTTTAGTTCACTAAGAACTAAAATTATGACTCAATAAACCAAGGAGGAATTTAAACCCTTGGATGTGGCTTTCCTTGTAAGGAAATCTGTAGTACCAGATTCCATGTTTGTCTTTAGTCTGTTACGGATTGGTTAAGAGTTCTTCGATGAAAAAAAAAAAAAGAAAGAAAATTAAATAGGACAAATAGAATGTTGGTCCCAGAGCTTTAAAGTGGGATAAACAGTCTGTAGAAAAGCTTCTTAGAAGAATGTATTAAATATCAAATTAATATATCTGTTAGTTTCTTCTAGTACCTCACAAGTATCATTCTATAATAAACATAAACAAACATACAATTTTTGCTCTTAATAAGCCACTAGGGAAGTGTTATAAAGGCAGTTTCTAAAACTCTACAAGATTATAGAAAATTAAAAACACAGAAATATGTTACTTAAAGCTCTAAGAACTTAACATTTTGATAATTCTTATGATACTGTGTATATTAGCAGATGATTAAGCTGTGTGACAGTTTTCAAGAGCAGAGGCTGAACAATTCCAAACATGGGTTCGATGATCTGTTCTAGCACACACACAGAAACATACATCTACATGCTATGCTACTCTGCTATTTTTTATTAAGTGTCATTTATTTGGTCCAGTCAAAGGTAAACACAGACACGAATAGTACCTGTTTTGTCTGTCAGTAAATACACCAGGCGCCCAAGTTCCTCCGGGATAGTGCTGGTCCGAACGACTGTGCCAGGGATGTTCTCGTCTCTCATCATCATCCATCCGTACACCGCTTTGCCCATGTCCAAGTTCACACGCAAACTGCCAAATAAAACCCACTGCAGTGGTTAGTGTGATCCAGACCCAAGCCACACATTCAGGCTTGTGGTTCCATAGACATGTATTTTTCAATATGCATTATCTTTCATTTTATAAGAAAATAAATACTGGATTTTAGACTTTAAAATAAATGAATTTACCGACATTTAAGTCAACAAACATGTTTACACCCAAGATAATGTTTGCAGGTGACAGAAAAATGGGTAACTCATGTTCTGTCCTTCAAGACAGTCTCCAATACCAGAAGGGACAAAAAGACTGCTGTGAGTGTGCCCACGTGCGCCCACAAGGGACCAACACCAAGGGCTTACAGGACAGGTGCGCACAGAGCGAAGGGGAGCAGGCGCTGTCCCCCTGCAAATCAACATGGGAGATGGCCCTGAAGCTTCATCCACTTGCTTTACAATGACCACGGAATACTGCCCGTGTTTCAGGGGCTGAACTGGAAAGCACATGAACAAACGGGACATGACAGGAGGAATAAAATGGTATCTGCTAACGATGCACTGGACTTCTTAGTTATTTTTCAAATTTCTTAATTTAAGTCTGTGTCGTAAGACTGCAATTAAAGCACATTTGATGAGTCGTCTGATCTGGGACAATTCTGCAGAACCTTGCCTGCAGCACTGGATGAGCAAAGGCTGGAACCCTGCAGGCCTGGAACCCCACCCAGCAGAACATGCACTCAAATCACATCACTTTCGGGGCAGACTCTGACCACAGTGCCGTTCTTCGTATACAGCAACTCAAAAAGGCTCACATGTGTCTACTTTAATTCTATCCAGAAAGCAGACAGGATGCACTTAAACCACAGACTGAAATTGCTGATAGTCAAACAATTTTGACCCACCAAAATGGCAATACACATAGTTCTACTATTAATAAGTACACACTTGAAAAACAGGAATCACAGTCAATGAAGGACGCCTGTGTGGGGGTTAAAGAAAAATAATCATCATTTGACTTACCTGTCCCTAGAATCCACATCTTAAAAATTCTATGTGTCAATCACAAAGTAAGTGTTTGATAATTAATTGCACAGCCTTTTCAAACCAGGACCTCACCATCTCTGGCTATTTATAATCCAAACTAATCAAAGACACAAGCACTGAGCAAAGATGACTCCAGGCGGGACACAGCGCCCACTCAGCCTCTAGGGGCAGGACTCTGCAGCTCCCTGGTGAGGAGGGCTGGCTGGACATGCCAAGTGGATCTCAAGCTCAGAGCCACCACACCTGCAAGCTACCCACCTCTGGACCTCCAGTGTCTCCTAGTAACAAATGGGCTAGAGACAAAACCTTTCTTTATCAGCTGTGCTGAAGACTATGTGAACCGTTGCCTGCCAAATGTTCAGAGGAGTGTCTGACAGGCAGGAAAGGCTCAGGAAAAACTAAGGACATTCCTGCAAATGGTGACAAAACAGCAGGGCTGCTATGCATGAGTTTAGGCTGAAGAAGGAAAAGAAAACACATATTTACATGCACTCTTCTTTGATTTGGGCTTTGGAGAAAGATTCTCTGCGAATCAGACAAAGAAAGTGGAAGTCATGGGCCACTTAGCTAAAATGTTAGCAATACTTACGAGGGAAGGAGGCAGGCCAGGGGCAACGTGGCCAAGGAATGATTGCCTTCCTGTACAGAGGAGGAGGAAAGGGCTTGAAAGGGGAATGTGACTTCCTAGCAAGCTTTTCATGGCTTTGATTCTTTGGCTCAGATATCTGCACTTTGGTAAACATGGCTTCCTGTCTGTGTGCTGTGTTCTTTCAGATTTGTGTTACACTGTTTTGAAAAGTGTCAGCCTGCCTCAGCTACTATAATGCAAATGAGTTTCTGCTGTGAGCCGGGAATTTCTGAAGAGCTTGCGGTCAGCCACTGGGCTCAGGGTGGTGGAAGCTAAAGGACCAGGACAGCTCTTCTGGGCACTGCGCCTCAATCATGAGAAACCTAGGGCTCACAAAACCGTTTCCGTGGTTACAGACTTACATGGAGCTGTCGCATCATGGAATATTCAATTATTTCATGAAACATAATAATTACCACTGAAATACGGTAAGTTGAATACAAGTGACCGTGGAAGACTGTCTAAAGCAGTGCCTACTCATGGAAAAGGTCAGCGACCATCTTCAGGATGACAAACACTGCAGAATGCAAGTTTACAGTTTACTAGTGAAAGATCACTGAGTAAAATATACTCAACTTCAACTAAAACAATAATGCCACATAGGGCGCATATAATACCACACAGGGAGTAGGTAAAGCCACACAGAGCGCATACACCACATGGGGAGCGTACAGCACTACATAGGGCGCATATACTGCCACAGAGGGTGCATACACTAATACGTGAGGTATATAATACCACATAAGGAGTATTTAATACCACATACAGAGTAGACAGCTTATATGCATGCTGAGTCACGCATATCTTGATTAATACAGCAATTTGCTCTTTAATGTTAAAGATCTCTACGATGCCCAGATTTCAAACACTAAGTTGCCAGAGTAACTATCACTGCTACATTCAGTGTAATTTTAGAATGTTCTAATTTTGCAGAATTTTAAAACCTGGATCTCTACTCGACTGTAAAATACTTACTGTAACAATTTGTTACCCCCTCAATATATATTAAACCTAGCATTTTCAGAAGAATTATAGAAACAGACATAATGTAATAAATACCAGATACATTTTAAGCTCATTTTATTGCTAATTTAGCAACTGTGAAATTGCTCCCAAGAGCCCTGTCCCAGATAAGCGGAAAAGTGTCTGTCATTTCAGTTACTTGAACCAGAAGGCAACATGACGATTACGTAATAAGAAAAATGAAATAAATTATCTTAAATAAATACTGTGTTCAGCAGTGCTGGGAGTAGCAAGATCCATGAACCTGTTTCATGCTACAGGAAGGAAGCATTCGTCAATCTCGGAGTGTCAGGTCTTTTAATGACAGCTCCTTGGTGTCCAAATAGCTCCTTCTGCTCCACAGCTACAGAAGTGTCTGAGGAGCTAACCTGGACTCTGAACAACTGTGAAGTGCACTTCCCTAAAATACACCACGCAATCTTATTTAGGCACCACGATGCCTACTACCTTTAAGCTCTAATTTGTTACAATTAAACCTGCAGTATTTATCACTACCAGGAGAACCCAGTCCCATAACCTGTCTGAGAAACACATGCTATTCTCCTCAGCGAATGAATCTACCTGAAATAATTCACATGCGTTCCTCTGTCAGACTTATTTTTGGCTTCTAATTTAAGCAAAATAAAACAGAGTTCATTTACATCAGAATTTTTATCAAAAGTAATTAAAATCTTTTCCTATAAATCATAAAGCTGAAAGGACACAAAGGACATTTGATCTGAATTTTTCCAAACCTTTGTCACTGTCTGTGATACCTTTAAATTTTTCATGACACAGCAGGGGTGCAGGGGCTGGCACTCGAACATTTGCACTGGGTGAATCCATCGAATGTGATCCACGGTGGAGACGAGACTCAAAGGTCTAGGCCTAGTTTAGACCTCGCCTTGGGCTTCAGACTGATACCTATTCTATTTCCTATGAGATATCACAGGTTCATCACAAATACCCTGAAATGTATACACCATGGGTGTTAACATTCCCATTTCCTCTCCTTATGGACCAAACAAAACAAAGCACGCACATGTACCCTTCCTCACTGTGGGATGTTTCTCCCTTGCAATGACTGGCAGGGCCACCTCACTGTAGCCACACACCGGGAGTGATTCGGTTCCCTTCTCCTTCCAGTGCGTGCATCCAGATCATCATGAACTACCACCAGTTCAGTTTCCCAAGTACCACAGCCACTTCCTTCCATGCTCCGTAGGAAGGAAGCTCAGGTAACTGTTTTACCTGTATGGATTCCTAATTTTCAAACCATCTTAGACCAACAACAGACTTGATCTTTCTCAGCCCCAGTAATAGCATCTGTAGAGGGTCACGGTCATTGCACAGACTAGAAATGATACATAAAGGTAGGTGACTGAGAGTTACAGTGGAGTAGGCAATCAATAAGAGGAAATGATCACTGGTCTCAAGAGTTAGAGGGGTTATGGCAAACGAAGGGCCTGAGCTATAGTGGAGGCAACTCAGGGAGAGGAGCGTATCTGCAGCATTCAGTGGAGAGAGCTCAGGGACAGGAGCGTATCTGCACACTCAGCAGAGAGATCTCAGGGAGAGGGGCGTATCTGCGCACTCAGCGGAGAGATCTCCGGGAGAGGAGCGTATCTGCGCACTCAGCGGACAGAGCTCAGGGACGGGAGCATATCTGTGCAGCATTCAGTGGAGACAGCTCAGGGAGAGGAGCATGTCTGTGCTGCATTCAGTGAAGGCCCCAGAATGTGGAGGTTTACCAGGCACGTCATATGTCCGTGCATACAGTGCATCAGGTATGCACAGACACACAGCTTACACGTGCTGTGTTGCTGGAGCAAAGGCAGAGATATACCCTAAACATGGAAGCATGCTATTTGATCTGTATCCATTGCGCGAAACGTAAGGATAAACAAATGTAGTCTTGAGTTGTAAGGCACAGAAAATACAGTAAAGTATTACAGAAAGAGTCATTTAAATTGATGTAAGCCAAATTCTAAATCTCATTATAATGTGGGAGGATTGGAGATTTGCGATAAAGTTGTGTTTCAGGAAGAGTGAACTAAGTACCGGCTTTGAAGATAAGCTGAATCAAAGAAAGACCAGAGACAAGTGCCAAGCAAAAGCCATTCCCTGCTGCATGTGGGGCTCTGAGAGTGGGTGACAGTGCAGGACCCAGAAGACCAAAATACAACAGAAAAAGATTGACAGAAGTATCCGATATTGACAGACACAGATTATAAAACAAATGGATGCATAAGAAAAATCTGAAAATGTTTGCATGGAACAGGCAACTTTAAAAATGAAATAATCAGTGTGATAAAAACCAAACAGAATCTTCAGAACTAAGAAATATTAATAATTAAAATTAAGAAATTTATTAGTTTATCTGCTGATTACACACAGTCAAAGAATTGGTAACTTGTTCGTCAGGTCAGTGACAACAATATAGAATAAAGCATGGAAGCAAAAAAAAAAAAAAAAAAAAAAAAAAAAAAAAAAAAAAAAAAAAAAAAAAAAAAAAAAAAAAAAAAAATAGAAAGTGCTGCAGTGAGAGCCAGAGAAACAAATGCACAGCGGGGACATCAACCAAGCCCTGACCTCATGTCCCAGCAAGGGATGCCACAGGCGGGGAAAGGGCAGCATCTGAAGAGAAGATGGCAGACTTTCCAGAGTGAATCAAGGAATCTACAGAGTCAAGACGCCCACCAAATCCTAAGCACTGTTTAAAAGGAACACTGTGTCTCAACACAGTATGTATTGTAGAGCGTCAATGCCAGCAATGAAGAGAGGATGGAAAAGTGGCTGGAAGAGATGGAAGGACCCAAAGAAGTAAAGTCTTAAAAACAACAACAGGAGCCAAAAAATACAGGCGACAACCTAGAATTCTATACCCAATGACACTGCTTTCCAAGAAGGATGGCCAAGTGAGAATTGAGAGCTCCCAACAGACCAGCACCAGAAGCACAAAAAGCAAATTCCTGACAGAGGAAAATTATTCTATATAGAAGGTCTTAAGATGTATTAAGAACAGAAACATGGATAAACCGAAAAGACAGGGAATGTATAAACAGTATCCTTGATATTGCTGGGTTTAAGAATAACTAGGGTTTTCTTTGGGTTTAAAGAACAACTAGAATTAAAATAAATGACAAAAATGGCATATGTCTAGAAGGGGGCAAATTAAGTTAAATGCTCCTAAGGGAGCTGACTTTTAACTTTGATAAGAAGGTTTTTTTACTTCTAAGGTAACTACTAAAATAACAGAAACCACTTATATAACTTCTAAACTGCTGGAGAAAAAAGTAGCATTACAAAAAATTAAAAAATGGCAAGAAAGTAGAAAAATATTGAACAGGTAAGTCATATTAAAAGTACAAAATAAAACAGCAGATTTAAACTAAAAAAATAAACAGTATTACAACAATTGCATATGCACTAAATTTTCAAGTCAAAAATTATCAAAGTTAGATAAAAATTAAACGAATTACAAGATGCCATGCTAATACAAGATGTATGCTAATTACAAGAGACACATAAAAATAAATATACAGAGAAGCTGAAAGTAAAAAGATGGAAAAAGATATGCCAAACAAATTAAAGACAGCTGGCCTTGCTACATTAACACAAAACAAAGTAGAATTTAATGCAAAAAGCTTTAATAGAGATAAAGAAAGTCACTTTATAATGAGAAACTGTTTAATTTACTAGGAATAGATAACAATTTAAATTTGTATGCATCTAATATTAAAGTCACAAAATATAAAATACTAAAAATAAACAGAATTCCTAGAAAAAACAGACAGATTCACAACCTGATGAGAGATTTTGACACATTTCAGCAACTGTTATAAAAGACAGAGAAGCACCCCAGTGGTAGACAGAAACTGAAAAACAAGATTAAGAATCTTGACCTAATCACACAGATGAAATATTGTGACCAACAATTTGGAATCCAACTTGTTTTAAAGCCCACACAGAATATTTACACAAATGGACTAAATTTGGACCCCAGAACAAGTCTCAACACATCCCACAGACCTGAAGTTAAAAAGGTATGTTCTCCGAGAAAAATGTAATCCAACGAAAAATGAACAAAGATATACTAGAAATTTTTCAACTCTGCTAATAAAGGTAAGAAATAAGTTTGTAAGAACCATGGGTCAAACATGAAATTGCAGTTGAAATTAAAATATTCTGAACTTGATAAGAACAAAAAGCCTACAGATGAAAATTTTTGAAATGCCACCAAAATAGTACTTATAGAAAAATGTATAGCCTCAAATACATATATTCAAAAAGCGGGGAGAACGTGAAAACAAATCAAGGAGGAAGGAAACAAAGTAAGAAAACATTAATGAAATAGAAACATAATACACAGCACAAAGAATCCATAAAGACAGGAGTAGGTATCTCCATAAGAACTGAAAGCTGGCAAACCTACTGCAAGAGTGGCCAGGAAAAACAGAAAGCAGAAAGGACGGAAATAACAAGGATGAAGAACCAAAAAGGTTGCTATCACAGCCCCCATGTATGTCAGATAACAGGGGAATATGAACTAACTTTTGTAAATAAAACTGAAAATTTAAACACTTGACAAGTAATTGAAAACTGTAACTTTGCAAAACTGAATCAAGAAATTAAAAGCTTGAATAGTCCCATAACTAAATCAAATGTGTCAAAACTGTCTCCACAGTGAAAAGTTGAGGCTTACACAGCCTTCTTGATACATAAAGATTCAAGAAATAAACAATTCCAATTTTAGATAAATTATTTTAGAGAAAGAAAATGAGAAAAATAAATGTTTTATGAGACTGGCATAATCCGGATACCAAACTCCAAAAGAATGGTATGAAAATGAAAAATTACACATCAATTTTACTCCTGTAAACCAATGTAACAATCTCACAGAAAATACAAGCAAATGGAATCTAATAATAAACAAAATAGTATTATAACATGATAATATTAGGGTTTTGCCCCCAGAAATACAAGGTTGGTATGATATTAGAAACTCAATCAATATCATTTACCGTGTTAACACATTAAAGAAGAAAAATTTAAAGATAAAATATCTTCAATAGATTTATAAAAATATTTCTTAAAATATGACTTATAATCCTTTGGGTATATATCCAATAATGGGATTGCTGGGTCAAATGGTATTTCTATTTCAATAAAGACACATGCACACATATGTTCACTTCGGCACTGTTTACAATAGCAAAGACTTGGAACCAACCCAAATGCCCATCAATGATAGACTGGACAAGGAAAATGTGGCATTTATACACCATGGACTACTATGCAGCCATAAAAAAAGATGAGTTCATGTCCTTAGCAGGGACATGGGTGAAGCAGAAACCATCATTCTGAGCAAACTGACACAAGAATGGAAAACCAAGCACCACATGTTCTCACTCATAAGTGGGTGTTGAACAATGAGAACACGTGGACACAGGGAGGGGAACGTCACACACTGGGGCCTGTTGTGGGGTGGAGGATAGGGGAGGGACAGCAGGGGGTGGGCGGATTGGGGAGGGATAGCATTAGGAGAAATACCTACTGTAGATGACGGGGCGATGGATGCAGCAAACCACCATGGCATGTATATACCTACGTAACAATCCTGCATGATATGCACATGTACCCCAGAATTTAACATATAATAAAATAAAATTTAAAAAAAGAAAAGTATTTCTTAAAATACTTTCATGATTTAAAAACAATTTTTAGCTAAACAGGAGCAGAAACATGTCCTTAATGTATTAAAGGCTTCTATAAACAAACTTATCACATACTTAAATGACGAACTGTTGAAAGTTTTGCCTTTGAGGATGGGAACAAAAGAAGAATGCTTACTATAATCAATTTTCTTTAACAACATACTGAAGGTCTTTGCTGCAGAAACAAGGAAAAGAAATAAATGGTGCAAAGAATTGGAACAAAAAAATAAAGCTGTCATTATTTACCAATGATATGATTATATATAGAAAAAAATTCAACACTCCTAGATTAATAACTAAAATCTATAGGATTTTTACCAAAATTGATGAAGTCAGTAATTTAATAAAAATTCATTTTATTTCTTTACATCAGCAAAGAGAGGAAATGATTTTAAGAATGGTATTCACAATACCATTTTTAAAATCCCAAGTATCTAAGAACTGCTCTAACAAAATTTGAAAAGACTTATTTTTATTAGAGAAGACCTAAATAAAACTGAGAGATATACCATATTCATGGCCAAGAGGAGCCAAAACATTCTTAAAGAACGCAAGGTGACTGGAACAGAATAGAGAACCCAGAAATAAGACTGCAGACCTACAACTGTCTGATCTTCAACAAACCTGACAAAAACAAGCAATGAGGAAAGGACTCCCTACTCAATAAATAGTAATGAGATACCTGGCTAGCCATTTGCAGAAGATGGACTCCTTCTTTACACCATATACAAAAATTAACTCAAGATTAAAGACTTAAATGTAAAACCCAAAAATATAAAAATCCTGGAAGACAACCTAGGCAGTGACATTCCAGACACAGGCATGGGTGAAGATTTTATGACAAAGACACCAAAAGCAACTGCGACAAAAGCAAGAATTGACAAATGGGATCTAATTAAACTAAAGAATCTCTGCACAGCAAAAAAACAAAACAAAACAAAAAAACCTTATCTGCAGAGTAAACAGACAACCTACAGAGTGGGAGAAAATTGTTTTGCAAACCACACATCTGACCAAAGTTTAATATTCAGCATCTAAAAGGAACTTAAACAAATTTACAAGAAAAAAACTAACAACCCCACTAAAAAGTAAGCAAAGGATATGAACAGACACTTTTCAAAAGAAGACAAACATGTGGCCAACAATCATATAAGAAAAAAAAAAAGTGCAACATCACTATCATTGGAGAAATACAAATCAAAACCACAGTGAGATGCCATCTCACACCAGTCAGAATGGCTATTAATAAAAGGGTAAAAACATAACAGATGCTGGTGAGGTTGTGAAGAAAAAGGAACACATATACACTGCTGGTGGGAGTGTAAATTAGTTCAACCATTGTGGAAGACAGTGTGGTGATTCCTTAAAGACCAAAAATACCATTCGACCCAACAATCCCATTACTGGGTATAAACTCCCAGGAATAAAAATTGTTCTATAATAGACAGATGCACATGCACGTTCACTGCAGCATGATGTACAACAGCAATGACACAGGCTCAATCTAATGCCTATCAGTGACAGACTGGATAAAGAAAATGTGGTACATCTACGTCAAGGAATACTACACAGCCATAAAAAGGAGATCATGTCCTTTGCAGGAACATGGATGGAACTTAGGCCATTATCCTCAGCAAACTAACGCAGAAATGAAAAACAAATGCCACATGTCCTCACTTATGATTGGGAACTAAACGGTGAGAACACACCAAATGTGCGAATACATAGAAAAGAACAACGCACACTGGGGCCTATTGGAGGGTGGAGGGTGGGAGGAGGGAGAGTATCAGCAAAAATACCTAATGAGTACTAGGCTTAATACCTGGGTGATGAAATAATCTGTACAACAAACCCCCATGACACAAGCTTACCTATATAACAAACCTGCACGAGGACAGACTTGTCCTATCAAATACCAAACTATTATAAAAGTCTATTCACAAACACAGTTTGTTATTTGGCAGGAATAGAAAACAGTCCAAGGAAACAGAACAGGTAACCCAAAACAGAGCCATGCATATAGAAATGCCTGGTATATCGCAGAGGGGGCACTAGATCACTGGGACAAGTCTTTTCTATAACTGGTGCTGAGACAATTGGTTTGAAAACATATGGTATTTAAACTGTACTTCATACCATAAAAAAAATATATATATATATATATATTAAAAGCACTTACAGTGGTCAAAAGAAAACAGTTAAGCTTCTGGAAGATGATGTCAGAGGAGAGCTTCACCTCCTTGGAGTAGGGAAGATTTTTTAAAACAACATAAAAACAACCAACAATAAAAATAATTCATATATTTGGCATGTAAAATCAACAACTTTTTTTTCATAATTTCACCAATGGGTAAGTAAAAAGTCAAACTACAGGTTGAGAAGGATATCACCAAAACATTGGCATATAAAATATGTAAATAACTGCAAACTGCTCAGAACACCAGACGAAAGACTTACAAACCCACTTATACTAAGTGTTGCTGAGGATATGAACTAGTCTCCACATTGATGTTGGAATGGTAAATTGGTACAACCACTTTGAAAAACAGTCAAATATTATCTAGTAAATTTGGCCAATGACACAGCCAAGTAATGCCGCTCCTGGAAATCTTATACCAGGGTGCTAATATGTGGAATACACATTCATGGAATGTTAATAGCAGCACTGCTTCTCAATGTAGAAAATCTGGAAGCCACCCAAACTCCAGTGGAAAGGATCAGTAAATATACTGTAGTGTGCTCACAGAAGAGAATGACAAGCTGCAAGAAACAAGCAGAGGACAACAAAGACAACCTCAAGTACACGGCCGTGTTAAACCAAAGGAGCAAGAGAAAATGAAAACACCCAGTATGATTTCAATTATAGAAACTAATAAAACAGGAAAACTAAACAAGACAGGAGTGAACTGTGCAAGTCCACTCAGATACAGACTCGTTGTAAGTGAAGTCAACCCTCCGCACCTGAGGGCTCTGCATCTGCAACCAAACACATCAAACACAGGACTCCGGGGAGGCAGGCCCTGCAGACACGGAGGATCCCCTGTCCTCGGCATAGGTCTTGCAGGGCCAACTGTGGGACCTGGGTATGCATGGATTCTGGTGTCTGTGAGGGAGCTGGAACCAAACCCTCATGGATACCAAGAGATGACTGCACATATTCATGTATGCGACTTCAGGTGGCAAGCCTTTAGGAAAAGCAGAAGGTTAACCATAAAAGCAGCATTCCATAATGTACACATACATCAAAATATTACACTGTAGCTCAGAAATATATATAATTGTCTATTAAAAATAAAATAAAAATTTTAAAGCCTACACATTTCAAAATAAAACAATGCTCAAAGGCTGCTGAAGTAGCCAGTGCAACAAAAAGTAACGACCATTTTGATAGATTAAAAAAAGAAAACTGTTAACTGTAATTTAAAGCCAAGAGATTGATTATTTCAAAAGAAATAAAATGAATTGTGCAAAAACATGTTTTCTAAGCCAATATAAAAACTGGCCCATAATTCATGCTATCACTAATAAGAGGTTTATACCAAAGAAGTATAAAAGGAAACCTCTTAAGCAGGTATGCCACCGTAGCTGTGAAATTGCATTAAGATACTGGTGCTAAATGCTAGATGGTTTTTGCAGCCACGCTGGACCCTCAGGGTTCGTTTACTGAGTCCCTGGCGTATGTGCCACGTAAAAGGGACGGACTGTAATGGTAGAAAAGTATGTCAGCCAGGATGCTGTTACAGCGTTTCCACTGACCTTAAAATCTGGAAAACATGCTTCATCACAGAATTTCTCCAACTGTTTCCCCAAATAATCTTAGAAACCTCTTAATTTCCCGAGTTCAAATAAGTGAACCAGAAAAAGGGGCACTTTGGCCAAAATTACTTTGAAACTAGGCCCTTTTTGTACCAAATGAACTTTCTGTTCCCTGCATTATGTCCCCAATTAGAAGCAATAAAGTTTGTATATATAAAATACAACTTTATTTAACCTTTATATAAAACTAGTGATGAGAGTTCATGAATTAGGCATGCCTGGTAACTAAAAACTTAACACAAAGATGCATTACAGGAAAATTTTTTTTTCCTAAAAAAAATATTATTTTAAAAAAAACTCTAAACAAACTTGAACATTTAGGGACTAGTTTCTGGCTTTTGTTGAGAGCTAGGCTGTGGGGAGAGGAGGACAAAGTAGTTTAAAGTTTTACATAATATTTACTTCTATGCAGAGAAACGGCAGGAAAGATAGGGAGGGAGGGGAGTAGGGTGCCCAGATAAAGATGCTGAAGACTGAGCTGCAGAGCTCCCAAGGGTGCGTACCACTCACCCCTGCGCGCTCGCACACGGCAGCACAGATGTGTACTGAGCTGAATGGCCCAATCACACCACCTTCCCAAAAGCACACACTCAGATGTTAAGTAAACGAAGAGCTGTGACACATTCAACCAAGTGCTCAGCATGCAGAAGGCTGAGCTGCCTGTTACAGAGTGAGAGCTTAGCAGGACACTTCGCAGGACAAGGAGACACCATCCCACAACACCCAAGCAACAACAGGCAGAAAGGAAATACTCATGAATCTCGGGAAACAGCAAAACAATAGCCACGGAACACTGTGGCATCTCACCTTTCCTGGTGCTACATTGCCAAGAGCAGGTGATGAAGCATTTTGTAAAAAATGACTCTCTGTGGTGCATTGGTTTCCTAAAGATGCTATCACTAGATGGCTTAAAGCAACAGCATTTCATTTTCTTGCCATCTGGAAGGTGTGGGCAGAGCTGTTTCCTCCTGGAGACTGAGGGGGGGGCCTGCTCTGCCTCTCTCCAGCTCAGGGGTTGCCCACAGACCTTGGCATGCCCTGGCTAGTGGAGAAGTCACTCCAGTTTCTGCCATTGTCTTCCCCTCACCTTCTTGGCACAGTCCTACCCTTTGATTACAAGGACACTCACTCATTAGGGCTTACTCTGAACCAGGATGGTCTCATTTAGAGATCATTATCTTAATTATATCTGCGAAGACTCTTTCCCCTAGTAAAGTCTTCACACAGATTTCAGGGAGGCACATGTTTTGGGGGCTATCATTGCATGCATGAGCATCCACTCTCTAGTACTCCCCAAATTTTCATCAGTCCCACATGCAGAATACATTTACCCCATCCCAGTATCCCGAAAGTCTCGGCCTATTACAGCATCAACAAGAAGCCCAAAATCTCATTGAAACAGCATCTGCTCATATGTCCCAAATCTCATCATTGAAACCATCTAAATTTGGTCCCAGGATGGACTATGGCCAGCATCTATGGGCGAGATGCTGCCCATAGTCCATCCTGGGACCAAATTTCCTCTCCATCTGTGGACCTGTGAAACTAGAAAACAAGCTATTTGCTTCCAAAACACAGGGGTGGGACAGAGATAAATAGATATTTCCATTCCAAATGGGAGAAACTGGAAGGAATACAGTCACTGATCCCAAGCAAGTTTGAAATTCAGCAAGGCAAACTCGGCTGAGTTTCAAGAGCTGAGAATAATAGAATAATTAGGTCTCAGTTAGGCTGACAGCTCCACGGCCTCTGCACTGTTCATGTCAATTCTGACCTCAGGGTCATTCTTCCTCTTTCTGAAAGGGAGCACATGCTTGCAGCCTGTAGCTCTATCAGACTGTTTCCTGCCTATAAGATTCTGGGAGTCCAAGGGGCTTCTCTCATTTCATCCTGTCTCTGCTCCTTTCAGTCCAAGCTGGTAGGGTTTCTGCTGATGAAACATGATGGGTCTCCTGTGTATATCCTGAGTCTCCACATTATTAGAAAACAGACTCCTCCACAGATCCTTCTTGGATAACCCATCTCTCCTGGTTTCTGCAGAGATGCTGATTAGATCCTTTAATCAGGCCCTGAGATGGTCTGGCTCTGTGTCCCCACCCAAATCTCATCTCGAATTGCAATCCCTCCATGCTGTTCTCCTGATAAGGGGTGAGTTCTCATGAGATCTGATGGTTTTCTAGGTGCGTGACGGTTCCTCCTTCATGTGCTCACACTTTCCCCAGGGGCCCTGTGAAGGTGCCTCTTCCCCTTTTGCCATGACTGCAAGTTTCCTGAGGCCTCCCCAGCCATGCAGAACTGTGAGTCAACTCAACCTCCTCTTGTTTATAAATGACCCCGTCTAGGGCAGTATCTTCACAGCAGCGTGAGAATGGACTGGTACATGCCCCTAATCTACCCCTTCAGCAAAAGGCCACCTAGACACACCCTTGGGTGAATGTTTCCCAAACGGCAAATCTCCCAATATTAGCACTTCATGCAATCTGGATGGGCTCCAAACTTTCCAAATCATCAATACCTGAATATCACAGCTAGGTCTAAAGAAGTTGAAAACGCTCCTTTCACCAAACATTCTACCTGGAAAATGAGGTCTTACTAAAGATGTTTGGTAAATTAGTAAAAACCTGCAAAATGTCACAGAAAGGGTACCTAACTGAAAAGCAGCTTGACAATGCTCCCAAAAGTCTTCCTTCAATAAAACTTCACAGAGTTCTTTCCTAAATCCAGGAGCAATGATTGTCACGCCTATGCTGCCTGACCCTCTGGGTCTTCCATCTGTGGGTGTGCCGACTGCGCAGAGCACTTGGGGTCCCCAGGCCATGTGCTCTGGAACCTCATGGGCGAGCACCCCATTTCCAACACTCACCAGGTTGGATGCCTGAGCCCTGGAAAATGAGAGGAAGCCCTGTCTCCCAAGCCACACAAACACCTTTCACCTTTGGTGCCTTCAGCAAAGCCAGTGTTTACAAGAGATCCTTCCGTGTTCTCAGAAGGAACACCTTTATCACTGTCAAATGGCATCCCGCCTCTAAAACCCGCACATGCTCATGTGGGAGTCAAAACACCCTGAGCCAGCACTGAAAAAACTGTTTGCATTATCAACTACAGCAGTATCCAGCACTTCCAAGCATATGGACGGAAGACAACAGTAACTGAAAGTCCCTGAGCTCAGAGGCCTTTAGATGAATACAGAATTCTGATCATCAGTTTTCTTTTTCTTATGAAAGATGCACAGGATGTAGGGAACATATGAAAATTTTAGAATTACAAAAGTAAAAGTTAAATATTGTAACATATTCCTTTGAAATTTATAATGTAAACTGTATCAAGTAACTCAAAATATTTTACTACAGAGACATTTGTATAAAACAGTTTAACCTCCTTAAATTTGAAAAGCCTTTTTTTTAAGAGTGTTAGGACAATAGGGAAAAAAGCACTTTACTTTACAGGTTTGTATGCTGTGTAAAACCAAAACATATTTTTAGAAGTTTTACCCTTTATTCAATCCAAAAGCATAGTTAGCAAATACTAAAATGTATCGTTATCCGTATTTTACGGAAACTTCGCAAGGGGAAAACAAACTTGCTTGAAACAAATGTGGACTTGATTCCCCGAATCAGGGTCCCGTGATTTTTACACCTCTGGTTCTCACCCTCCACGCACTCTGTGAACTGCATTCTGAGTGAGAGAAACAAACTAGAGCCTCATGTGGAAGTAGGTGTGAGATGCTCTGCAGCTTCAAGAGGGGAAGTTATGGTCTGCCTCGTAAGCCTCTCCCAGAATGACTGAATGTATGAAACATAAAACTGTTGTCTGCAGAGCAAGACAGACCTGCAGAAACCCCGCTACCTTCCTCATTTTCTAAGCAGACATTAGAGAAGGACACACGGACTCAACCTGGGGTGTGGGTGCAGTATGCATACTAGTATTTGTAAGGCTGTATAAACAAATCTAAAAGGTTTTACAGAATTTATCTACAGATAGCAAGGATACAGGTAATACTTATCTTCCTCTCTTATTATTAGGTAGTTTCTTTTTTTTTTTTTTTTTTT
>NW_016107639.1:1603091-1614743 GCF_001604975.1 Cebus imitator | reverse complement strand
TTTTGGAGAGACCAGGTCTCACCATATTGCCCAGACTGGTCTCAAACTCCTGGACTCAAGCTATCCACTTGCCCTATTTTCTATTTTGTTTTACTATAAATACATATAATTACTAAGGTATGAAAAAACAAGAAGAATTAGTTTTAGTTAAAAAACGCTTATAACATAAACTGATTTTTGTAACTATAATTTTTCTTTGTAACCGATAAAAGAAAAAAAAGGTCAAATCTTTCTATATTGCTGTTTTACTAGAAAAAGAAACAACTGGCAATAGTCCATATAAATAAAACATTTCACTAACATATAATAAAAACCTCAATTGAACAGTAGTTCAATGGTTTCTGACGGTTGAAGACAGAGGTGTCCTAGATATAAAGGAAGCAAAGCTCTCATTAGGCCTATCATGTTGTGAAACGGAAGCAGCCTTGAAAGGAACATCAAGTGACATTTCAGGACTGAAAAAATCAACTGACATTAAGAAAAATCAAATTAATGAAAGCAAGGAAGAAGAAGGAATTCCTAGGAAAAGATGTGTTTGCTCGACAGAGCCGGCAGTCGTCCCATGCAGGAGGCCGGGCAGGCAGGGCGGGAGGATGTGTGTGCCAGCCACTGGCCGCCTCTGGTGTGCTGGGACAACGTGCTTTCTCTGCCCACTTTCCCCAGGTCTTCCACAGTGGCCTCACCACGCAGGTCACAGCTTAATGAGCACCACGCCAGAGAAGGCCCACCTGCTCTGAAGCCCTGCAGGGTTCTCTCTGTTCCAGTGCCCAGCTTGATTTTACTAACAGTGTTTACCACTATGCAACTGTTTCATTTATATGCTTATGCCTGTCCCCTCCAATTAAGCAGAGGCCAAGGACGCTGGATCACCTGTCTACTTGCTCTGTGACAGCAGGGGTTGGTGCACCAGCTTTGACCATTTGCTGACCGTAACACTTACCTTGCTACCTTGTATATATACATATATATATTTTTTAGACAGAGTCTCACTCTTTTGCCCAGGCTGGAATGCATTGGTGCAATCTCGGCTCACTGCAACTTCTGTCCCCCATCCCGGGTTCAAGCAATTCTCCTGCCTCAGCCTCTCAAGTACCTGGGACTACAGGCGTACGCCACCACACCCAGCTAATTTTTGCATTTTTAGTAGAGACAGGGTTTCACCATGTTGGCCAGGCTGGTCCCAAACTCTTGACCTCAGGTGATCCACCCACCTCAGCTTTCCAAAGTGCTGGGATTACAGGCATGAGCGACTGTGCCCGGCCAAAATAAAGAGCGATGAGATTGAGTGTGAATAATAAGCACTGCATTTTCCAAGTTTCATTTCAAACATAATCATTAAGGTTATTCTTCTGTAAATGAAATTTACTCTGCTAAAAGCCCGTGCCCTCTTTGAAAAAAGCCTGGTCAAGAATATGCAGGATGATGTGCTAGAAGAGAAGCGCCCTTTCACTACTGCAGTAACGCCAGGAAGGCTGCGGCCCGGAGGTCTAGTGCAAACACTGAGTACAAACCAAACAGGGTGGCAAGCCGAGAGCAAATGCCAACTAGACAAAGCACGTCATGGATGCGAGAGGGGAGGTGGGCTGACTTAGGGTCTTAGCATTGTTGAGAGGACAGTAAAGATAAAGCTTAACTTTACACTTTACTAAATATTATATATTAAATATCTAAAATTTCTAGGAAAACCACAAGAATGGAAATATAGGGTATCATTTCAAGTTAATAGAAAAAATCGAATTTAAAAACTCAAAAGGTTGCAAGGAAGAAAAGAAAAATAAATACAGAAGTAAAACAAAGAGCAAAAATAAAGTGGCATAAATTAATGCAAATAAATTATTAATCACAGTAAGTATAAAGATGGTAGCATGGGATTGAAGAAATAACACTACCACCAAGCTAATGCTGTTTATAAGAGATTTTCATTCACCAGAATAACAAGAGCTCTTCTAAACCTGTAAGCAACTAATAACATAGCCTCACAATATATAAAGCTAGAATTCACAAAATGGCATGGGGAAAAAGTACAAATTAATTCATTATTATGGTGAGAAATTTGCACCCTCTCAGTAACTAAAAAGTTAAGAGTTTTTCTTTTTAAAAAGACAGTAAAGCACATAAATAATATTAAAAATTATAATAAAGAAGGTCAATCTAATGGCTATTTATAGAGCAATTCAGGTAAAAAAAATATATATTTTTAAGGCACACATGGTATATTTATAAAATGACCCTGTACCAATCCACAAAGCAAGTAGTAACAAAAACAACATGCTATGAGGCTCTGGAAGCAACTTCCAGGAGAAGAATCCCAAAACATTCTGTGTCATGAAGCTCCAATAAAAATGAACGTGTAACCCAATATAACCCAAAAGCCTTTACCTAAGTGTCTATCAACCTATTTTGGGTGTGGAAATACATTTTCTCCATAGGAAAAACATACGCCACCCTTGAGACAGGTTCTGAAGCTGGCACAAACATGCAGATGTGCCAGTGCCCTAGGTGGAGCTACTGAGAACCAGAGACTCCACTCCCCTTCACCAGAAGGTCTTCAGGTGAGCAAGGCTGCAGTGTCAGGATGGGGCCCATGCAGCTCTAGATGCAGAAGCAGCTCCTCATCTGAGTCAGTCACTGAAGCCTGTTTGGCCTACGACAGGCATTCCAGAATGCAGAAACTAAGAAAAGCAGGGGAAATGTCTTATTTCCTCCTCCACTTGATGGCTAATGAATCTTCTCACATGACACTGGACAATACAAAAATGGAGACCAGGGTTCACTTCGTGTGTGTGGGGAAAGAGACAAAGGAGGCTCTTGGGGAGTGGGTGGCATCAAATGGAGGAAGCTGGTAGACAGAAGAAATGAGGGAAGGGCCTAGGATCAAGGCGAGTATTTAGGCTGAATAGCAAATGAGAACTATCTGAAGGACCATCACATCCGAATAAGTAAATTCTGGCACGGCAGTCAGAGAATACACACAGGTTAGGTTATAGCTATACTTTGTTTATAGCCACTTAGCCAGTGCGTCTTTGGAGGACAAAGATTCTATCTCCAGAGTCCACTTGTGGCACTCAGTACATGCTGGCACAGGAACTGTGACATCTGCACTTGGGCCCTCTGAGCAGGGCAGGGCCTTTGTAACAGGTTCATTCAACAGATTCTCACGAAGGCCCTGCCACATCCCATGCATGCCCTGTTCTAGGCCCTAACTAGGACATGACAACAAACGGGCCACACAAGGCCTCTGTTCTCACAGGGCGTGGTGAGAAGAGAGAAAGCGGCAACAACAAGATAAATGTCCCAGAGGTCTGCACAGGACTCAGTAGGCTGCTGTGACAGCAAGTAGCTGGCTGTTTCTTGGTCTGTACCGAGGAGGAGACAAAGGCAGCCTCTCTCAGCATGAGTATTTAGGGTGAAAGCCAAGTGACAAGACAAGACTAGCACAGAATGATGAGGTGGAGGAGCACTGAGGCAGAGGGCACAGCAGGGTGGGAAGCAGCTGGCACACAGGGACGGTGGCTGTGTAGTGGGAGAGGAGGCGGAATCTGAGCCTTACCAGGTTCAATCCACAAACCAGGCTAGAACAGCCGTCTCCACAGTCAGCTTTACGGAGTGCGGAAAGTCGAGCTCAGCAGCAAGTCACGCAGCCGCAATGAGAAGCTGCTGTTTGCTGCGTACTCTCTGCACAGGTATGGCCACCTGTGAGCCAGTTAAGGGAGCGCCCACAGGACTCTGTGCTGTGACAGGCAGAGAGGAGGCTGATTTCCTGTCTCTCAAACAGACTGGGTGAGAGGAACTGGATTCATTCCCAGTGACCGTCTTTGAGGGCAGTGCAGTGTGCGTGCACCCCAAGAACAGATTATAGCTCAGATACATATATATTTTTTTAGATGGGGTCCCACTCTGTTGTCAGGCTGAAATGCAGTGGCATGATCTCGGCTCACTGCACTCTGCCTCCTGGGTTCAAGCGATTCTCCTGACTCAGCCTGCCAGCTCTGATTTTATGACATTAAGTAAATAGAAGAGACGTCACCTTTTAGAGCAAATTTTGGAGAAAGCTGGTTTACAAACAGAGATGTCTTTCTCTTCAAAGTGGCTACCTTCTTGAGCCTAACTGTTCTATACTGTTTGAGTCCATTCTCTGTTACAAAAGGTGGATATTCTAGATTAAAGTTCTATTTAATAAATTCATTTAAAAATATTTCTGCAAATATTTTTAAATGAATTTATAAATTTTTATACGGTACCTATTAGTCTTTAGATTAAATAGGCATCTAATATTAACTGTTGATATCCCAATCTCTAGTTATGATAGAGGTTAGCATTTTGAAATGATAGTCTATACTAAAACACTGCCTTACTTACTTAATATTTTATCTAACTTGGCAGACATTAGATATATTAAATAGAACTTTAAGATGCTAATGATTCTGCACAGGTCAAAGGGCACTGGAAATTTAAAAGTCTACCAGCAAAAAACAAAGCTAATTTTGTTCAATTCCAGTTTATGTTTCATCAGGAAATAGCTTGTGATTCTTGAAGAGTACACCATTAACACATTCACATCAGGAAAAGTCTGGCACCTCTCGATCACTCTACCAACTGATGACGTCTCCCCCAATGTTTCCACAGAAGAATGCCTCCTGATTCCTTGGAACTCCTGGCTCCTACTTCTCTGGCTTTGTGTGGATAATTTCTTTCACACTCAGAAACGTTAGTTTAATAAACCAGACATTGGTTTTATTTTCATTTTCAAACCTACCTTATGGGAATGATGTAAGAAAAGAGGAGAAGGAACCGAAAAAGGTTGCGGTACCACGGACCCACAAATCCTTGCAAGGTTACCATAACGACGGAAAGAGCAACTAAAGCCAAAAATAGTGCTTTTGTCAGCCGGTTGAGTTCAAGGTCCAATAAACCAACCTGAAAGAAAAAACATCAACATGAACAAGCTAAGCACAATGTCCCCGATATTACAAATCAGAACACATGACAATGATGATATTAAAAACACACATGACCAAGCTAAGCACAATCTCCCCAATATTACAAATCAGAATACATGATAATGATGACATTAAAAACACACATGAACAAGCTAACCACAATGTCCCCAATATTACAAACAGAACAATATTACAAAATGACAATGACACTGAAAAAACCAGGATTATTTTGGTATTGGCCTTTATTATAATGAAATATGAAACTGTTACTAACTTTTCTCCTGAAACACCTTTGACAGATTCAAGCAGAATTTCTAGAAATGAGTCATGATCCCCAGAGCATTTCCAGAAAGGGTCTACTGACAAAACACCAGGACAGAGCACACAGCTGTAGCAAACTCAGACGTGGCCTCTGGACGATGGTGCACTGGTCACCCGCTGGGGCAAAGTGAAATGCAAGCCTAGAGAGGGCACTGGAAGCTTGCTCAGGGCTGGGCCTGGAGCAGAGAGCTCTCAGAGCCTGGGTGTGTCTTCCTACGTGTGCTGTGCCATGGCCATGCCTGATAGCCACGTGGGTGCCTCTGCACATTCCCCGTGAGGATTCTACTCAGATGGAGAGTTCTCAAGAACAGGACAGAATGTATGTCTTTCCCACCTACCGGTAGTCTCTCTGAAAGAACTTATCTTACAGAAAAAAAGCAATAGACAGATAGCTTATAATGAAAACCTTTCTAATTTGCACAAATCCTACATTGTGTGTTCTCCCAGTAAGGTACACTATACCCAAGCCCATTCTATGGATCATTTACCTGCTAAGCAAAATGTGAGGGAAAATTATGGCAGTAAGAGTCAGTTCATTTTGTTGGCTGCATTCTGTACAGGATCTTGGAAACAGTGAGAACTAGCAACCCACACAGCTCTCTGACCATACAAGTTAAGAGAATATAGTTCTTTTGAAGCATGTACCTTCAATTTTGAGCTCTAGCAATCGCTATGAACTGTTTCTCCTTTCTTGCTTTCAGCCCTGAAAGACCACAAGGCAGCCCAGCAAGTGGGGTTGGGGAGGAAAGTGGACTTGCTGCAGGAAGGGAGGAAGAAGTGACACAGCACAGCAGTTAGGATTCCTTGGGACTCTGGATTCGGCTAATGTAGATGCTGGCTCTGCCATATCACGGCATACCCTCGGGCAAGCTATCTGTAAAACAGGGACTGTGGGAGTCTCTTCCTTGAGCCCCCGGGGGAATGGGAAGAGGGAGAGCCTGGCACGGGGACCACAGTTCCTGCTAGGAAGCACCCTCCCCACGCACGCACGCTGCTGCTGCTTTTATCACACACTTGGGTTGGAATCCACTTCTTCGTTTACTAAATGTGACTTGAGGAACACCCTTAAACTCTTTGTTAAGCCGCGTTTTCCTCATCTGTAATTGGTGGTAGTGGTACTCATGGAGCAGAGCCGCCAGGGTGAGAGGCCACTGCCTTCGGCATCACTAGGTCAAAAAACTGTGTACTTAACTTACCTACTTATTTCTGATCTACGTGATATTAACAGAAGCCCAATTCCTATTAGGTTAGTTATCTATCTGCCACCTCAATTTCTCCTGAATCTGGAAGAACTTTTGAAAAGGAGTACATGAAGAAAACATGACTGTAAAAAACCTGATTAAAAAAATAAAAAGTTTGAGAATTACAGAACTAATAAATAACTTGGTTTATTTTATAGTGCTTTTTGAAAAATCTGTAACTTTGTCCAATAGAAAGCTAGCCTTTTCCCACAACTCATATATTTAGTTCACATCTGGTTTTGATTAATATTTGCCACAAACTCTCATGAGATCATTAGAACCTACAATTATCAAGCAAAAATAAAACTTTGTCAGAAAGTCCATTAAGTACAGTTGTGAAGAAAACTCAACTAATTAAACAAATAAATTTAAATGTCTACATTTTGTGCTAAACTCTAAGGTTATGAAAATGAGCTAATTTTAAGATTTTACCTGCAAGAAACAGCTAATCTCGTAGGAGACATAAAAAGAACACCAGTGATCTATGCTATAAAACAGAATCATAAAATAGGAAGCTTTCTCTTCTAAGCAGGCTTGTTTTAATTCACTTCCTGCAGCCGACAGTCAGCACCACCGCTGGTTAATAGATACTTCATGTTTTAATCCACTTCCTGCGGCCGACGGTCAGCACCACTGCTGGTTAATAGATACTTCATGGCCTCTCACAACAGTGTAGGGACAATAGGAGTGATGACGAGAACCCCAAAGCCCTATGCCTGGCAGTGCCTAGAGTCCAGGTTCCACGCCCAGCACAGGTGGGGGCACACTCAGCAGGTGGGGCGGCACCTCCTGCACTGTCCTGTGCACACTGCCACTGTCACGGGCCTCACTTGGCCATGGCCACTTCACTGTGTGAGACTCCTAAAAGAGGGCACTTTAAACACAAAGTGTCAGTTTTATGTGAAATAGCTACTCGATTCTAATGTAACAACTGATGAGACACTTTGCCTGCCACAAAAACTCTTCTCCATAATGCAACACAGCAACACAGCCAGCAGCTCATTTTCAGTATAAGCTCTTCAAAGACTGCACATTCCCAACCCTATATTCTCCCAAGAAAGCACACTGCTCTCTAATTCACAGTAGCAGATCCCCTTTCAGCCAAGTAAAATGTCCACAGCAACATCTCGGGGCTCCGGAAAGCGGCTTTTGCATTCCTGGGTCACCACAGAACAGTAACAGCACTGCTCCTCCAGATCAGTCTGAAAAGGAGCGATATTCAACCAGTGCTGAAGTTCCCAACGCTGCCGCGAGTATGGGCTGTGCCTTCCCTTGAGAATGGGGCAGCTGAAGACCACAGCGGCTGATTTATCAGCTCTATTTAGAAAGCACCACAACGAGGACAAATATCATGCAATTTCCGCTACTTCAACTACTACATAGTTTATGCTTGAATTATTGAGAAAAATAGGTTTTTGGATTAAAATGAAGAAAAATTAAGCCAGGGAAGTAGAGCATGTTTCAAAGCCCAGATCCTTGTGCTGTGACAAAGGCGGTCTAAGTTTCAGGCCTCACTGAGGATCAGATGAAGTCATTATTCATTCAGTCAGGGAAAAAAGACTCAATTACCTCAACCTAAAGATGCTATCAATGAATGCAAAGTGCATATTTTACTCTATTCATCCAAATCCCATTAAAAAGTGAAAGGAATGATTTAATCTGGCCTTCCAGAGTTGGTCTTTTTTTTGTAATAAAATAAAGAATCACTGTCTTGCAAAATGCAGAACCACTACCTCACACTTTCCCTGCAACGTCGCAGCAAGGGACTGCAAAAGCAGGACAAAAACACTCAGAAATGAACACAAAGTTTCCTTTCAAAAAAGTGCCACGTAGTGGAGCAAAAGATTCAAAGCAGCCCGCTGCACACCGGCAGGCAGACCACTCAAAGCACTAACACCTTCCTCACTGACAGAGACAGATGCGGGGGATGCTCGATCATTTGCAAGCCAATAGGTCTCCCAATCCCTTTTAACTTAAAGAAGAGCAATAAAACTTGCAGTGGAATAAAACACAACTTTTCAAGAATGGGCTGTGCCTTGCTTTCTTCCAAGCGGCCTTTTCTGAACTATGACTGTTCTTCCTGGAATATAACTTGTAGCCAAGCTACACTATATAGTATAAATCTTGTGGGGTGGGTTTTGTGTGTGCCTGTCAATTTTAACAAAACAGAAGAAAAGACACATTTCAACACTTGGGTTTTTTTTTTTTTTTAAGCCACTTCTATTAATAATCTTAGTGTTCAATTTCTCTGAAATATGCTTTTCTTCAGCTCATCTAAAATACAATCTGAACTCATAAAGATATTTAAAATAAAAAACAGTTAACTTATAAAGTTACAGATTCTACAAAGAAGGTTGTAACTTTAGTTCTGATGTGGATCTCTTCCTTCTTTAAAAATATCTTCAATATCTGGACAGAGCAGGTATCTTTTGCCTTGACTGCAAACTTTTCACCCATAAAAAATATGAATCACTTGAAGCAATTATGACTAAGAAAAGGTAACATACTTAGAACTCATTTTCAACATTCATTGTCATCTCTTATATTAGTAAAACAAATTGTTTTCTACTTGTCATAATATTTGTTTTATTTGAAACAACTGTGATAACAAAATTAAATACGCTACTGGAAATTTTAATCTCCAAGGGAAAGTTTGTGTATGATGTTAAGACAACCACAATGAATCTGCAAAGGGGCTGTTCTAGGATAATGAACACAATAATTGCCTGTATAATCTAAAATGCTACTAATGGCAACAATCACAAATCCATTTAGCTCCTCTTTAATTTATGTACCAAGTTTTAAATAGCTAATGGTTCTCAGTAAAATAATGGTTTATACCAACAATAAAGGGTAAATATGGTATTCTCCTTGCTTAATCAAGAAAAGATCAGTCAGGCTTTTTTTTTTTTTAAATGAATGCTCAGACGAGTGAGAATCGGACCTTATCTCCATGACACAGCAACGCTTCAATCCATTTCAAAGTGAAAACTCACATCATACTATGAAGTTCCTAAGAAATCAATGTACACAGCAAACTGGAGCACAAGTCGAATACTGTAAAATTTCAGGCCTCACTGATGATTAAACAAACTGCCTGCATAACACTCACTTCTGGTGACATCACCCCAGGTTAACAGGATGTCGGCAACAAAACACTCTCACCACCCATCTTTTGAAACTCACGCATACTTATTCCTTACAAAGAAGTAGTTTAGAATAGTAAAATGCAGAACTTCAAAGAGCAAACTTAAACTCTTGTAGAAAGCTAAATTATTTTGGTTTGTGCTGCAGTTTCCCTGTGAATGTAAGATAATCAGAGCCCCCACTCTGATACCTAATTCATTCATGACCACTGTGCACAGGCAGAGAGGTTCAGCTTTGTACATTGCTGACTGCGTCAGGAAGAACGCAACTGTTAACGGTGCTATCTTTCATCAGCTGCATGATTTGTGGATCAGTTCTTCACTGAGGATTTGGACCCTGACTACAAAATTGATACAGGGCTATGCCTTAACCTAACTGAAATTCCTATAAAAAGCATATTCTTTTACGTATCTTTGAAACAAATCAGCCCTGTATCTTCCACTGCTAGTAGAATCTTAAGAGACAAGAAAAAACAAAGTAATTCTCAGACCTTCGTGTTTCTGCATTTCAAATAAATGAAACTCATGCATTAAATCTAAGTATTAAATTTTACAGCAACTTTTTTCATTATGAATTTTAAAAGTATTAGTTTTCAAAAAGTGATGCTTCATAGTCTTTTTCCTTCTAAAGTTTATTATTTGTTCCGTTTTGAATATGAACCACTAAGCCTTAAGTGTCTGTCGTCTGCGCAGGCTGGCCATACACTGCAGATGTGTCTGAGCCATTATCGTTGATCGCCTCAGTGATCTGCGAAATAAGAAGGGTTTCTTTTGGCCATTATAGTCTATTGGCTCAATAATCTGTGCTTTAAGAACTCCCTAAGTAAGTATTAGTACAACAATTCTTAACGTTACCATTTCTCACCTTAGTTGCTAAAAATCAAGACCTGTGTTTACACAAGAGACAATTTAAGAATATTTCATAACCTACATGTTTACCTACCAAGAAATTTAACAAATGTTGCCCATTCTATACTCAGAATTTAAGGTTTTTCCCTTGCTTGCTATATAGTTATTACATATGTTTTTCCTTGAACACGTAACATTTTTTTAAAAACAATACATTTTTTGTATAAACAAGTAAAGTATTAGTGAAAGGATAAGCTACTAAACAGAGAAGCAGCAGCACTTTTGAAACCAACATATGACACATACTTAAGAGACAAGGGGGTTCAAAGTAAACCCTCAAACCTACTTTACACAAACTGGAGCTACCCAACTTCTGATGTTACAAACGATACTGTCACTCTGTCAGCCAACCTATGTAAACATGTTTGTAAGAATAAAATGATAACTAAAATTAGCAAGCATATTGCCTGCTAAGTTTGAAGGGGGCTTAATGAGTGCAGAACGAGGTTATCTTCTCAAACTGCTGGCTTTTTAGATCACTTGAAAATTTTTTGTAGTAGTTCTAGCATTTCCTAGGACATGTATCCACTCACCAGAATTTTTTATAGTCCATAATGCCAGAAAATAGCATCATCTCTGAACACATGTATACACAGACACATCTCATGCTTGTTGTATGCACGCAGACACATCTCACGCTTGCAATACACACAGACACATCTCACGCTTGGTGTATACACAGAGACACATCTCACGCTTGGTGTATACACAGAGATACATCTCACACTTGCGATACACATAGACACATCTCATGCTTGGTGTATGCACACAGATACATCTCACGGTTGCGAGACACACAGACATCTCACGCTTGTTTTATACACGTAGACACATCTCACGCTTGTTGTAGACATGTAGACACATCTCACGCTTGGTGTATACACACAGACACATCTCACGCTTGCGATACACATAGACATCTCATGCTTGTTTTATACACGTAGACACATCTCACACTTGGTGTATGCACACAGACACATCTCATGCTTGCGATACACATAGACATATCTCACGCTTGCGATACACAGACACATCTCATGCTTGGTGTGTGCACATGGACACATCTCACACTTGTATACACGGAGACACATCTCA
>NW_016107639.1:1583041-1602262 GCF_001604975.1 Cebus imitator | reverse complement strand
GTAGACACATCTCACACTTGCGATACACATAGACACATCTCACGCTTGCGACACACAGACACATCTCATGCTTGGTGTGTGCACATGGACACATCTCACACTTGTATACACGGAAACACATCTCATGCTTGCCCTTACAAAACTCATGCTGACTTTCTATGTTCATACAGTACAACTCGATTCCATCTAGTAGTGTCTGACTGCCTCACTGACATATTAGAACCTTTATCAAAGTAAATCAAAGCCATATTTAAAACAAAAATAACCATGTGATAACATACAAAATTACCTAGAAACTATTTGGAAATTTAATTTTTGCTCTACGTACAGAAATTACATTAAAATCCAGCACTGAATATTAAGATAACACATTTTCCAATGTACACTATTCCTAATTGTATTTTACAATCGCCACATTGTTTATCTGAAAATCAGGGCCAGTGGAAGCTGAAGGGCTCAAAGTCACTCTCATTCCAACACTACACTGCCGACCAGGGCTGCGCTGCCCACGTCCGTCCGTGTCAGTCCGGGTCCTACGCACACCTCCTGTCTGCCTGCCTGCGGCTGGGAGGGGAAGCCGGGAGAGCGGGGGTTGCGGAGTGCGGGCGCAGCCGGCAGGGGGCGCGCAAGGCCGGCGCGCTCTCCGGATAGCGCGGGCCATTTCTAACCCAATCAGTCCAGCACATCACATATACTCACTCATTTATTTCTGACAAAAAGCGTTTTCCTAAATATATGTTTTGTCATGCAGAATGCAGGCCAGAATCTACAGACTTGAACATCCTGGATTACGGGGGGGGCGGGGGGGGAAGGGGCCCTGAATACAAATCTGGCATCCCATAGAAACCCCATTTAAAGACAGGACCTCCACAATGCTGTGCACCGTCAGTAGGGTGGTATACTGCAAAGGCTTTTCCAAGATTCAGATCCAAAAACTAAGTAACAACAGCTTCCTTAATGATTTCCAGAGCCTGAATATATTTACCTTTTTTTGTCTTAATGTAGGAAAGCACAATTTAAAATAATTCCTTCAATAACCTCAGCTACCCACTAACAGCAGAGCCTCAGCCTGCAACATCGTTCACAGAAGTGGCACTTAGTGTTCAGTCTCATACACAATTTATTTGGGTAATTTTATATTTATTTTAACAAATATTTTACAAATAGCATGAACCTATTCTCTAACCCTTACTATCTAAGCACACAATACACACGACTTTGGTGGGGGGGGGGGGGGGGGGGGGGGGGGGGTCATAAAGCTCTGGTATTTTACAAATAAGCCAGCAAGCTCTGCAGAACTCCAGGGAAGAGGAGATCCCGCTGGTCGGGATGGGAGGTCACTGGACCTCAGGGTCCCCAGAAGCCCAGGAGTTCTGACTGTTTTATGCTTCTTTACAAGGCCCACACTCTAATACTTCTTGCTCCAATGAATATAAAAAATAGATTCTATTCTAATAATAACTCTAAGTGGTACTGATATTGTAAAAGAAAGTCCCTCACTAAGAGTCATAAAACTTTCAGAGACATAGTAAAGGGAAGGCCATGGCTTTCTTTAAAGTACAGAGCAGTCATCGCCTTTCCTTTTCTTAGTCTATTTCTAATAGTACACACTGAAGAGACTATGCTATTTAGACATCTTTCTTCTGGGAGGTATCTGTCTTTTTATTTTACCCTGAATGTGGCAAGTCCTTATTTTAAATATCTCAGGGTAGGGTAGAAATACTCTTTAAATATACTTTTAAATATTCATTTAAGTATAATAATTTATAAAAATATACTGCTGAACAGAAAATCTTGTGTCAGATTCTATTAAAAACTCATGGAGAAAATTACTAAGTATGTGGTTAAGGCTTCTCATGTCATAGCATTCCAAAATTCCCAAGCACAAGGTCTGTCTTTCCTTCAAAGAGCTTAAAAAAATTATTTGATTCATTTCTAGTATTGAGAATATGAGGTTTGAATAAAGTATTCTGGTAAGTAGCTTGGAAAGGCTGGACCATAGATGGTGAAAAAGGCTGAGATTCAGAAGAGAAAAACAGATGGGACCATTCCTTTTCACAAGGAAAGTAAGTCCTTGCAAAGGCAGGTGCACAGGAGGGCGGGGAGTGGCTGGGCAGACAGGACCAGCCCAGCCCTCCTTCCATGGAGCCTGCCTGGGACACAGCCATGAAAACTGTGGTTTTTTAAGAAACTGTGCAGAATGAGGGGGTAGCGTGGGGGAAAGACCACTTTCCACCTGCTTATTTCTCTTATACAATTTTAGAAAAGAGAATGGTTAAATGTTTCTTAGTAAACAAGACTGCAGTTTTATTATTAAAACTTTAATTTTCAACTTAGATTCTCTTCATAAGAGGTGATGACACATTAGTTTCTGTATCATCAGTAAAGTGAGAAATTTCTTCAGTGATTAATTTCAAAATGTTGCCATCTGAATTCTTTATCTCGCATGCCACCAAGTATAACATATTTAACGGTTTGTGCAAGGGATTTTACTAAACATTATTAGTGAAGAATATTTTTATATAATAGATTCCAGAAAGTCTGCTTTCATCAAGGGCTGCTTCAAACACTAAACATATCATCTGAAGTTGCTAACTGTTCTTCTAACAGTATCTTAGGAACGACCACAAGATGACAACAAGCAGGACAATTCCTTAATGCTTAACTGCTCAGCTGTGGTTCAGTTGGCTTCAGCCCTTTTCCATCACCTCAGTAACCTGCATGCAGCTGTACCAGAATCAGCACAGAAGAGATGTTACAGGGCCTCGTCAAGGGCATCAGGTCATCACCATGAAGTAACATGCCACTCTCTCCTTCTGTGTTTCTTGGCTTATTGTGTAAATACGTGGGGATTCATGAGCCACTGGAAGAACTCCGCCCCATTCTCCAGATATCTGGCACCTACCACTATTGTAAAACTACTCAAAAGTATTTTTAAATCAAGAACCATTAGCTGTCTTGACAAGATATATGACAAAAATATTTGCTAATCAGAACTACATAGTATTCTATTCAATTCATTAAATTCCCTTGAAATTAAATGCACGTCACCGATTTACATTAAAAACACGAGGATATATAAAATGCTGACCAGTGTCTGAAACACCTCAGAATTACTATCATCTTGAACAAAGTCACTAGGTTCTGTACATTTTCTGTTCTGCCTACACATCTCCTTAACTAGCTATTAACCAGAAGTTAATAAATGTTTCAACTTTTAAGGCAGAATAGCAGGATTGCAGACATAGAATAGCAAAGAAAAGAGAAAAAAATGATGTTAAGTTCTATCAGTCTAATATCTAACTTTGAATTACACAGTTTTCAAAATCCACAGTTCTCAGGATTTGTATTCTTTCAGGAAAATGAAATTTAGCAGATTTGCTGAGAATTTTAAATGATAAAGGTAATATGGATAAATAAACTTTTCATCTTGCTTAATCACCCTTTTATTATTAAAACTGTCTACTTAAGAGGTTTATTACTGGTATCTTGGCAAAATGCAACATTATTTTAAACCATCTAAAATTTTGGTGTTACTTTATGTCTTCAGCAACATTTTATGAGCCATTTCATACTTAATGGATTGTAAGCAATCCCAAGAGTTAGGAATTGTGTGAAAAGTTGCTCAGATTGACAGATAAAGTGAAAAGGTCTGTATTAATTTCCAAATAAAGAAATGCATGGCGTGGTATCGCACGATGATTATACTCCAAAGTACCAATTAGAACGCATCAGAAACTAGAGCAAGTTGACACTCTACAATAAAGCAAATAATTTCCAGTTGGAGGGGCAGAAAATGTTAATATGCAATGTTCAAGACTACAAGAATCTTTGTAAAAGGAAGTAGCTAATAAGGTTTAATGATGCATGTCAGGA
Organism: Cebus imitator; assembly: GCF_001604975.1. Lineage (NCBI taxonomy): Eukaryota > Metazoa > Chordata > Mammalia > Primates > Cebidae > Cebus > Cebus imitator. Next base: position 1,598,386 of record NW_016107639.1, on the reverse strand, counting down.
AGCCACAGTATGTAGGGAAACACAGCTGGCTTCATTTTGTAAACTATTTGATATACACATCTTTCTCGTTCACGGTTATCAGCTGTGCAGTGCCACAGGGGACAGTTTAGACTCCAAATCAGGATCTTCTTCTTGTTCTCTAAATTACAAGTAAAATACATTAATATAATATGGTGCTATAGGCTAGTGCCCTGACTACAGCTTAACGGCTTACAAAAGAGGATTAAAGAAGTCTTCTGTAAAATGTTGTGGAAATGATCTTGCCAGCCTAAATAGGCTACTAAGAACAAGAACCATTAAAACAAATCATAAAACAGACAAAACACTTGGACTCAGTGAATTAATAACCCTCACAAAATGGTCACCATTTTTCATACCTCAGGCATTAAAATAAAAAGGAGCTGAAAATGCTTCTGCTGGTAACCACAAGGCCCTCCACAGCGCTGTCCTCCCGCATATACCAGTGGGTGCAGGGAGAAGCCAGCTTCAAAGGCAGCAGCATCCCAGTGGTGGGGGGCTCCAATGTGCAGGTGACAGCAATTAGCATCTGATGACAGCAGCCCTTGAATGTGTGCCAGATGGCAGCAAAGGGTCACTGGGAGCCATCAACCTTCCACAAGGAAGCCCTTGTGTTAGGCAACTATCAAACTCCAAAGCTCTTGGAAACAAACTAATTATTCAACCACCAGAAGACAACTGCTAGGTCACAACGCTAATATCGGAATACCGATGAAGGACTCAGAGCACACTTACTCGCAATGTAATTACATGTCAGCTGTTAAAAACAAGCACGCTGCATAATGACGAGAGGGTGCCCTAAACTCAAAGAGCTAAAATTCTAGTAATTAGTGAATTGTCTTATGGAAAAATACAGTCAACAGGTTCTAGCCTTGGATGAAAGCTGCTTGTAGTTAAAGCTAGAAACATCCACTTTCTAAGTGAGAATCTGTATGGAACCTAATCAGCACCCTGGCTGACGACGGAAGGCCAGAAGAACAACAGAGAAAGAATGGCATCTCTCAAGATAGACAGAGAAGTGTGGGTCTCCACGCGGCAGGGGTTGTAAGAAAAGCCTGAACATCTCTGTCATTTGTCAAGGCTTCCTGCTCAAAAGTTATCACCCTGGGCAGTGAGACCAGAACAGAGGAGGGCAGCGAGAGGACGGGAAGGCTGTGGAATTCTCACAGGGGACGAACCACGGGCTCCCGCGGTACTGCAGCTCATCTGTTCATGTTCTACACAGAGAAAAAAGTGCAGTCAAAAATGCGTGAGACAACCAAAAAAACTGATGCATAACTAAGTTACCTTGAGATTAACTCCACACTAATCACTAACACATAAAACAGCTTAATTTTTGGTTTAAACGTATTAATTATGACTGATTCAGTTCTTTTCTCCTCATGACCACATGCAGCTACAACCCGACAGCCCTTCACAACCGACGAGTTTGCTGTGTCACGCCTGTTGTCCAGCCTCCCTGACTCCGCCAGACAGTGCCATGTCTATTCCACGGCTAAGGAAGTTAGATGCTTGGTCAGGAGCACACGGCTCAAGGTGGCTTAGAGACCGAGCAGTTCCCCGTCCCCACCTTCCGCGCTGCACCCTTGGCCCAACACTACCGAAAGCCGGGGTTCCCAGGGCCACTAGCGTGCTCTACAGGTGACGTGGTTTACATTCTCGTAATCGGATGTCTCTGGTTGAACTTTCCATTAACTACTCAAACAGGCTGAATTTTATCAGATGTTTTTCTTTCACTATTTTTATTTGGATGTGGTAAAAGTTGCTGCTCAACTGGTATCAACTGCTGTGCTTCGAGAAAAGGAGGACAGACCCATGAAACAAGGAAGGGCTGTAATCCAACGACCCACCACGGCAGGGCGATCCTTAGCACCGCAGAGCCTCTGAAGGGAGACGCGCCCTCGCCTCACTTGGCCTGCTTCTGCTGCAGCTTTCCACTAGAGGGCTCTCCTCTGGTGCTGCCAAGGTGGGCTCTTCCGGGAGCACCCTCCAGCGAGCGCCGGCAGGCTTGGGTCTCGAGCTCTAGGAATAGATCACTGTGGGGCCCCTGAGGCTTAGGCAGACAAGAGAAGGTGCTCTGCTGGTCACTGATGATGCGAATACAGGCAGAGCGAGCCTCTCAGCTCATCTGCTGGGAACACTCAGCCCTCAGGAACCACGTCCTCTCCCAGCTACATTCAGACGCCTCTCATTAATGCCTCAGTATAACAGTTAACTGATGATCAATGCCCTCACTGAACAGTGCTCTCAAGAAAACAGCAAGGTTAGAAACACATTTCTCCTAAAGGATTATCATAGAACTTACATGAACAAATCCATGTGCTTAAAGAAACAGCAGTCAAGTGCCTGAAATAAGCCCTGGTCCTCAGCTGCCTCTGGCACAAGGATGCACACAGGGAAGCTGATTTTTCTTCCATTTCCTTCTACAAGAAGCGCGGCACAATGGTAGACAGTGTACCACAATGACCCAGCATTGGAGGAAATCATCCTCCCAAGACGATTTCAGGAGGCGTGACACCATCGTCCTGTGTCCCTGTCCCTGCACAGCCGACCTGGCTGGTGCTGCTCATTCCACAGCCCACCCTGCGGCTTGGTTTTATCAAGATGGTCTGTGTACACGCATGAGTGGGCTCACACTATCTGCAAGAAACACACTAATTTAATGTGGTTTGTTGTAAATTCCCAACCTGTTTTAGTTTCAAGATGTAGCTCTTATCATGAATTGTGGCGTGCTGGGAATAAGACGGCTGAAGGGGCACATGCAGCGGTCCACAGTCCAGAGTCCAGGCACTTCCGCATGCTTCCAACCGTCCCCCCCAGGTCTGGGCACATCTGTCCTCTGCCTGACATGCCACCCTTCCTTCCCAGCTGACGCTGCTGTTTTTATGACTGGGGGTGGGGCTCCATGGCTGCAGGGTCTCCTTGAGCCTGCCTACCTGGGTATGAAACAGAGAAACCGTAACTGCTAATTTAAATGCCAGTTGTGGCTGGGCGCGGTGGCTCACGCCTGTAATCCCAGCACTTTGGGAGGCCGAGGCGGGTGGATCACGAGGTCAAGAGATCGAGACCATCCTGGTCAACATGGTGAAACCCCGTCTCTACTAAAAATACAAAAAATTAGCTGGGCATGGTGGTGCGTGCCTGTAATCCCAGCTACTCAGGAGGCTGAGGCAGGAGAATTGCCTGAACCCAGGAGGTGGAGGTTGCGGTGAGCCGAAATCGTGCCATTGCACTCCAGCCTGGGTAACAAGAGCGAAACTCCGTCTCCAAAAAAAAAAAAAAAAAAAAAAAAAAAAAAAACCTTAAAAAAAAAAAAAAAAAAAAAAAAAGAAAAGAAAATGCCAGTTGTGACCTTCTTCTAGTTCTTACTGACATGATAAAAATATACCTATTTCTCCTTTGGCCTAACTTGTTACTTTTGATTCTCCCACTTGATCTGAATCTGAGCAATGTGCTTTCATGTCATCGCCTATGTGGCCCCTGAAGATCTTTCCCTCTTTGGAAATCCATCCTCAGCTCTTCCGTGTTCATCACAGATCACCACCCCAGCAGCAGCAGCAGGAGGAGGAGGCGGAGGAAAAACATACTCGCTGCCTGTCCATAGCTTAAGCTGGGGTAGAGACAGGAAGCGTGAATCCAGGGCCCAGGGCCAGGCAGGGACACCACAGGTTGTGTCCAGAGCTGCTGAGACAGCGGAGCCCACCCCGGTGAACTGCGGAGAGAGCAGAACGGGGCTGGAGTGGGGTCTGAGGCAGAATGACTGCCTGAAGAGCAATCATCCTCCCACGACCAGCGGGTACACAGAGGGGGTACAGAAATGGAGGGGCGACCTGGTTCTGAGTCCAGCTACAGCCTGGCCGGAACAGCAGCTGCGCCCCACACACTCCCCGACTATTCCTGGCCCTACTGTGGACTCGGGGCTGCTCGCAGGCAGGGGCCCCCCACACACTCCCCGACTATTCCTGGCCCTACTGTGGACTCGGGGCTGCTCGCAGGCAGGGGCCCCCCACACACTCCCCGACTGTTCCTGGCCTGCACTGTGGACATGATGCCCACATCACCACTTCATGGAGGCCCCAGAACTGACCTCCCCACAGCCTTAAGACGACAGCAGCATTCCCACAACAGCAGTCACAAGATTATTATGGAATTAGTTGCCAATGTTCTCATTTAAAAAAAAAAAAAAAGATCAGTTGTCCAGTCAGGGTAAATTTCAAGATAATAGTGCTCAACATCGGATTAGGATCTGTAATTAAAATGCAGAGTATATGAATTCAATATTTTTATTGTGGGCAGGCAATTGGGAAATAAAATGTATTTCTACTATTAAAAATGCATCACCAAAAAATTTTTATTTTTAAAAAGCATCAAAAAATTTCAAAGCCAAGCATGGTGGCTCACACCTGTAATTCCAACACTTTGGGAGGCCATGACTGGAGGATCACTTGACGTCAGGACTTTGAGACCAGCCTGGGGAACACAGGAGTCCCATTCCCTGCAAAAAATAAAAAGTTATCCAGACATGGTGGCATGTGCCTGGAGTCCTGGTTACTCAGGAGGCTGAGGTATGAGGATGGCTTTGGGCCCAGGAGGTCAAGGCTGCAGTGAGCAGTGATCATGCCACTGAAATCCAGCCCAGGTGACACAGTAAGATCTTGCCTCCAAAAAAAAAAAAAAAAAGTCAAATACTTGAAAATAAATCCAACAAAAGATATACTAACCTCTACAGAGAACAATCATAAGACACTATTGAAAAATAAAGGAATACATAATATTTGTTGGTTATAAGACTTAATATTGTAAACATTAATTATCTCTGAAGATCTGCAGTCATTTAAATGCAATCTCAAAGTCCCTGAAGTAATTAAAAATTATTAGCAAAGAAAGGTATCAGCAGAGCAATCACAGCAAAGGGCCCCGATGTGCACCCACTGAGCATGGACACTGCCTTGTGCACAGACCTTGCACACCGGGGAAAGGCCAGCCTTTCCACAATCACTTATACATAAACTGGAAATTCATATGGGGAAAAACAGAAACCCGTCCCTGCTTCTTTTTATACACAAAAACCAATCTAGATGTTTACAAATGTAACAGAGAAAGGAAACAAAGCTTCAGAAGATGGCGTGAGAGAGTGGGCACATGATCTACAGTGGAGAAAGAGTTCTTAACAGAAATAAAAGGCTACAAACAATGTTACAACTGGAAACTGCTAGTCATCAAAACACCATGAACAAGGTGAGAAGGCAAGCAACAGAGTGTGAGAAAAATAACCTGGATATACAAAAAGCTCCTACAACCCAGCAAGAAAAAGACTAACAATCCAATGGGAAAATGAGCTAAGATTTGTATAGGAAATTCCCAAACCAAGATGCCCAGACAGCCATGCCAATAAACACATGAATAAACCTCATGACTCATCTGGAAAGTGAAAACTAAAACCACAGTGAGGTATCACTGCATACCCACTAGAATGCTAAAACTAGTGTGGACAAGATTACAGAGAAACTTGAGTTCTCTTGCTTGACCAGGAAGAGTAAAAACCAGTGCAGCAATTTTGGAAGACTGGAATTACATGAAATGAATACAGACATGCTATACGACCCAGGAATACCACTCGCTAGGTACACACATTACAGAAGGCATGCAGATTGCACCAAGAGATCCATATATGACCAGGTGTGGTGGCTCACACCTGTAAACCCAGCACTTTGGGAGGCCGAGGCGGGTAGACTATGAGGTCAGGAGATTGAGATCATCCTGGCCAACACAGTGAAACCCCGTCTCTACTAAAATTAGCTGGGTGGCGGAGCGCCTGCAGTCCCAGCTACTCAGGAAGCTGAGGCACAAGAATCACTTGAACCCGGGAGGTGGAGGTTGTAGTGAGCCCAAATCAGGCCACTGCACTCCATCTAGCCTGGAGACAGAGCAAGACTCCATCTCAAAATAAATAAATAAAAAGAAAGAGATCCATACAACCATTCAGAGCAGAGGAATTCCTAACAGCAAAAAGCCCAAAGAACCCAGAGATCCATGATGTGGAAAACGGAGGCTCCATACAATCATGGCTTCCTCACACAACACAAGATGATATAAAAATGTGCTGTGACACACAATGGGAGACTTCACACGTGCCTACGACTACACAAAAGGAGTCTCACACAAATGAATCTGTATTAATTCCATTTTTGTAAACTTTAAAAACAGACCAAAATAACTGGTCGATTAGATAAGAGGATGGTGGTCACCTTGGTAAGGAAGAGACAACCCTGGGGACCTTGGAGGATTCTAATTCTTGACAAGTGAGATGCACCATGCGTGGGTACTCATTTTATGATGATTCACTGAGCAGCACCAGTTTTAAAATGTATGTGCTTTGTTCATCACTGTTGTCACTAATCATTTAAAAAACAGAAACCTTAAAGTGCCACAGAAAGCAAGTATTATAACTGTTATTATGCAAAATTCAAATACTGACCAAAAACTTCACAGATGAATGGGAGCATAGCTTATATTGCTCTGTGGCTTAAGATAAAAAGCGTTGGTGGCCAGGAGCGGTGGCTCACACCTGTAATCCCAGCACTTGGGGAGGCCAAGGCGGGCAGATCACGAGGTTAAGAGATCGAGAACGCCCTGGCCAACTTGCTGAAACCCTATCTCTACTAAAAGTACAAAAATTGGCCAAGCGTGGTGGCCAGCTGTAATCCCAGCTACTCAGGAGGCTGAGGGAAGAGAATCACTTGAAACCAAGAGGCAGAGGTTGCAGTGAGCTGAGGCTGCATCACTGCACTCCAGCCTGGTAACAAAGCGAGATGATATGTGGAGGAAAGTTATTTTAGAGGAGAATTAAATTGGAGCAAAATTGAACTCAATGTCTTATAACCTGCAAAATAAAGAGTATTTCTGAAACTTCAGAAAATGAGAGACTGATGAAGTTACATACAATAAGGCCAGGCACAGTGGCTCACACCTGTAATCCCAACACTGTAAAGCTGAGGCCGAGACAGGCAGACCACCTGAGGTCAGGAGTTCAAGATCAGCCCAACCAATATAGTGAAACCCCGTCTCTACAAAAAAAAAAAAAAAAAAAAAAAAAAATTAGCTGGGTGTGATCACAGGCACTGTAATCCTAGCAACTTGGGAGTCTGAGACAGGAAAATTGCTTGAACCCAGGAGGTGGAGGTTGCAGTGAGCTGGGACTGCGCGACTGAACTCCAGCCTGGGTGACAGAGTGAGACGCCTCAAAAAATAAATAAAAATAAATAAATAATATATGATAAGCTTACAATAAAAACATTTTTATAAAAGCTGAACCAAGGAAATCTTACACATAGAGCTGAACATTTTCATCTGTGACAACAAACCAAATACTGTCTGTGGATTACGTTGCCTAAGCCGCACAAACCCATGGCAGAAACTGTATGCCCACAGCAAGCACGCCCTGCAGTGGCGGAGCCGGGCAGACACCGCTGCAGAACACGCAGGAGGAAGTCTCGTGGAGCAGAAGCAGCACTCTACCTTCAACATGGCAGACAGATGAATACAAAGAAGAGGTGTGGTGGCACCTGCACATGTGTGTAAATATGTGTGTACGCAGGCGCACACACGGACACACATACACCTCACTGCTTATGGAACCTGGAATGGAAAAAGGTCAAGAGTGAACTTGGAATAGAAAAAGGTCAAGAGAGAGGAAATTCACATTCTAAATTATTTGAATATGTGAAATCCAGAAGCTATTCCTTCATCAAGTTAAAAAACTCATATGCACCCTTTAATTTCTGGATTCCGAAAGTCTCTAGCCTCGCCTAATAAACCGCCCTCTACATCCCTTGGTCTACTCAGAACCCTCCTACGTGCTCCCTCCCACTCTTCCCCTAATCCTGTTCCCAGACTGATTATATCCACTCCTTACTTTACTATAGTTGACCTTGAATGAGTGTTTGAACTGCAAGAGTCCACTGAGGCAGCAAGACCAAGCCCTCTTCCCCTCCTCAGCCTACTCAGTGTGAAGACAGTGAGGATGAACAGCTTCATGATGGTCACTGCCACTTAATCAAGTGTGACTATATCTTAGCCCTCTTATGATTTCCTTAATAGCATTCTTTTCTGTAGTTTACTTTATCGTAAAAATATAGTATACAATACATATTACATATAAAATGTGGATGAAATGACGATCTGTGTTACTGGTAAGGCTTTCCATCAACAGTAGGTGATTGATTAGAGGTTAAATTTGGGGACAGTCAAAATTTATGTGTGGATTTTCAACTGCACAGGGGTCGGCACTTCTATATCCTTTTACCCTATTCCACCTGTTCATCAAACTCTGTGATGACATACCTAAGCCTCCTCTCTCATGGGGGTGGCCTCATGCATGGGATCTGGGTAATTCACTGTGACAGGAGGTGTCGTGTGTGTGCCTTTCCCAGGTCAATGCTTTTATTTTCTCTGGCTGTTTTCAAGATTCTCTTTGTCTTCAGTTTTTTTGTATTTGAATATTATACACCAGGGTGTACATTTTATGGTATTTCACCAGCCTGTTGTCCTCTGAGCTTCCTGAATTTGTGGTCTTGTGTCTGTTATTAATCTTGGAAAGATCTCAGACTTATTGCTTTAAATATTTCTTCTGCTCCATTCTTTCTTCTCCTCCAGGTATATCCCCAATACACATATTTGTATCTTCTTCTTTTTCTTCTTGAGACAAGGCCTCTGCAACCCAGGCTGAAGTGCAGTGGTGCGATCTCGGCTCACTGCAGCCTCTGCCTTCCGGGTTCAAGTGATTCTCCTGCCTCAGCCTCCAGAGTAGCTGGGATTACCGGTGTGCACCACCTTGCCCGGCTAATTTTTGTATTTTTAGTAGAGATGGGATTTCATCATGTTGCCCAGGCTGGTCTTGAAATTGTGGGCTCAAGCCATCTGCCCACCTTGAACTCCCAAAGTTCTAGGATTATAAGCATGAGCCACCATGTCTGGCCACGTATTTGTATCTTCTGCAATTGTCCCAAACTTCTGGATGCTTTGTTCTTTTTATTTTTCCATTTTGATTCTTCTTGCTTCTTAGTTTGAGAACTTTTCACTGACCTGTTTTGGGACTCACTGATTCTTTCCTTGACCATTCTAGCCCACAAGTAAGCCCTTCAAAGACATTTCTTCATTTCTGTTACAATTATTTCGGTTTCTCACATTCTATCTCTGATGGCAGGACCTCTCCGTTTTTGCGTGCTGTCTACTTCCATTTCAACCCTTAACATGTGCATCACAGTTCATTCAGATCTCCTATCTGATAATTCCAAAACACATATCATTCCTGAGTCTGGCTCTGATGCTTGCTTTGTTTCTTCAGACTGTTTATTTCCCACCTTTTAGTGTATCTTGCAATGTCTGTTTAAAGCTGGACATGATGCATCAGGTAACAGGAGCTGACGCTGAAGCAGACAAGCCTCTAGTGTGAAGCTTTATGTCAGTCTTGCAGGAGCCGGTCTGTGTTTGATGTCCGCGATAGATGTAGGTGTTTGAGGCTGCCAGTTCCTCTCATGTCCTTGGTTTTGCCTGTGCCCTTGACTTTGGGCTTTCCTGAACATTCCTCCTCAGAGACTCTGCATCTTGCTCTTTTACAGAGAACTCATGTTTATCGCACTGAGCCCGGCTGGTGTGCAGGCAAGGTGTAGGGAAGGAAGAGCATTCTACAATGGTATAATTAAATCTCAGTTTTTTAATGGGTGGGTCCGTGTCCCTAGACTCTACCCTTCACAAGTCTTTCTCAGCTCCCCTCACCACATCCCGTGTCATTCACTGAGACAGGAAGACTAAAGGGGCTGGAGTGAAAGAACTCCTTCCCCTAGGTGGCACTGGCACAGACCTGGTAAGGTATTTTTCCCTGAGTAGTGACCCTCTGTTACAAAGGACACGCTGCTCGCTCTTTCCCCCTCTTCCAGACCCAGGAGGGGATCCTTCTTGGAGCTTCCCTTTGAACCTGGTAAGATTCCTGTAGGTAAAGCCCACCAAAATGTCCCCCGAAGCCCCAAAAATGCAGCCCCTGCATCTCCCTCTGATGCTAGACCACACTCACTCTTCACCACCAAATTGCTTTGCATTCCACTGGCCTGATTCTCTCCAGTCTGCACTCCTCTTGGGGAAACAGAAAGTTCTGATACTCTCTGGCATAGGGGATCTGCCTCAAGCCCTCTAAGGCTGCAAACACCATGCAGCAACCTAGGTCTGGGGCTCACCACTCCAGCTGCCCATCTCCCAGAGTCATCTTATTTCCACAGCTCACTCAGGCATCCTGCAGAGAGAGGCAAGAGCGCACACCCACATCTACCGTTCTTGCTTCTCCAATTCCTCTTCCTGTTTTTCAACACAGGCTATGATGAGAAGTCTACAATGCAGTAGTTATCATCATGCTGCCTCTTTCTTTCCTACTGTTTATACCTTAAACTCCATCTTGATGCCTTTAAGATGTGGCCTCTTTAATCTCAACAGTACTCTTTCAAATCAAAATGCTCACTTGTGGTCAGGCGAGGTGGCACATGTCTATAATCCCAGCACTTTGGAAGGCCAAGGCAGGCTGATTGTTTGAGGTCAGGAGTTCGTTCAAGACCAGCCTGGCCATCATGCGGAAACCCTGTCTCTACTAAAAGCGCAAAAATTAGCCCAGCATGGTGGCAGGCGCTGGTAATCCCAGCTACTAGGGAAGCTGAGGCAGGAGAATCGCTTGAACCCAGGAGGCAGAGGCTGCAGTGAGCTGAGATCAAGCCACTGTACTCCAGCCCAGGTGACAGGGTGAGGCTCCATCTCAAAAAAAAAAAAAAAACCCAAAAAACAAAAAAACTCACTGTTTAAAAATGTCAATAGGTTTCTGAGAAACAAATGGTATTTAGTTACATGAATATGGTGCAGCCATCACCTCAGCAGTGCACACTATATCCAATGCGTGGTCTTTTATCCCTTGCCCACCTCCCATCCTTTCCCGAGTCCCTGAAGTCCCTTGCATCATTCTTATGCCTTTGCGTCTTCATGGCTCAGCTCTCACTTCTGAGCGAGAACGTATGATGTCTGCTTTTCCATTCCTGAATTACTTCACTTGGAATAATGGTCTCCAACTCCACCTAGGTTGCTGTGAATGCCATTATTTTGCTGCTTTTCATGACTGAGCAGAATTCCATGGGGTGTGTGTGTGTGTGTGTGTGTGTGTGTGTGTGTATCACATTTTCTTTATCCACTCATTGATTGATGGACATTTGGGCTGGTTCCATACTTTTGCAATTGCGAACTGTGCTGCTATAAACGTGTATGAACAAGTGTATTTTTTGTACAATGACTTCTTTTCCTCTGGGTAGATACCTAGTAGCGGGACTGCTGAATCACATGGTAAATCTACTTTTAGTTCTTTAAGGAATCTCCACACTGTTTTCCATAGTGGTTATACTAGTTTACATCCCCTACAGCAGTGTAAAAGTGTTCCCTTTTCACCACATCCACACCTGATAACTCGTGATATTAAGCATTTTTTGTATGTTTGTCGGTCATTTGTATACCTTCTTTTGAGAATTGTCCATTCATGTCCTCAGCCCATTTTTTGACGTGATGTTTTGGTTTTTCTTGAAGACTTGTGTTCCTTGCGGATTCTGAGTATTGGTTCTCTGTCAGGTGTATAAATTGTGAAGATTTTCTTTCACTCTGTGGGTTGTCTGTTTACTCTGTTGATTACCTCCTTTTCTGTGCAGAAACTTTTTTTTTTTGAGATAGAGTCTCACTCTGTTGCCCAGGCTGGAGTGCAGTGGCATGATCTTGGCTGACGGCAATGTCCGCCTCCCGGGTACAAGCAATTCTGCTGCCTCAGTGTCCCAAGTAGCTAGGATTACAAGCACCCACCGCCACGCCCAGCTAATTTTTGTATATTTAGTAGAGACAGGGTTTCACCACGTTGGTGAAGAGCTTTGGCTACGCAAGCTCTTTTTTGGATCCGTATGAATTTTAGGATTTTTTTTTCTAGTTCTGTGAATAATAATGGTGGTATTTTCATGAGAACTGCACTGAATCTGTAGACTACTTTTGGCAGCTATGGTCACTTTTATAATACTGACTCTACCCATCCATGACCATGGGATGTGTTTCCATTTGTTTGTGTCATCTATGATTTCTTTTTGTAGTATTTTATAGTTTTTCTTGTAGAGGTCTTTCACCTCCCTGGTTAAGTATATTCCTAAGGATTACTGTTTTTTGTTTTGTTTTTGTTTTTTTAACAGCTTTTGTAAAAGGGGTTGAGTTCTTGATTTGATTATCAGCTGCTGTTGACGTACAGCAGGGCTACTGACTTGTGTACATTAATTTGTATCCTGAAAGTTTGCTGAATTCATTTGCTAGTTCTAGAGCTTTCTGAATGAGTCTTCAGGGTTTTCTAGGCATAGGAACATATCAACAGCAAACAGTGACAGTCTGACTTCCTCTTCACCAATCCAGGTGTGCTTTATTTCTTTCTTTTGTCTGATTGCTGTGGGCAGGACTTCCAGCCAAGGAAACCTCCCTTTTATTACAGAAAACTAACAGTATGGTATTAATAGTAAATTTACATTTTTTTATTATTTGAACTACTTATATCATTTTAAGTGGGAAAATAATTAAACTACCTTTACTCACTCTTAGTACTTACACACAGATCTTTCCTGATCTATCTGTAAATTTCATTTTATAAAAAGTAGATTCAGATACTGAGTTCCTTTTTTTCTTTAATGCACTAAACTCAGCTTTAAGACAAAAACAGGACATATAGCTACAACCTGGCATGTCAAACATCCTTAAAATGATTTAAAGTGTATATTAAATGAAATTATGCAAATACAAGTAACACAGATACTTTAAAATGTCCAAGAATCCATTTAATTTTGTTTTAGCTTATTAGCATCCATAAATTATCTTGAAAATTGTTGTTATTTTGTATCCAGAAAGCTAAGGTTTAAGACTATAACTAGAAAGAGAAATGATTAGTGATTCAAGAATGCAAGGACCCTTTCCAATCTGGTTTTCTTCTTACATCTAGAAACACGCAACAGTAACCTGACGTGACTGTGAAGATGGCAGAGTACCCGTGCCTCCAGACACACACCATCACCTGGCTCTCTCCCAAGGATGGGGCAAATGCATCATCTGGGACTGAAATTAAACCTTAGAACCAGTCATTTTTCTTTATATTGTTTTGAATTAAAAACATATTGAATTGATCCATAGTGAAAATTCTGTTGTCTATAGTGCGTTTCAGACCATGTCTGTGACTCAAGGCTATGAAACAATTTTTGTAATTGTAATAACAAAACAAATTATTGACTTTAACTTAAGAAAACTGTTGCCTGAATGACTAAATATTCAACGAAAACAGATCTCTCTCTAACTTGTATCATAAACAAGCTGCTCATTTTCACAGGTTAATGAATCTTATGCGGTACTGCTATATTTGCTTTGCTTTCTAGTTCTGATTTTTACATGTTTATTTTGTGGGAGTGGGAGAGTGCCCATGGTGCAGTTTTCGTAATTACATAATTCTACATAACATGCTAGTGTGAGGTATCAACAGTACTGTACTGAAAAAAACGTTATATTTCACATTAGCATCAATAGTAACATTAACAGAAATCTGGCTATCTGGCTTAAAGTCGTTAAGTGTGAACTGTAGCCTTAGCTGTCACTGTTTTTTGTTTTTTTCCAATTTTTTTTTATTTTTCTAGACAGGGTCTTGCACTGTCTCCCAGGATGAAGTGCAGTGGCATCATCTCAGTTCACTGCAGTCTCCACCTCCTGGCTCGGGATCAAGTGGTTCTCCTACCTCAGCCTCCCAGGTAGCCTGGACTACAGGTATGCCCTATCATGCCCAGCTAATTTTAAAAAATTTTTAGTTGAGGCAGAGTTCGCCATGTTGCCCACGCTGGTCTCAAACTCCTGACCTCAAGTGATCTGCCTGCCTTGACTTCCCAAAGTGCTGAGATTACAGGCGAACCACACCTGGCCAGCTTCTGAAATTTGTTCATTAACTTTGAGGTTACTTAACTTAGAAAATTAGACTTTTTAAACCAAAAATAGTATCTGTGATACCAGCACAGCAAGTCATACCTTAAGTAAATCATTTTTTATTAAGGGTTTACTATGTGCAAACCATACGGAAAGAGATAGAAGACAATGTATCTATGACTTCCCACTGATGATTATAATCTCTTTAAAGACTGTGTTTATTTCTAATCCCTAACCAATGGTAGATGTAAAAGGCAATCACCTTACACAGGGATTACTTTGTTTCCTGAAAAACTGATTTAGAAAGGGAAGGCAATTCATGTTTCAGTAATTTCTTCCCTTGGGTTCACAGCAATAGGAGTTTGATACTAGTGGAGATTGAGGAGATGGAAGTCCACATAAAGAATGTTGTGTCAGCCCTTATATTTATCCAGTATTTTCTATGAAAAGATAAAGACTCTCTCACAGTGAATTCAGCCTGTTCTATGGGCAGAGGATTCTGGTAGAACAGATGTGCAAAAAATTCTTCTCATCAAGCAAAATTTATCACTAGAGGAGAATTTGAGATATTCCGATGATAATTTCTCTTAAATCAATTAAAGACAAATACTCTTCCAAACTCATCTAAAAGGCTATTTTTTGGGTTCATGATTTAAGTAGCTCTAACATGTCCTGCACCGATTCACTCAATGATGAATTCACTATTTAGTTAATCAGCATTCATCAAATGCCTAATGTTTTTGTCTTATCACACTATGAGTTTTGGCTAATGTCTGCAAAGTGAACAAATATGAGATGCTAACCCTCAAGAAAAAAAACAGTTTTTAAAAACTAGACAATAGGCACTTGATTGTGCTGCTGTCTTGCTTCCTAAACACAGTGCACACACACATGCCTAGGCAGAGCAGTGAGAACTTCCTGGGAAGGCACAGATCCAGGTGCTGGGCTGCAGCCCATGTGCAATAAGGAAGGAGAACAGTCAGTGGGGTCTGAGGGATGTAAAGAGGGCCACAGCTGGGAAGGCAACGGATTGCTCACATCAGCAGAGACAGTATAATGATAAACTGGTTTCTCACTGACAGGGAAGGAGTTACAATGTGGAGACAAAAAAACTAGATGAAACCCCTGGATTCATCATCCATCCATCCACCTATATACTTGTCTATCCATCTACCCACTCACTCATCCACCCACCCACCCACCCATCTCTTCACTCACTCCAGCCACCCATCTATTCACTCACCCATCCATGTACCCATCTATTCACCCACCCACGCAGCCACCCAACTATTTACTCACCCACCCACCCGTCTATTCACCCAC
>NW_016107639.1:1572184-1582466 GCF_001604975.1 Cebus imitator | reverse complement strand
TATTCACCCACTCACCCAGCCACCCACCCACCCATCTATTCACTCACCCAGCCACCCGTCTATTCACCCACCCAGCCATCCATCTATTCACCCACTCACCCAGCCACCCGTCTATTCACCCACCCAGCCACCCATCTATTCAGCCACCCAGCCACCCGTCTATTCACCCACCCAGCCATCCATTTATTCACCCACCCAGCCACCCATCTATTCACCCACCCAGCCACCCATCTATTCACCCACTCACCCAGCCACCCACCCACCCATCTATTCACCCATGAATCCATACGTTCACACACACACATTGCCTGACTCTGTTCATTGCAAGGACTTGGAACAGCACATCTCAATACAAATGAGCATGCCTAGTTCCCAGAACCTGACTTCTAAACAGCATTTTTTGCTAAAAGCAACCCAGAGCTGAGCCCATGGCCGGGGCAAAGAATGTACAGGATGAGTCTGGAACATCTGTCTGTGCAAGTAAGAACAAAAAATGCTAAAAAAAAAAAAAAATGATGGGTTCACGGTAATAGGATAGATAAGCCAGCTTAAAGGGCTTGCACAGAGAGGGGACAATTTGAGCGTCAATCAAGGAAAGTTAACAGGTTATAACCCACTGAAAAAAGAGAAAACCACAAGTCACAATATGACAGTGCAAGAAGTGCCTAGTGCGGTGCCTGACACACAGCACAGCAGGTGTTTGGTCAACGCCACTCCTTTCAGAGCCTGCTACAGTCTCTACACTAGCAGAGCACTTACCCATCCAGCACTGTGAAGTTTCCATTTTCATTAAGGATAGGTCCACCTTCGCCACATAAACTGGGCATTACTTTCATGCAAGTCCTCTATAGATCCTCTTCTGGCTTCTTGCATGGGAGAAACGTGGGTGAGAAGCGTGGGGCAGAGGAAGGGGTAGGGCACAGCGCCTGCCTCCATGGCATGTGAAGTCTCATGAAGAGAGAGACATGTAAGCAAACTATTATCATGGCTTCACTCATGTGCTCACCAGTGTTCACTGAGCATGGACCCTGCAGAGGGCACCAGAATACCAAGGTAAACAGAGTCCACGAAGTCAAGACACTAACATTTCAGTGGAAGAGGCGACATCTAGCTGCACATTGTGTTACATCTCTCCTAAGAGCTGAGACATAAATGCAGGACGCACCATGGTGGCCACGGATGGCTGACGAGCCTTTGTGGCCAAGCACCAAGAGTACGGAAGACAGCAGTCCGAGAAAAACGCATGCGGAGCAAAGCACCCGTGGAACACGATGAAGATGCTGGGCTCACTCAGAGCAACAGGAATCTTTTGAACAGTTTTAGCCAAAGAACCATATCAAACCATTTCATAAACGTGACTCAGGCTGTGGCATGAAGAACACCACGGAGGGAGAAGGGGGAGAAGGCGGCAGAGCGGCCACCGTCATGATCTGAGTGAGAAATGACAGGCCTTGAACTCTGCACAACGGACTCTGAAAGAGGCTGCCAAGAAAGAGGGAAGCAGAAGGACTTCAGAGCCCTCGTCTAATTCATGCTGCCACGGGAGGAAGCAGTAATGACAATCAAGGAACAGAGGACACAAAGATGCCCTAGGAACAAAAAGTTACTCAGACACTGGGACACAACCTACGACCGTGGGGACAAAGTCACTCAGACACTGGGACACGTCCTACAACCATGGGACTGAAAGTCACTCACTGAAAGACACGAGGACACGTCCTATGACTGTAGGAATGAAAAGTCACTCAACGTGAGGACATGTCCTATGACTATGGGACCCAAAAGTCACTCAGACACTAGGACACGTCCTACGACCATGGGAACGAAAAGTCACTCAGACACTAGGACACGTCCTACAACCATGGGAACAAAAAGTCACTCAGACACTGGGACAGTGGCTGTCCTATGACTGTGGGACCGAAACGTGTTTTAGAAAGAGCCTCCCAGTGATAATGACATTGTAGAGAAAGCCTGGAGGGATAGGGAGCTTTGCATGAATGCTGATTACAGCAGTTTATTTCATCTTTTGGAGCTGATATCTCATTATAGTGTAAAAACTCTTACATGGTACATTTTAAAGTTTTGCAGCAGGTTAGTATCAGCTGACAATGCTAAACGTGTAAGGGAAATGAAAGCTATCTAACAGCATGTTTAGTTTATTATACATACGTTTTAGTTAAAGCAATTTTAAAAGAGAGCATTTGATACAGTTTCTACTCTAACATCAAAATAAAATTAAACAAAATATTAGCATCCAGAATATCCCTTCAGCTGTATGAAAAGATGAATAAGTTAAAACCAGATTTGTCAAACTTTTAAATTATCACTAGATACAGGTTAACCGCAGACAGAAATAAAACACAAACTATTCCTTAAGGAAAATAATTTAGACACTGTGCCAGAGCCTTAGGATACAAGGCAGACCAGGATAGCACGGTCCCTGCTGGTACTGGCTTTCCTGGCTGACAAGAAGCTGTGCCTGTGTCACACTGCGGTCGTGTTTCCTGGGAGCTCCCTGCCCAGGGAGCTACCAGGTGTTGGAGCCAGGTCACCCTCTTCTCCCAGTGGGAAGGCTGCACTTGGCCTGGGCCTCCTTCTCCACTGGTGTTTCCCAGCCACAGCCATAATCCCCAAGGATATGCACCCAATACAGCTTACTGGGGCAAAGTAGCTGGTGCTTTCCTGAGTGACTGAGGGCGTCTCTCTGTCTACAGAAGAAGGATAACAGAACACAGGAGATGGGGCATGTGCTCCACAGACAGCCTTGATCCAAAAGACTGTGGCAGGGACAATTAGAAAACCAAGGGACCTGCCCTGCTAGCTGGCTGTTGGCTTGAAGGTGTCCCTGGAGAAGTCTGCTTCTGAACTCACAGCATGCACTGGACCTGTTTTTTGCTGTATGGTAGTCACAAAAGGACCCTATTTGCATGAGACAGGGCATGTCCATGACACCCAGACCCTCCCTAGACTGGCAGCCCACAGAAATCCTCCTGGGGAAGGTGATATTGACTCTCCCTTCTCCATCTTCAGCAACTACGTAACCATCATCCACGTGCCCACTTGCTTTCCAGCCCACAGAGGTGCCAGCACTTCCCCAGTCCCAGTCTCACTAGACGTTCCAGATTGCCTCATCAGAAATCATGGAGAATGACCTGGCAGAGAGAAATGCTTCATTTCGCAGGCAACGTCAGGGTAAGTCAATCATTACCACAAGGTCCACACATTTCTAACAGTTTTTATGGCATTGGGGTAAGAAATCAAGGAGTTCAAAAAATAAAGACAATTATGAAAATACTTGCTTGTTGAACAAATTACACTTCTGTTAGGAATTGATTACAGAAAATTTACCTGTACTGCTTAGAAATAATGAAATACTGTCAAATATAGTTCTTACTTAATATACAACAAATAATTAGTAAGCCCTTCTTATTCAGCACCTTAGGTAAAACTAAGTCTTTTCAGTGATACAAATCAATTACTTCAAATAATAAATATGCTTGTGTTTTTTAACTGGAGCACCTGCTTTCTAATCAAATTCATATTTAAAAAGAATGTAGGGACAAAATCCAAGTTTTCTGGTTGAGATATTTGCTATATACTCTCATAGAGCACTATGCCCCAGAGGCTATCAGTAGGATTGTTTTTTCAACACTTAGCATTTTGTTTCTTTACTGCTTTCCTGGAACTGTAAGTTTATTTATGTTCACACTGCAGATGAAGAAATACAACTTCTAATTGTGAGCAACTGTAATATCAACATGTGCCGGCTATACAGGTGAAGGCTATGCTAATGTACCCCAAAGACCCACACTGCGTCCAGTCTAGATGCTACCGAATTATGTCATGGTGGGTTGGTTCTAATCTTTTCCTCATGAGGAACTGAAATACTATGATTTGTTAATATTAACAGTCCACTTTTGTAAATTTTCATTTTTCTAAAAACTAATGATCTTGAGCATCTCTTCATGTATTTCTTACTTATGCATATATCTTTTGTGAAGTATCTGTTGAAACCATTTGCTTATTTTTACTAGATTTTCTCATTTAGTTATGAGTTCTTTATATATTTTGGATACATGTACTTTGCCAGATACATGTGCTACAAATATTTCCTCCCAGTCTGTGGCTTCCCTCTTCATTATCTGTCTTGCAAAAAATAAGTTTTAAATTTTGTTGAAAAAAATATATATATTAACAGTCATTGAAAAAAAGGATTAAAAGGGTCTTTTTATCTCCACTGATTTACTGCAATACTATTAATACATTCCATAACATGTAGCACTTTGGCGAAGCACACGAGCACATTTTAAAATAAGTATTTAAGCTCCAAAATATTTTATTACAAGAAGGCAACTGTTAGAAAAATTAAGGGGTTCCATGATTGCATGCAACCACAAGAAAAGAGAAAAATAAGTTATTCTATTTTAAAATTTAACATAAATCAATATAGCGTTTAAAGTATTAATAAACTGTCATTTTTAAAATAAGAAAGCTAGTCTCCACAACTGGTTTGATATTTCAAATTGCAAGGTACAGCACAGCTGACTCTATTTTGTTCTATAATCTCAAAGTGTCTAGACAACTATTCAGACAACAAGCAGCAGTTCTAACTCACATAATGGCTCATGTCACCTGTCTCTCTGCCAACGAACGTCTGAAAGCATCTTTTTATTAGAAACACAAATCAATATACCCAAAGGATTACAATAACTGCTTGAAGTAACTTGTATTATCATTTCATCCTTGATGTTCTTGCTCTGAGCAGCTATTATGAATGGCGTGAAAATGGCAACCTCTCACAACTGATTTTTCCTTAACCTCCACAAGAATTTTTCTCCCTTAAATGTAATCAAGTCTCATATCATTAAATATGTCTGAGGCTAGCTTTTATAAACGAGTCCATTACTCAAGTTGTAGTCCTTGTAATTTGAACTTTCACCAAATATTACTATAATAATAAGTACTTAGTAATAAAAACTTTTGATTTGTTTAGTCTTAAAATTTTCAAACTTTGAGTAGTCTCTGTCTCCTTTTGAGCCTCTCTGTCATAAGCACTAGGATGCTGGAAAATATTCTAATCCTTACCTCTAAGAATTCCTTTTAATCTCAGAATTTTCTTCTATCTAACAAAATTGAAGGATTTCTCCTTCATGTCTGGATAAAACATGCCGCATTTTTTTAAAAGTCCAGGGAGGGGAACCAAGAAGTTGCATCCTCAGGCCGCATTCCCAGGGATGATCAATACAGGCAGCTGTGCTGCTGGCACTGCCTGCGTGGGGCCGCACTCGACACCACTTCACCTCGAGTATGGGACGACTGGGTGCCACACAAGTAAGAAAGGGAGTTAAGGCAGCCACCAGTGTCTTCATTTTTATTTAAAAAAAATAAAAGGTGAATACTAAGAGACATATACAAATTATTTTTTGGAAAAAGTGCATATTTAGGATAAAGCAGCATGGGACCTGTAACCGCAGGATGAGACAAGTGGGAAGCATCTGTGAACTCAGGGTTTAGGGATGTGAGTGTTTTTCTCCTTAGTTTTCTGTATGTTTAAAATTTTTTTCATAATAAGGTGGTTTTTTTTTTTTTTTTTTTTAAAAGCAGCTTAAAAAGAACAAAATGGCCAAAATAAAGGCAAAAAAAAAATTGGCCAAAAGAAGTTTGAGGATGTTAGCTGAAGAACGTCAAGTCAAAAAAAAAAGTTATAACGAAATTAATAAAATTGGTTAAATCCCTAGCATCCATCAGCTTAAGTCTGGGAGAGCTGTGTTTGTTTGTTTTGACACAGGGTCTGGCTCTGTCACCCAGGCTGCAGTGCAGTGGCATTATCTCTGCTCACACAACCTCTGCCTCCTGGGCTCACATGATCCTACTACCTCAGCCTCCTGGGTAGCTGGGATTACCAGGCGCATGCGACCATGCCCGGCCAATATTTGTATTTTTTGTAGAGAAGGGGTTTTGCCAGGTTGCCCAGACTGGTCTCAAACTCTTGGGCTCAAATGACCTGCCTGCCTTGGGCTCCAAAGCACTGGGATTACAGGCGTGGGCCACTGCGCCCAGCCTGATCGCTTTCAAAGTACTAACAAACACTGTTCCTCAAAGAGCCTGCAGCTGAGATGGGGAGAGTTCTCCTTATCAGCTGAATCTGTGGAAGATGGCTGTGGGAGGCTGGTGCTCTTCCAGAGGGAGCTGAGGACGCTCTGGGACAGGCTGCAGGAGGACATGAAGCCTCTGCTGGGGCTGTGACGACTCAGGGGTAGTCGGCGGTAGACGTGGTGAGGGCCCATCAGAGGCTGAAGAACAAGAGGGAGCGCCAGGGCTCTGTGTGTCACTGCCTCTGCAGATGCACTGGGACCTGCGCATGGTAACAACAGGTACCAAAGACCTGGAGCCTAGTCTCAGGCATGCAGTTTTATGGGCTTTATACCTTGTGCTGGAGTCAGAGAACAGCAACACGTTGGAAAATGTCCACTTGCTTCACCATTCTATGTAGCAGTGATTACGTGGATGATTTTTAAGGCAATTATATCCCAGGAACGTCCTAGTCTAGGCCACACCTATACTGGAAGGCAACATGAGAGGATGCTGCAGGTGCTGAGGCAAAAGCACCACAAGAGGCGCAAAGCTGAAGACAGTGAGTCAGAGGCAGCGCGGCCCACCGAGAGGGCATGATACTCTACAGCTCCAGCTGAAAGAAAAGAGCACTCTCTTCTTTCTCACTGCTGTATCACGGAATAAGGAAGATTGCTGGGAAAAGATCTTGATGTGTGTGTGACGGATTATATATTGTTTACTGAGAAACAATGGCAAGTAACACCTAGCCATCCCCAGGCAGAAAACTGCTCAGGGTGTTATAGAATAGTAAGCAGTATGTCCCAGTGATGCACTCATCAAACCAGCTCCCAAAACACAGGATACATGACCTTGTCCCCACTGCTGACTCGCAAAGTGTTTTCTAGCTTTTTTCTATTTTAGTAGTGAACAGGCACTATCTGCCTGTTTAGTCTATCTTTATTCTATGAAAAAACACTGAGCACCTGCCTATTAAAAATAATCACCTGTGCACAAAGAGTCCATATGTGGGTTAGAGTGTGCTCTGTGCTCTCAGCTCTGAAATGCTGTCAGTCCCCTGGCATCCCACTCTTTCCTACCTCTGTACTCTATCTTTGTGTCTGTTTCTTAATTCCTTCAGCACCGCCTGGGTTGGAGTCTCCACAACCAAGCGGGTCTCAGCAGATGAATCAATAAATGTGGTGTTTGTTAAACTGCATTTATACAAGAGATCTACAAGCAATTGAGGAGTATGAGACTCCCTAGAAGATCAATTACTGGATAAAAGTAGAAAATGTGAAATAATGCTCAATTTGCCTTCATATACAATCTGTAATAGTGGCTAGATTTTTTTTTTTTTTTTTTTTGAGGAAGGGTCTCACTCTGTTGCCCAGGCTGGAGTGCAGTGGTATAATCATGGCTCACTGCAGCCTCTAACTCCTAGGCTCAGGAGTTCTGCCCACCTCAGCCTCTTGAGTAGCTGGTACTACAGGCACATGCCACCATGCCCAGGTAATCTTTGTATTTTTTGGTAGACACAGGTTTCACCATGTTGCCCAGGCTAGTCCTGAACTCCTGGACTCTAGTAATCTGGCCACCTCAGTCTCCCAAAGTGTTAGAATTATAGGCATGAGCCACTTCACCTAGCAGAACATATTTGTAAGAAGGAAAGGATGCTCTCCAAAATATTATATGCAAGCTTATAATTTTGTATAATCTAGTGCAACAGCCTCCAAACTTCAGCAACTCATTTTCATCACTGTACTCCAAATCTTACCACCAATAACTACTTTGCTGCCAGAACTCCTTGTCCGTAAGGAGCCCTCTCACCTGCCATCCACCATCTTGACCTGCTGTCCCTGGCTCTCTGCTGACACATCCATCTGACAACCAGTACCTCTGGACCAGGCCAGCAGCCCATCTCTGCTTCTGCTTTGAGGCTCCTGAACATCAGCCTAAGAGCAGCCATACCCTATTTACCGGCAGCATTGTAGATCTGAGATTGCCAGCAACAGCTGGGTCCCTCACATTGCTCAACAATGTAAGGGCCTCAAGTGTTAGTCTCTCATCCTTCTTGATCCCTTCAAGAACTGTCTCAAAGTTTTACCACGTTGCACCAATGTCACTAGCTCAAGTGTTGTTACGATTAACATCTTTCTTATATCAGACTTTACTGAAGCATTTTTTTCAATCTTAGGAGCTTAAAGCGATCTTGTGAATGGTCAGGGTCCCTATACACACTGTAATGAAGATAGGAAACAAATGCAGAGAGAGTGAAAAAGAAAAAAGGAGAGGAGGAGAGGGAGGACAAAGAAAGAGAAGAGCGGAGGGAGACAGAAAGAGAGATACACTGATCGACTGGAAATATTTCCTACAAATCAGATAAGTAATGCCATGGTTCCTGCGCTGGCCATATAATACTATACAATTTTCTTTTAAATAATCTTATCCTCATATGTTTAAGTTACTACTAGATGCCCACTCAATTTATTCTTCCATAGAATTAATACATTTATAAGATCCTCTATTCTTTTACTAAAAACACTGTTTTGTGGTATTGATTTTTCTTACCAGAAAAAAAGCAAAATCAATAAAATCCTTTCCGTTCCAGTATAGTCAGCCCACTTCTTACCACCTCTGCCACCGCCACGGTTTGGGCTGCCTGCTGAAGATGCTCAGAATTCCCTCACCCTGCCCTGGACCTGGCTCCCTCAACACAGCACTCCCTCCCTCCCCTGAACTCTTGGAAGAGCTCTCCAGCTGTGCTTGCATCTGAATCCCACCCTAATAAACGTACCATCAATTCTAATTTTACCACTAGTTCCTCGTGAGCTAAATAAAACTCATCTCTTTTCCATTTCTCACCCCGAATGACCTTCCCTGTCCCCAGCACACTGCTGACCACTGACCACTCCCTGAAATATGTTCTTCATTCATTATTCTTTCCCTGGTTTCTCTTCCTCTGCTTATCCCTTAAATATTGGTATTCATCTGGGTTCTGGAAGGTTCCTCTTTTTTATATGCTATGTAAAAGCCCTGGGAAATCTTGTTCATGGCTGTTGCTGCTCACAAAGTATTTCCAGTTCTCCCTCCTTCTGCACAAGCTAGGAGTGCAATTCCTTGACTCCTTGAACTTGGCCGAGGCCATTTAATTGCTCTGGCCAATGAATGTGATCTGTGTCGCTCGCTGGCAAAGCCTTAAGAGTCAGTTAGTATGTAATTTGCCATATCATTATTTTCTTATCCCAGTGGTCATGAAAATGTGTTTCCAAGATGGCCCCTGAGGGACCGTGACCAGCAAGAGTTGCCACCCTGAGCCAGACACAGAACACAGGGAAAACATGACAAGCAGGTGTCGCCAGCAGGCATCAGACATGGAACATGAGAAACACAGTGCTGGGTGAGCCCTGTGGAGTGTGAGGCAGTTTATCATCACAGCATGACTCAGCCTCTCCTGACTGATAACCACTACTCATTCAGAAATATATATTTCCAGCTCAATTTCTCTGCTGACAATGAACTCCAATGTATCAATATCCCAATATGGCTTCTACTAAGACAGCTGTCAGAATGGAGCCTTAGGAAATTTTTTTGCGACCTCAAGAAATCCAATAAAGCTCAGGTAAATATCAGATGAGATTTCCCCTGTATATGTTTGCCATTTTGTTTGCACCAACGTTCTCTGAAATCCAGGAGTTTGCTGGTTTACTAAGCAACAGAACACTGAGATGTCGTCTTCAGAAAACAATGTCTTATAAGCAATAAACAATAATTTCCACCTTCCTGTGTCTACTTAGAGACGAATATCACATTCTTTTCCATTCAACATGTATGAATGCTGAGGGTTCCCCTGGATAAATTACATGTTACCTTTTACCCAGTGTAGCTTGCTCAAAACATTCTTCTGAATTTTATTCTTATAAAATTAGCATTTAACACTCAGAAATATTTAAGTACACATTCAAATGTATACATTCCATTTTCCTGTTAGGTTATGCGTCAATTTATAAGATGCTTAAATACCAAATATAAGGAAAACCATCTCCAGAGCTTCACTATCCGCAGGGCTCCGTGTGGAGGCGCGGCAAGGCTGCATGCCCGGAGCTTCACTATCCGCAGGGCTCCGTCTGGAGGCACGGCACGGCTGCATGCCCGGAGCTCCACTATCCGCAGGGCTGCGTGTGGAGACGCGGCACGGCTGCATGCCCCGAGCTCCACTATCCGCAGGGCT
>NW_016107639.1:1550844-1571989 GCF_001604975.1 Cebus imitator | reverse complement strand
CGGCACGGCTGCATGCCCGGAGCTCCACTATCCGCAGGGCTGCGTGTGGAGGCGCGGCACGGCTGCATGCCCGGAGCTCCACTATCCGCAGGGCTCCGTGCGGAGGCGCGGCACGGCTGCATGCCCCGAGCTCCACTATCCGCAGGGCTCCGTCTGGAGGCGAGGCGCGGCACGGCTGCATGCCCCGAGCTCCACTATCTGCAGGGCTCCGTCTGGAGGCGTGGCACGGCTACATGCCCTGCAATCTCCCCTGCTCTACAACCAGGAACACACTCTTCTCCCTGGGAGCTGTCTTGTGCATTCGAGATTAATGCATGTAAAGTTTTAGAAAAGTGCCCACCACGTGGTAAGTGCTCTCCAAGCTGGAGCTATAACTGCTACTGTGAATCCCTATTGGGAAGGGAGGACTGAGCATGTATTAAGCACCAGGAAGATACCAGCCACTCACTTGTATATCAGGTTGAAAAGCTAACATGGTAAACAGCAAGAATTAAATCCAATTCTGTAAAATGCCAAAGATGCCCTTTCAATTATGAGATATATTATGCCAACACTAAGTAAATTTAGAAGGCAATTTTTTAAGAAAGGACAAGGAGAGAGGAATAGGGAAAAGAAGAGGGAGTGAAAGAATGCAGAGACAGTAGAAACTGGAAGAATTTCTAGGCCACAAGGTAGCTAGACAGTACAGAACCTATTGCCTTGCACAAGCTAGTTATAACCATTTCTTGACTAGCAATGAGGGTCCAACCCCACTTCAGAGGGAAGGATGAATGCGCTGAGTGAAGCACCAGTGTGCACCAAGGCCTGGGCACGGACTCAGCAGCGAGCTTCCAGGGCTGGATTCCAAAGCACAGTTGCAAAACTAAGAGGCCGCTCCAATCCAGTCAGGACCCTGATAAAGAGCTTAATGGATAGAGGTGGGAAGAAATAATAGAGACTGACTGGAGGAAAAAAATGACAGAAAATAAGTTGAATGAAGAAAAAGATGGGCTAAAAAAAGTCACAGTAAAAGGCAGTGTAGCTTTTAAGATTTTAAATTCATATTGAAAATTAAATTTACCCTCAAACATCATAAATAAAACCCCTAGAATTTGTAGGTGCCTCAGCCTCCTAAAGTGCTGGGATTACAGGCGATCCACCGCGCCTGACCACAAAACTAGAATGTTCTAATGCATAGCGGGACTACAGATGCCCACCACAATGCCTGGCTAATTTTTTCATTTCTAGTAGAGACACTTTGGGAGGCTGGATCACTTGAGGCCAGCCTGGTCTCAAACTTCTGGCCTCAAGTGATCTAGCCTCCCAAAATGCTGGGATTAGAGGCATGAGCCACTACGCTTGGCCTGTCTTTTCAAAGAATTATTTGATTTCCACTGTGCTGTAGTAAGATTTCCAGCAAAAAATACCAAAAGATAACTTTTACTATTAATTACCCACGGAGTGAGGCATAAATGCATGTAAAGATTTTTCATTTCATTTAAATGCACACAAATTACATTTTAAATAAAAATGAGTAAAATCAATACTCAAGAAGAGCTTCTCATTAACTGGATGTTAGCACATACTGTGGCTTCATCTCATGTATGGTATCATGATGATAGCAACTACTGATGATTCAGACTTTCTGTTATGATTAAATTTACACACGTTAGATGCATAAATAACAATTTTAGAAATATAACCAATTTAGGATATAATCAGTCTTTAAAACCAAATTTTGGCTTTCAATATGCTTCTTATAAAATGAAAATAAACTGGTTTAATACTATAACATCAAATTAAATACTAAAAAAAATTAATACAGATTCCTTTATTTTAAAATGAACCATCAGCATAAAAGAGTACAAATTGTAAAATAAATAGACTGAAGATAAGAAATTATACAGCCACAATTAACTGTCAAATTATAGGCAAATTATATATCTAATGATGAAAATTTAAGACACATATAAAACTGATTAGCTAAGCAACGTTACTTTTAGAAATTCTTCAGTATGAGAATGTTGTTATATAAACATTCATATCCTAAGTCACCAACATTTTCGAAAGTCTATTTTAAGAAATATATTAAGCCAAAAGAATGAGCTATTCAGAACTATGCAGACTTTGTCACTGAAAGGAAAAACAAGTTAATCAAAGCAGTTGCTCCTCAATCTAGCCTACCTTATTTTTTGGATTGGATGTGTTCATTACACTTCGAGTCTCTTTTCCAGTATAAATGACAACACCTATTACAGTACCTGCAAAAACATGAAAGTGGTCCTTATAGAAATACTTTAAAGGTGAGTAAAAGACAACACTTTCTAATTAACTGTTTTGACGGAAAGCATTATCACACTATTTTATTTTATATAAATTTATCCAATAGTGTATTTATTTTGGCTATTTTAAGAAAATCTAATCTCAGCTCTAAAAATGGACTCTGATAAAGTCAAACGATTTGCTAAGCAATACAAATGTACCTACCTATAACATTAGGAAATGTACTAATATTGTTTTCACTGACAACAGAAAGAATGACAATGGTCTTTCACTACTGTCTACTAAAATGGTGGTTCTATCACTGAAGGTTAATTAAGAGGTTAACTGATCAAACTTGTCCTTTGACTTTCAAACAAAGATGGTACCAGTTGAACCAGATTTTTTTTAGCATATTTCCACTGTAAAGATCAAAGTATTACTAATTATCAGTGACAGCCTTTGCTAACATTTCAAAATGTATTCAATTAAAATAGGAATATCACAAAAAACAATATTTGATTTTGCATTTAGAAGCTATTACTCTCTTTTATACATAAAAAGATACAATAATTTTTAAACTTAAGAGAAAAGAATAAAATACTCTTGGAATGACCCAGAGATTGCAAAGGCTAAAGGGCACTTATTTCTAGAACGTCAGTATTAAAAACCGTAACTCTCTTTCTGAAACTGCAGCCATATATAATTTATATTCCTAATTGTCATCCTTAACTTTTTGTAAATGTTGAAGGTGAGAAACAATTAAGGTGAGAAAGTATATACACATAATACTCAGTGCTATTATCATTACAGAATTAACTATAATAATTATACAAAAACACTTTGATGTCACATTAAATTAACATGTAAAATTTAGAGCATCATAAGACAGGCTCTTTGAAGTAAAGACGATTGATATGAACTCTTTCAGCTTTCTGTGAACCTTGATATGTTACATATCATACACATCACATAGCTTACACCTTCCTCTCTAGAAAATCTCGGAAGGAGGAAGATGTAAAGTATTCCCCAGCAGTGATATGTGTAGAGATTATATATATTTCTCTTTTGATTGTCACTGAGAAAGTTTGAGGCTTCAGTTTGTAAAAGTTCATGAAGGCACAACCAGCTCACACTTTGAATACAAGCTCCCAGATGCACAAATGCCGTCTTGACTATTATTATCCACATAAACTTCTGAGATTAGACTATACTTACTATGCAAAGAAATATCAAATATATAATAATACAATAGTACTATAAAAAGCTTTCAAAAAAGAAATCATAGAATTACTTTATATCAGTTAAGCTAAATATTAAATATCATCTGATCAGAATTTTGTTTCATCAATTTAGTTTAACTTAATCAAAATATAAACATCCCGCTAATGTTAAATTATCACAATGATGTAACAAGGCAAACTGCAAAATTAATTTTTTTAACATTAACAAAATGAGCAAATCTCAGAGAAGCCTTTCCAAGAATTAATCAAGCTAGAAAACCTTGACCTAAAAGCAGATTGATGAGCAAAGTGGATTCTAGAGTGGCCTTACAATTTACAGTACCAAAATTAAATGTGATAAATGACAAGGCACACATAAGTTTTCAAGAGGTCCTGATACAATATTTGTATAGTCTGTTAAGGTTTGCTAAAGGCTCTCATAAGTATTCTCTCACTTGATTCTCATGAAAAATGAATACTCACTACAATTAGAGTAAATGAATTTCTCTGTCATGCTTTTTAATATCTGGCATAACTAGAATCAATACAGAAATATTTGGAACATTTTCCATTCTCATAGGCTAAAAGATTGAGTAAAACCCTTATACAAGGCAAAAAGAACAGAGGAAAGGGGGTTAACCACGGATTATGAAAACGAGACACAAAAGGGCAACAAAATATGACAAACTGATTTTGTGTTGCATAAGAGGAAGCTGAACATGACAAATATAAAATGTCACAAAGATTTCTCAGTAAATAAAATACGTGAACAGGAGAATTCCAAAACTTTAACCCATATTTTCAGTGTAAAATCAAGGTCTACCTCCCTCACAACGGGCTCCAACTGGAGAAACTTCTACATCAGAAAGAACTGAGTTCAGGACTATGTTGGTAGATTAAAACCACAACCGGCCAGGAGCAGTGGCTCATGCCTGTAATCCCAACACTTTGGGAGGCCAAGGTGGACGGATCACGAGGTCAGGAGTTTGAGACCAGTCTGGCCAACATGGTGAAACAAAATCTCTACTAAAAATACACAAAATTAGCCAGGCGTGGTGGTGGGTGCCTGTAATCTCAGCTACTCAGGAGGCTGAGGCAGAAGAACTGCTTGAACCTGGGAGGCAGAGGTTGCAGTGAGCTGAGACGGAGCCACTGCACTCCAGCCTGGGCAAGAGGGCGGGACTCAGTCTTGGTGGGTGGGGGGACCACAACTACAACAACAAACCAGTTCTTAACAGGACCCTAGAAACACTGCTGGTCCAGTATTCATAATGAAATCAAAAATTTAACTCCATTTATTACAGTAAAGCATTTTAAAAGATTTAGGAGCACTTAGTCTTCAAAGCCAGTGATTACATTTACCTGATCCATAACTGCACACTTCAAACTGACTACAGTTAAAAATGAATATAAAATATTCAGATGCTTTGGGTCCAAAAAAGAGGCATAAAATATGACCACACTTACTCCTATGCTCCACAGACCCTGTGACTAGGGCTCTTGAGACTTAGCCTGCTTCTAAAGCTTCTAAAGAGGCTACTATGTGGTTCAAGTCTGCAAGGCATTCTACAGTCCAATTCTACGTCCAACTTCTGTTCAATCACAATTTCACATAAGTGGGATAACAGTTACTTTCTTAGTTATTATGTGACTTCCTTGCTGTATGCCATATAGAAAATTTCACGCAAAATCATACCACCTTCTAATTGACAGTACACTTGTATTTTAAGCAAACAATTTTCATGATGCAAAGCAAGACAAAGAATGCTAACAAGGTCAAATTCTGTAGAAAAAGATACTCTCCTTTATATAAACATTTCTAATTTATATCACAAAACATAACCCAGCACTTTAAAACAAGTAGTCCACTTAATATTTCAAATGATCAGCCTATTGCAATGCAACTCTTTTAGTTGCTATTTATAAACACTGATATATTTAATTTGCAGATAATAAACCAATCCTCACAAACTCAAATTAAGATGATTCACAGAAAATTGTATAAAAACACAAAATATAAAACCTAGACCACTTTAACAAAACAATTAATGGCCTTAAGCTATTAAATCAAAAGAATGTGAAATGCTTACTAAAAAAAAAAAATACGTATTTCACATGTGTCTAATGAGAGACAGAGGTATTAACAAATCCATGTATTTGTTGACTATCAATTATACAACACAAACCTGCTGGATAACATTAGCGAAAGCAGGCAGGGCCACACACACCAGCCTCTGACACACTCCAACTTACTGATGCCCTCCAGGAGCCAACTGCCACAGAAACTCAGCGTGCACTGCTCCCTGAGGCAGGCATTCCTTGGCTGACCCCATAGCAAGGCAGACACTGAGACTGCACACACAACTCTTACCACACCTGAGTGTAGGAAAACTGATGACAAGTGTGAACTGGGTCCCAGGATGTAAAAAATCTAGACCAAGACTGGCATACAGAGTACAAATGAGACCCCAACAAGAGGTCTAGAGTCCACACAGCTGAGAGACAGACACAGGAGACCCACACCCAGGCCGAGTCCACACAGCCAGGACACAGAGACACAGGAGACCCACACCCAGGCCTAGACTCCACGTGGCTGGTCCACTGAGTGACCAGAAGACCTGCACCCAGGTTAGGTCCACGTGGCCAGGGATTGCCCTCTGACAGCCCTGTCATACTTTTGTTGACTCTGCCTTAGGGAGTCCAGCTTTCTTTCCAGGTTTGTAGCAGCTGAGCATCAGGAATACTCCTTCGTATGCTCCTCACTATAATAAACATGGCAGTTCTCCAGGACCTGGTTCTGTATTTTAGAGAACAAGTTTTCTAAATCCACACGGGAAGCACAACCTCAGGCAGCACAGCAGGCTCCCTGTGTCCTGCCTTCGGTCACCTCTTGTCTGGTGCATCTGTCTGTCATGTCTAACTGGAGTCCTGGTTTCCAAGCATTCAGAGCCCTAGGACAGGGGAGAAGGACCAAGTTCACCTCCCCTTCAGAGTCAACTTGAATTCAACTGACATACAACTTTTAAAGGTTAAAAGGAATTCTAGACTTAGAATCAATTACAAAGAATACAAGAGTGCTTAGGTTACTCTGGAAATCTTAAAGTCTTTCGAACATTCCTTAGGATATAGCATGTGATAATATACAGAATTTGGTAGCTGTTTACACTAATAAGCCTTTTAAATAAAGATATGTTTGTATTAAGAGTTGAAATTAAAGAAAAAGCTCACATTTAAAGATGTTCAAGCACAAACTAACATTAAAGGCACCTTACTTAAGCTTCTCGAGTGGATGGTTTAAAAGCCATCTTTATGCCCACTAGGAAGACATGGCACTGAATGCTAGATGGCAAAGAGAACAGCAAGGGTGGGATAGGGCTGGCATGTTATGAGGCCCAGTTACTGTCCAGCTAGTGGCTCCCACTTGCCAAGGTCATCAAGAGAACTAAGGTCAGGAGAGAAAACTGTCCAGGGAACTGAACATGATGTCTCAAAAGCCTTAGCTCAAGGAGCTTTAGTCTCCCTCAGAAGAAGGGCCACAAATCAACAGTACTAGGGATCAGTAACAACGTTTAATTTACGTTTATACAGGCCCCAGGAAA
The DNA here is from genome assembly GCF_001604975.1 of Cebus imitator. NCBI lineage: Eukaryota > Metazoa > Chordata > Mammalia > Primates > Cebidae > Cebus > Cebus imitator. Next base: position 1,564,929 of record NW_016107639.1, on the reverse strand, counting down.
CAAAAGATGGAATGTATTTTAAAAAGAGAAGCATTACTATCTTCATGAATGATCCATAATTAACAGTAATCAGTATCAATAAGATGTGAAAAACAGGCTGTAATAACTACATATGGCAAATGTAAGCCTCCTCCCCATGTGTCAGCTTCTGGGTCCTGCATCATTAATGCTTTCATATCACTACTGAGGCCAAGCGATTGAGGACACTGGCTTTAGAGGAAGGTGCAGCTGGACTCCATTCTGGTCCAGGTGCAGCCTGGCTCTGTGGTAACTGGTAGGGGTAACACACCCCACAAGTGCAGCCATTCAGCGTGAGGCCAGGCCAGCACTGACCATACTCACCACCTAGCATAGAGGCTGGTAACACTCATGCCTCTCAGCAACACCAAGACAGCAGCATGAAGAAAGTTTCAGGGCAGGTTTCCTTAGATGAATGTGCCTGTCCATGATGTGAAGACCCTCCCTGAGACCTACCGAGCCCAGGGCCTGTGTGTCCACCTCTGAGATGTTCTCCTGGTGTGAAATCCCCCCACGAGGACTTCAGAGCCCAGGAACCACATGTCCACCCCTTGTCGTCTTGGTATGAAATCCCTCCCTGAGGCCTACAGAGCCCAGGGCTCGTGTCCACCCCTGAGATGTTCACCTGGTGTGAAATCCCTTCCTGAAGCCTACGGAGCCCAGGGCCCGTATGTCCACCCCTGAGATGTCCTCTGGCTGTGAAATCCCTCCCTGAGGCCTTCAGAACCCAGGGCCCATGTGTCCTTCCCTGAGATGTGCTCCTGGTGTGAAATCCCTCCCTGAGGCCTTCAGAACCCAGGGCCCATGTGTCCTTCCCTGAGATGTGCTTCTGGTGTAAATTCCCTCTCCTAGGCCTACAGAGCCCAGAACCTACCCTGCTCGCCTCTGAAGTCTCTTTATGGAAAACCATCCTTATTCTCTCTCTTCATATGTTAAGAAATTTATATATATATAAATGTTTACATAACATTTACATATGCAAATACAATGTTATATATGTATATATAACATTTATATATTTAGATGTAATTTATATATAAATAACATCATCAAACACCCACAGAATTGTCCCCTATTAAAACTGTCATATACTCATCAAGCATTTTTTAAAGATTAAAACTCTAGAATAAAATCAATCCTCTTTCGAATTCGATCCTCCCAAAAGCTAACATGTGTCCTCCTCTAGGAATCTGTTGTGTAGTTTTGCAAACCTGCAGGCCAAATTTTAAACACAAGCACACAAAGCTTCCCTGTGGTGACACCTTCCTTCTCCATGGCCAGGCACACTGGCCCTTGGATCCTTTTCTTCAAGGTACTGTCTCTCAGCACTAGGCTTCTGCCACGAATGCTCCTCACACTGTTCCTGCCACCCATCCCACCTTGCCACATCTGCATACTCTTTAAACCTAATTTAAATGTTTCTTCTTCAGAAAAGCTGTCCCTAGACCTGGTCTATATAAGCTTCTTGAATTACAAAATGCACAGCACTCATAGTTGTTTGTGACACTCAGCACGGTAACATTATCTAGTACAACTTTCTTCATCTCTGTCCACAAAACCATAAGCTCGCCCAGGACAAGATCTGTAACTGCCTCGCCCCAGACCACATCACCGTGCCTGGTGTAGAACGGGGGCCCCATGCACACACATGGGGAGTGAGTGGCATCTCGGAGAGAAGGGCTGCCAGCACTGGGCTGCACCAACAAGTCCAGCCTTGCACTCACCTGCCATCATCTTTCATGCCCTCTCTCCTACAGCTCCCTATTGCCAAGCACCGTTATTGGCACCAGCATCAACACCAACCCATTCCTGCTAAACGCCCTCCCCAGCATCACTATCAGCACCACATAATGTCTCATCAGCTTCCTTCCAAACATCATCCTCAGTGTCAACTAATCATCTGACATCATCTGCCTCTCACAGCACGCCTGGCCTCTTTCAATACTTTTCTGTTTCACAGTCACTCTGGCCACGCTATCCTCCTGCCGACCCTTGTCAGAGGAATTTCAGAGCCACCTAAAACCACCAGTGGCTTCCCAAACTCTTCTGTGGTGCCTCCCATTAAGGAACACTGACACACCTGTCAAGAAAACATAGGTCAAAGACGAACGTGCCTGTCCCCTGCAGGAAGGCTGCAGTGCCTCTCCCTGTCTCTGGCCACAGCACAGGCCTCAGCACAAACTCCTAGGACTGTCTCATACCCACTGAGCTGGAGTCTGCATTTAGCAAGGTCCCTAAGTATTTCAGGGCACTGTGAGAAACACTTGTTTGGAGTCCCTGGACAAAACGAAGCATCATCTATCGGGAGCAATCACACGCAGAGGAAAATGTTTTCCTTTCCTTACCTGATGCGACAATTGTGCTTGCCCACAATGTATTTTCTATGCTGAGACTTTCATGAATGGGCGGGTCGCTGTCTTCCTGTGCAGGGAAACAAAAAGAAAACAAAAGTGGCAAATTAGTGATTGTTCATGATTCATGCCTTTGATATCACCAGTGTTAGAAACAGGTCCACAAGCTCAATCCAACTCAACAGCAGTACAAAAGCACTGCAAAATCAAAGTTAGAAAACAGGGATTATCCTGTAACCCAGCACTTTGGGAGGCTGAGGCGGGCGGGCGGATCATGAGGTCAGGAGATCAAAATCATCCTGGCCAACATGGTAAAACCCCGTCTCTACTAAAAATACAAAAAAAATTAGCTGGCTGGGTGTGGTGGAACCTGCCTATAATCCCAACTACTCAGGAGGCTGAGGCAGGAGAATCGCTTCAACCCGGGAGGTGGAGGTTGCAGTGACCCGAGATCCTGCCACTGCACTCCAGCCTCGCGACAGAGTGAGACTCCATCTCAAAAAAAAATGTGTGTGTGTGTGTGTGTGTGTGTGTGTGTGTGTGTGTGTGTATAATTGAAACTACAAGTTTAAAGAACTCCTGTAATCAATTAATTGCTTTTAGTGCTTAACATTAATACACAAAATAATTCTAAATTTTCATGAAAGTACTATATCTTCTAATATTTATTTATGAGGTCTTATTATGTTGCTCAGGCTGATATCAAACTCCTGAGCTCAAGCAATCCTCCCATGTGAGACTCCCAAGTAGCTGGGCTTACAGGTGCATCCAGCATTCCCAGCTTATTCGACCACCCAGCATGCCCAGCTTATTCGACCACCCAGCATTCCCAGCTTATTCAACCACCCAGCATTCCCAGCTTATTCGACCACCCAGCATGCCCAGCTTATTCGACCACCCAGCATTCCCAGCTTATTCAACCACCCAGCATTCCCAGCTTATTCGACCACCCAGCATGCCCAGCTTATTCGACCACCCAGCATGCCCAGCTTATTCGACCACCCAGCATTCCCAGCTTATTCGACCACCCAGCATGCCCAGCTTATTCGACCACCCAGCATGCCCAGCTTATTCAACTACATCTTCAATACGTCATTTAGGAACACTCCTGGGAAAGAAAATACTACCACAGAAATAACCACAAATCAACTCTTCAACATTTCTTTTGCATACATAGCGTAATTTCCTCTCCCTATCACTCGTTAAGGACGCGGGCTATGCTTTTCAAGTGTACATGTATTAATGAGAGAAAAAATGGTTCTGTGAATACTGTTATGGAAGAAACATATATTTTTAAATGTCATTTCTCTTAAATTCCTCTTTAAAAGTATGCGCTTATTGCGCTGAATATTCTTAATTAAACAAAATTCAAGTAAGTTATATGATGCTAATTACCTAAACAGGTAACAAACAAATATGGCCACACATCAGTATCACAATAGGAATACATACAGTCTAGTTTTACACTTACACTTTTAATATTCATACTCAGAGATGAAAACTACAATTTAAAATCTGGGAATTTTTTCATCTCAACCTAAAGTCATAGCCTACATTGTAGTTATGGAAGCGTCACTAAAATAAGGGAGTGCAGGAGTCCACAGCCCTGCATCTAGAAGTAACACAAGCAAAGACTTCCCGTGTGGGAGGCAATGACCTCGATGTCTGCATAGAGTAAGAGCCATCCACTGTCCTGACTGTTGGGCGTCTCCCGTAAAGTAATGCCACCTCCACAGAACTGTATTTTATTATGAGATGATAATTTGCTATCAAGATATATATTAAAAAAAAAAAAAAGGAATCAAATTTGGGAAGGAAGGAAAGAAACAGAAAACATATTTTCCAAAATAAGCTGCATGTATAAAATATGTTTATGCTACTGGTGTTTTCCTTCTATTTACTTATCAAACCTCTTTCAAATGATGTAAGTTGTGGCCATTTTGCTTATTACTTGGAAGACGTTTGCTTGATAGTTGATTCTCTCATATACTTGATTTATTTATTTGTGAGGCACAGAATCTAAACCAATCTTAACAGTTTCCAAAATATTTCCCTTCATATTGCAATTATTCAGAAACTAAAGTATTTTCAATGACATTTAATTTGAGGAAGGGGTTTGGCCTCCAGTTGCCTCTTAAGCCTCTAGCGGCAGGCCCAGTAGTTGGAAAGCTTCCTGCAATGCAGGCGCAGCTCAGGGTCAGACTCCCAGGGCCCTGAGGAGCATGAACTTTTCACTACGTCCCTTCACAAGAAGGCGACCAGCTGACCTGAAGACTGGCCTTAGCATCTCAGCCTTTGGGAGAGTGAAAGCTATGATGCTAGAACTGTTTATGACACAGATGGAGTGCTGCTTCTTTGGAAAAAAAAAAAATCATTTCAAAAATATCCACTGGCATTTAACTAAACAGTGCCTTGGTTACAACATCAACAATACGCTCTCAGTAGGCAGAAGTGCAATGCCAGCCACAACAAGGGACACAAACGGGTCTTCTCAGTGACTTCAATGGTCTTAAGGAAGCAGTCAGCCTACAGACACAGCCTCGATGGAAACAATCTGTCTACACCATGTGCTGACTCTAGCATGGACCTATTACTATTTCTGCAGATTCACAAATACCTTCAATTCTACATTCCCTTAGGAATGACTTCCTTCAATTCCAGTTTATCAAGTACAACATGTTACACACTTTGTTGTACTTAGCAGTTACAACTTATAAAAATCTAATAATTAACCTGTATGGAGATGCAAAATACTAATAGTTTCATACTAATATGTTTACAAATACCAAATATACTAGATCAAAGTAAGCTCCTGGACAGTAGCTAACAGGTTATCATTACAGTCTTTAAAATACATAACAATTTATCCAATGCTGAGATAAACAATCCAGGCAAACTGACTTTTCCCTATGACTTTTATAAGTTTGTAGAACAAAAAAAAAAAAATCAACTTAAAAACAAAAGCAAGTATTCTCTATGGATTAGACTACTTTGTAGTTGAATTTAGGACTGCACTATAATGGCCGATTTCATAAAACTGCTGTTACAGTCTAATTCAGCTTAACACTGCTGAAGAAACAAAAAAAAGACACATATCCTCATTGCTACTTCCCAGATACAGTCAACACGGTATATCCTTTAACTGCTTGTGGGTCTAGGGGTTCCAGCACTGGCACAGCCAACTGAGCATACAGTTGGCATTAGGAAGCCAAATACTGAATTCTATAGTTATCGTTTTAAAGCATGAAGCAAATAAAATTTTTATCTTCAATAAATTCAGAATTTTATTGTATCAGAGCAACTGGCATGTTCCTAATCTCGTGTTTTATGGGTGTTTTACCTTCCTAGCACCTAGCACGGAATAGGCAACGAACACTGTCCAATAAATAAAAGAATATTCATGAAATTCTTTTGCTAATTTCCACAGGAAACAAGATTTCTTTCATCTCCAGTGTCCACTAGCATGATGCTATAATGGGTCACAGGCCTGCAGGTACTCTGATTCACCTTTTATGAAATATCAGATACCTGCTCCTCCACGCCCTCCTGCCTCTACAAAGCCTCACGTACCCTCCTCCATGCCCTCCTTTCTCTACAAAGCATCAGGTACCTGCTCCTCCACGTCCTCCTGTCTCTACAAAGCATCAGGTACCTGCTCCTCCACGTCCTCCTGCCTCTACAAAGCATCAGGTACCTGCTCCTCCACATCCTCCTGCCTCTACAAAGCAACAGGTACCTGCTCCTCCACGTCCTCCTGCCTCTACAAAGCATCAGGTACCCTCCTCCATGCCCTCCTGCCTCTACAAAGCATCAGGTATCAATTTTAGAGTAGGTGTGATGTGGTACTGAGAAGAATGTATATTCTGTGGATTTGGGGTGGAGAGTTCTGTAAATGTCTATTAGGTTTGCTTGTTCCAGGTCTGAGTTCAGGTCCTGGATATCCTTGTTAATTTTCTGTCTGGTTGATCTGTCTAATATTGACAATGGGGTGTTAAAGTCTCCCACTATTACTGCGTGGGAATCTAAGTCTCTTTGTAAGTCACTAAGAACTTGCCTTATGTATCTCGGTGCTCCTGTATTGGGTGTGTATATATTTAGGATTGTTAGCTCTCCTTGTTGCACTGATCGTTTTACCATTATGTAATGTCCTTCTTTGTCTCTTTTGATCATTGTTGTTTTAAAGTCTATTTTATCAGAGATGAGAATTGCTACTCCTCCTTTTTTTTTGCTCTTTATTTGCTTGGTAAATCTTCCTCCATCCCTTTATTTTGAGCCTTCATGTATCCTTGCATGTGAGATGGGTTTCCTGGATACAGCACACTGATGGATTTTGGCTTTTTATCCAATTTGCCAGTCTGTGTCTTTTGATTGGGGCATTTAGTCCATTTACATTTAGGGATAATATTGTTATGTGTGAATTTGATACTGCCATTTTGATGCTAGCTGGCTGTTTTGTTCGTTAGTTGATGCAGATTCTTGATTGTGTTGATGCTCTTTACCATTTGGTATGTTTTTGGAGTGGCTGGTACTGGTTGTTCCATTATATGTGTAGAGCCTCTTACAGGAGCTCTTGTAAAGCAGGTCTGGTGGTGAAGAAATCTCTGAGTACTTGCTTGTTCGCAAAGGATTTTATTATTCCTTCATTTATGAAGCTTAGTGTGGCTGGATAGGAGATTCTGGGTTGAAAGTTCTTTTCTTTAAGAACTTTAGGATGTTGAATATTGGCCCCCACTCTCTTCTGGCTTGTAGGGTTTCTGCTGAGAGATCTGCTGTGAGTCTGATGGGCTTCCCTTTGTGGGTAACCCGACCTTTCTCTCTGGCTGCCCTTAGTATTTTCTCTTTCATTTCCACCCTGGTGAATCTGCCGATTATGTGCCTTGGGGTTGCTCTTCTTGAGGAGTATCTTTGTGGTGGTCTCTGTATTTCCTGGACTTGAATATTGGCCTGCCTTGCTAGGTTGGGGAAGTTTTCCTGGATAATATTCTGAAGAGTATTTTCCAGCTTGGATTCATTCTCTTTGTCACATTCAAAGACAAAAACCACATGATTATCTCAATTGATGCAGCGAAGGCCTTTGACAAAATTTAACAGCCCTTTATGCTAAAAACCCTCAACAAACAAGGTATTGACGGAACGTATCTCAAAATAATAAAAGCTATTTACGACAAACCTACAGCCAATATCATACTGAATGGTCAAAAACTGGAAGCATTCCCTTTGAAATCTGGCACTAGACAAGGATGCCCTCTCTCACCACTCCTATTCAATATAGTACTGGAAGTTCTAGCCAGAGCAATCAGGCAAGAAAAAGAAATAAAGGGCATTCAAATAGGAAAGGACGAAGTCAAATTGTCTCTATTTGCAGACGACATGATTGTATATTTAGAAGACCCCATCATCTCAGCCCTAAATCTCCTGAAACTGGTAAGCAACTTCAGCAAAGTCTCAGGATACAAAATCAATGTGCAAGAATCACAAGCATTCCTGTACACCCATTACAGACTTTAAGAGAGCCAAATCAAGAACGAACTGCCATTCACAATTGCCACAAAGAGAATAAAATACCTAGGAATACAACTAACAAGGAACGTAAAGGACCTCTTCAAGGAGAACTACAAGCCACTGATCAACGAAATAAGACAGGACACAAACAGATGGAGAAACATTCCATGTTCATGGTTAGGAAGAACCAATATCGTGAAAATGGCCATACTGCCCAAAGTAATTTACAGATTCAACGCTATTTTCGTCAAGCTACCAATGACCTTCTTCACAGAACTGGAAAAAACCACCTTAAACTTCATATGGAACCAAAAGAGAGCTGTCATAGCCAAGTCAATTCTAAGCAAAAAGAACAAAGCAGAAGGCATCACACTACCGGACTTCAAACTATACTACAAGGCTACAGTAATCAAAACAGCATAGTCTGGTACCAAAACAGTGATATAGACCAATGCAACAGAACAGAGGCCTTGGAGGCAACACAACATATCTAGAACCATCTGATCTTTGACAAATCTGACAAAAATAAGCAATGGGGGAAGGATTCCCTGTTTAATAAATGGTGTTGGTAAAACTGGCTAGCCATGTGCAGAAAGCAGAAACTGGACCCCTTCCTGACACCTTACACTAAAATTAACTCCAGATGGATTAAAGACTTAAACATAAAACCTAATACCATAAAAACCCTGGAAGAAAATCTAGGCAAAACCATTCAGGACATAGGCGTAGGCAAGGACTTCATGACCAAAACACCAAAAGCATTGGCAACAAAAGCCAAAATAGATAAATGGGACCTAATCAAACTCCACAGCTTCCACACGGCAAAAGAAACAGTCATTAGAGTGAATCGGCAACCAACAGAATGGGAAAAAATTTTTGCAGTCTACCCATCTGACAAAGGGCTGATATCCAGAATTTACAAAGAACTAAAACAGGTCTATAAGAAAAAAACAAAGAAACCCATTCAAAAGTGGGCAAAGGATATGAACAGACACTCTACAAAAGAAGACATACATGAGGCCAACAAACATATGAACAAATGCTCATCATCACTGGTCATTAGAGAAATGCAAATCAAAACTACATTGAGATGCCACCTCACGCCAGTTAGAATGGCAATCATTAAAAAATCTGGAGACAACAGATGCTGGAGAGGATGTGGAGAAATAGGAACACTTTTACACTGTTGGTGGGAGTGTAAATTAGTTCAACCATTGTAGAAGACAGTGTGGCGATTCCTCAAGGACCTAGGAATAGAAATTCCATTTGACCCAGCAATCCCATTACTGGGTATGTATCCAAAGGATTATAAATCGTTCTACTATAAGGACACATGCACATGAATGTTCATTGCAGCACTGTTTACAATAGCAAAGACCTGGAACCAACCCAAATGTCCATCGATGATAGACTGGAAAGGGAAAATGTGGCACATATACACCATGGAATATTATGCAGCCATCAAAAATGATGAGTTCGTGTCCTTTGTAGGGATATGGATGAACCTGGAAAGCATCATTCTCAGCAAACTGACACAAGAGCAGAAAATCAAACACCACATGTTCTTAGTCGTAGGCGGGTGTTGAACAATGAGAATACATGGACACAGGGAGGGGAGCACTACACACTGGGGTTTGTTGGGGGGAAACAGGGGAGGGACAGCGGGGGGGTGGGGAGTTGGGGAGGGATAGCATGGGGAGAAATGCCATATATAGGTGATGGGGAGGAAGGCAGCACATCACACTGCCAGGTATGTACCTATGCAACAATCTTGCATGTTCTTCACATGTACCCCAAAACCTAAAATGCAATAAAAAAGAAAAAAACATACTGTTTTTATAATAACTATTTTTGTTTAAAAAAGAAAAGATATGAGTTTGTTTCAGAATTCATTCCATGATGCTTATCACCAGGATACGCTTCCTTTGCTGTCCCTCCATTAAGCTCGTATACATGCTTGTGTGCCGCACCTATGACATGAGCAGCTATAAAGGCCCAGCAGTCCGCCGGACTCTCGCGGCCTCACAGGTGCCCTCACTTCACGTTCCCACAGTGTGCACATTAACTGTCACACTAGATAAGCTCTGTAAATACTTCTGCAAGTGATCACAACTGCTTGCTAGCCCCTGCAAGTGACTAAGAGTGAAACAAAGGTGAATGCACCTAAAAAAATTTTTTGCCTAACTAAAATAATAGCTGCAGCAATTAAAAATAAACTATAGTCATATACTAAAATCCTTTACTATAAAGCATTTATAATATCAGTTATAAGCCATTAAAATAAAGAGTTAATGAGTTTCTCAAGCCCTATCAATCAGGGGCAGAGTGCTTCCAGCTTTAACAAAACTCTATAATAATACAAAAGTAGGTGGCATGAAATATACATACGTGTATAAAGAAACATAACACACATGTACAGACTCACAGACATACAAATACCCACCCAACTCAGATAGCAGAAGGCTAGACATGATGTCGATATCATAGTATACCAATTATTCAGTCAAAATGGAAATAAATTATTTCATTTAAGTCACTCATATTATTTTAGGAGATAAGGATCTTATTAGTAAATATGCTAAAGAAAATTCCAAAAACTGTAATAAATGTATCCCAAAGATATACTTAATACAGATACACTTAAGAACTTCAAACATTACATAGGTTTTCCCTCCCTAGTTTGAAACGTCTGTTTGAATTTATTCTTCATTGAATTACTGTCTCAAATAAAAGTTTGCTACTTTTAACTTACACAATAACTATATTTGTATTGAACAACAGGTTTAACTTACCCTGGTAAATGTGCCTTCAAAACTGTGAATATCCAGTTGTGGTTTCTGCGCATAAACGTAAGCACTGATAGAAAAAAGGTCCTGGAATACAGAACATGTGAATTGATTATAATGTTATAATTTAGTAAAAGTACTTAGAGATTTTTCATTTGCTAATTAATATTTGTCATATATTATTTACCAAAAGTAATCATTGATTTTCTTAGATTTTTATGTGCCAACACTATAAAGCAGAATGTCACTAAATAAAGAAATCATTTTTAAGCTCGACCGAGCATGCTTTTGCAGCAGGTGTGAGTCGAAACCATGCGGGAGACGCTCACAGCTTGCAGCCCCAGGGCCTGTCTGTGGGGCTCCAATGGTAGAGGTGGAGCCTGTTTAGGAAAATCTTGAAGTCACCTGGATATCTAAGTATTCAGAGGGAATTCAGGAATCATCACAATTCCTCATAAGTTTTATAAGACAGTTTAATAAATTCCTAGATCTGTTTACATGTTTTTGCTAGAGCAGGTAACAATCACTATAACCTAAGTGTTGCCTTCCTTAAAGCCATGAAGATGACAGGCTTGTCCAGTGTGTGTGAACCACATGCTTATGACACATACTTAGAAAATCACATGGGAAAGCTTTCATGAAACATACATCATACTTTCATACAATTAATTTTGAAGCAGAAAAGACATAGGCTTTAGGTTCCTTCATTCATTGGCTGCACAGAGAGATTAAAGCAGAAAGTCTCCAGAGGCGAGGCTGAGCCTGGTCTGCTCTGGACGCACCCCAGTGCTTCTTCTCACTGCTGACTGTGCTCTGTACTTTTGCTATCACAAATCACAGCCAGGAAAGGATCATATCCTGAGTCCTGGGAGTCCTCCTAATAAATCATCTAATTTGAGGTGGTCTGCTGAACCCCCACGATCCTTTAATACACAGAATTTGCCATTTCTGTAATTTTGATTTCCATTCTGGATGTGTGAGTGTATAAAGTTCTGCCATGGCTGGTAAAACTCAAATACAAAACTCCCAGACTCCCAGACACAAAGAAGCAGACGTCAGAGGTTAGGGTGACCACAGCAGCTGAAAAGTGAGAAACAGAAACTTAGAAAGAAGGGTGCCACAGAAGGGGTCGAATCTGTGTATGATCTCATTCTGACACCTAACCTATTATGCCCAAACCTAAATCTACTAACAGAATGAAACAAAGACCACAGCAGCTCCCCACTGCCAGAAAGATAGATTCTGGAGTTTGACTTCAGTTAAGTTAGCTACCAGTTAAAACAGCACCAAACAAAAAAACAGTACTCTTCAGAAGAACATAACAGAATCCTGCCTCTCTACAATGAATCACTTTAAAAAAATGAAGATGATCCAAATTTCTAAACATATGAAGAAACAAAACACAAGGTCCATACCCAAGAAAGAAAATCATCAGTGAAGACTAGCCCTGAAATGACCAAACATCAGAATTAAGAAATGAGAATTTCAGAGCAGCTTTAGAACATCTTACAGAAAAACATGCTCCTAAAGAGTAAACAAGTAGAAAATCACAACAAAGAAAAAGTGTATTTAACAGCAATCATATGGAAATTCCAAAATTGAAAAAATATAAAGTCTGCAATAAATTATTCAGATGGGATTAACAGCTTACAGACAATGGTGAATTTGAACACGGGTCAAGAGATAATGACTCAAAGATGGCTGAATAGGAACAGCTCTGGAGTGCAGTTCCCAGCAAGAACAAAGAGGGTGAGTGATCACTGCATTTCCCAATGAGTTTTCACTGCCCACGGACAAGGACATTCCCGGGCAGAAAAGTGTCACAAGTTTGCAGCATGGCTGCTTCAGCCGGAGCCGCGGGTCAGTGCACAGAAACTCACACAAATCCAGGCGGTTATTTCAACTGGCACCTGGAAAGCCCAGGAGACAGAGCCACCAATTCAACTGAGAGGGAGGGGGCCGAGACAGGGAGCCAGGTGATCTGGCTCAGCAGGTACCACCCCTACAAAACAATCTGAAATGCTCTGGATTGAGAGTTTTGCAGTAAGTGCAGCTGGACCCAGGATGGTCCAGCCTGGTTGGGGGAAGGGCATCTGCCATTACCGAGCCAGTTCGCCAATACAAAGGCAGTTCTAATGGTACCTCTAAAAACAACACCTCAAGGAAGTTCACACAGCAGCTGGGCAGAACCTGCAGCAGCTCAGCAACACCTCTGCTGGCACACTGTGACTAGACTATCTCTGTGTGGGACAGGGCATCTATGAAAAAAAGCAGCAGCACATCAGGAACTTATAAATAAAGCCCAACCTTCCTAGGACAGAGCACCTCGGAAAAGAGGCACTTATAAGTCCGGCTGCAGCAGACTTAAACGTACCTGCCCAGCAGCTCTGCATGGAATAACGGAGCTCCCAGCACAGCACTTGAGCTCCTATAAGGGATAGACTGTCTCCTCAAGCAGCTCCCTGACTCCTGTATATCAAAAGCGATATTTCATAAAGGAAAGCTCAGGCTGACATCTGGCAGGTACTCTTCTGGGACGAAGACAACAGAAGGAGAAACCAGGAGCCCCTTACTGTTATACAGCCCCCGCGGGTGATCCCCAGGCAAGCAGAGTCTGGAGTGGACTTCCAGCAGTCCTGCAGCAGAAGGGCCTGGCTGTTAGAAGGAAAACTAAGAAAGAAATAGCTTCAACATCAACAAAAAGGACGTCCACTCAGAAACCCCATTTGAAAGTCACCAACTACAAAGACTACAGGTAGATAAAGCCATGAAGATGGGAAGAAACCAGCACAAAAAGGATGAAGACACCAAAAACCAGAATGCTTCTCCTCCTCCAAGGAATCACAACTCCTCAACAGCTAGGAAACAAAGCTGGATGGAGAAAGAATCTGATGAATTGACAGAAACAGGCAGAAGGCGGATAATAGCAAACCTCTCAGAGCTAAAAGAACATCTGCTAACCTAATGCAAAGAAACTAAGAACCCTGAAAAAAGGTTAGATGAAATGCTAATTAGAATAAACAGCTTAGAGAAAAATATAAACGACTTGATGGAGCTGAAAAACACAGCACAACTTTGCGAAGCATACACAAGTTTCAATATCCTAATTGACCAAGCAGGAGAAAGGATATCAAAGACTGAAGATCAACTCAATGAAATAAAATGAGAAGGCAAGATTAGAGAAAAAAAGGGTGAAAAGAAATTAACAAAGCCTCCAAGAAATATGGGATTATGTGAAAAGACCTAATCTACGTTTGATAGGTGTACCTGAATGTGACAGAGAGAATGAATCCAACTTGGAAAACACTCTTCAGAATATTACCAAGAGAAAACTTCCCCAACCTAGCAAGGCAGGCCACCACTCAAGTCCAGGAAATACAGAGAACACCACAAAGATGTTCCTCAAGAAGAGCAACCCCAAGGCACAT
>NW_016107639.1:1505464-1549804 GCF_001604975.1 Cebus imitator | reverse complement strand
AAAAAGCAGGAGTAGCAATCCTAGTCTCTGATAAAATGGGACTTTAAATCAACAAAGATCAAAAGAGACAAAGAAGGGCATTACATAATGGTAAAAGGATCAATGCAACAAGAAGAGCTAACTATTCTAAATATATATGCACCCAATACAGGAGCACCCAGATACATAAAGCAAGTTCTTAACAACCTACAAAGAGACTTAGACTCCCACACAATAGTGGGAGACTTCAACACTCCACTGTCAATATTAGACAAATCAACAAGACAGAAAATCAACAAGGATATCCAGGACTCCAACTCAGATCTGGACCAAGTGGACCTAATAGACATTTACAGAACTCTCCACCCCAAATCCACAGAATACACATTCTTCTCAGCACCACATCACACCTACTCTAAAACTGACCACACAATTAGAAGTAAATCACTCCTCAGCAAATGCAAAAGAACAGAAACAATAACAAACAGTCTTTTAGACCACAGGGCAATCAAATTAGAACTCAGGATTGAGAAACTAACTCAGAATCACACAACTTCATAGAAACTGAACAACTAGCTCCTGAATGTCAACTGGATAAACAATGAAATAAAGGCAGAAATAAAAATGTTCTTCAAAACCAACGAGAATGAAGACACAATGTACCAGAATCTCTGGGACACATTTAAAGCAGCGTCTAGAGGAAAACTTATAACAATATATGCCCACATGAGAAGCAAGGAAGGATCTAAAATCGACACCCTATCGTCAAAATTGAAAGAGCTAGAGGAGCAAGGTCAAAGAAACAAAAAACCTAGAAGAAGACAAGAAATAACTACGATCAGAGCAGAACTGAAGAAGATAGAGACACACACACACAAGAAAAGAAAACCCTTCAAAAAAATCAATAAATCCAGCAGCTGGTTTTTTGAAAAGATCAACAAAACAGAACACTAGCAGCCAGATTAATGAAAAAGAAAAGAGAGAAGAATCAAATAGATGCAATAAAAAACGAAAAATGGGACATTACCACCAGATTCCACAGAAATACAAACTACCATCAGAGATTACTATAAACAACTCTATGCACATAAACCAGTAAACCTGGAATAAATGGATAAACTCTTGGACACTTGCACCCTCCCAAGCCTAAACCAGGAAGAAGCTGAAACCTTGCACAGACCAATAACAAGGGCTGAGGTTGAGGAAGCAATTAATAGCCTACAAACCAAAAAAAGTCCAAGTCCAGATGGGTTCACAGCCAAATTCTACCAGATGTACAAACAGGAGCTCGTACGATTCCTTCTGAAACTATTCCAAACAATCAAAAAAGAGGGAATCCTTCCCAAATCATTGTATGAGACCAACATTATCCTGATACCAAACCCTGGCAGAGACTCAACAAGAAAAGAAAACATCAGGCTAATATCCGTGGTGAACACAGATGCAAAAATCTTCAATAAAATACTGGCAAGCCAATTGCAACAGCACATCAAAAAGCTTATGCATCATGATCAATTAGGCTTCATCCCAGGGATACAAGGCTGGTTCAACATACGCAAGTCTATAAATGTAATCCACCACATAAACAGAAGCAAAGACAAAAACCACATGATTGTCTTAGCAGATGCGGAGAAGGCCCTCAACAAAATTAACAGCCCTTTATGCTAAAAACTCTCTATAAACTAGGTATCCATGGAACATATCTCAAAATAATAAAAGCTATTTACGACAAACCTACAGCCATTATCATACTAAATGGGCAAAAACTGGAGGCATTCCCTTTGAAATCTGGCACTAGACAAGGATGCCCTCTCTCACCACTACTATTCAATATAGTATTGGAAGTTCTAGCCAAAGCAATCAGGCAAGAAAAAAAAAGAAACGGTATTCAATTAGGAAAGGAGGAAGTCAAATTATCCTGATTTGCAGATGACATGATTGTATATTTAGAAGACCCTATCATCTCAGCTCAAAATCTCCTGAAACTGATCAGCAACTTCAGCAAAGTCTCAGGATACAAAATCAATGTGCAGAAATCACAAGCATCCCTATATACCAGTAACAGACTAACAGAGAGCCAAATCATGAGCAAACTCCCATTCACAATTGGTACAAAGAGAATAAAATACCTAGGAATACAAGTAACAAAGGATGTAAAGGGCTTCTTCAAGGAGAACTACAAACAACTGCTCAAAGAAATAAGAGAGGACACAAACAGATGGAGAAACATTCCATGTTCATAGTTAGGAAGAATCAATATCGTGAAAATGGCCATACTGCCCAAAGTAATTTATAGATTCAACACTATCCCCATCAAGCTACCAATGACCTTCTTCACAGAACTGGAAAAATACCACCTTAAACTTCATATGCAATCAAAAAAGAGCCCTCATAGCCAAGACAATCCTAAGCAAAAAGAACAAAGCTGGGGCCATCATGCTACCTGACTTCAAACTATACTACAAGGCTACAGTAATCAAAACAGCATGGTACTGGTACCAAAACAGAGATATAGACCAATGGAACAGAACATAGGCCTCGGAGGCAACACCACACATCTACGACCATCTGATCTTTGACAATCCTTACGAACACAAGCAATGGAGAAACGATTCCCTATTTAATAAATGGTGTTGAGAAAACTGTCTAGCCATGTGCAGAAAACAGAAACTGGACCCCCTCCTGACACCTTACGCTAAAATTAACTCCAGATGGATTAAAGACTTAAACATAAGACCTAACACCATAAAAATCCTAGAAAAAAACCTAGGCAAAACCATTCAGGACATAGGCATAGGCATAGGACTTCATGACCAAAACACCAAAAGCATTGGCAACAAAAGCCAAAATAGACAAATAGGATCTAATTAAACTCCAGAGCTTCTGTACAGCAAAAGAAACAATCATTAGAGTGAACTGGCAACCAACAGAATGGGAAAAAAAATATGCAGTCTACCCATCTGACAAAGGGCTAATATCCAGAATCTACAAAGAACTAAAACAGATTTACAAGAAGAAAAACAAACCCATTCAAAAGTGGGTAAAGGATATCAACAGACACTTTTCAAAAGAAGACATACATGAAGCCAACAAACATGAAAAAATGCTCATCATCACTAGTAATTAGAGAAATGCAAATCAAAACCACATTAAGATACCATCTCTTGCCAGTTAGAATGGTGATCATCAAAAAATCTGGAGACAACAGATGCTGGAGAGGATGTGGAGAAATAGGAACACTTTTACACTATTGGTGGGAGTATAAATTAGTTCAACCATTGTGGAAGACAGTGTGGTGGTTCCTCAAGGACCTAGAAATAGAAATTCCATTTGACCCAGCAATCCCATTACTGGATATATACACAAAGGATTATAAATCAGTCTATTATCAAGACACATGCACACATATGTTCACTGCAGCACTGTTTACAATAGCAAAGACCTGGAACCAACCCAAATGCCCATCGATGACAGACTGGACAAGGAAAATGTGGCACATATGTACCATGGAATACTATGCAGCCATAAAAAATGAGTTCGTGTCCTTTGTAGGGACATGGATGAATCTGGAAACCATCATTCTCAGCAAACTGGCACAAGAACAGAAAATCAAACAGCACATGTTCTCACTCATAGGTGGGTATTGAACAATGAGAATACATGGACACAGGGAGGGGAGCATCACACACTGGGGTCTGTTGTGGGGGGCAGGGGAGGGACAGCAGGGGTGGGGAGGTTGGGGAGGGATAACATGGGGAGAAATGCCAGACACAGGTGATTAGAGGATGAAGGCAACAAACCACAGTGCCATGTATGTAACTATGCAACAATCCTGCACAATCTGCACATGTACCCCAGAACCTCAATTTAAAAAAGAGAGATAATGATTCAAAGGACGTAGGAAAAAAAATCATTTTGAATATGAATACAGTCACAGAACCATGAGAATATCATGAAGTCTAACATTCATGTAACTGGGGTTCAGAGTAAGTGGACAGAGAGAGAATGAAAAAAGAAAAACTATCTGAAGAAATAATGACTAAAAATAGGCCAAATTTATTGTCATCCAGAAATGTACATATTCAGGAAGCCCAGAAATCCCTTAAACAGATATATAAAATGTAAAAATATGAAAGTCAAATTGCTAAAAACCAAAAATAAAGAAAAAACATCTCAAAAATACCTAGAGAAAAAGAACACATGATACACAAGAGAAGAACTATCAAAACACCACTGATTTCTCATTATAAATAATGGAGTCAGAAGACAATGGAACAAAATATTTAATGCAGGGAGGAGGGTGTGGAGGGCAGACTTGTCAACCCAGAATTCAATATCCAGCAAAAATATTCTTTAAGAATACAGGAGAGGCCGGGCGCGGTGGCTCAAGCCTGTAACCCCAGCACTTTGGGAGGCCGAGGCGGGTGGATCACGAGGTCAAGAGATCGAGACCATCATGGTCAACATGGTGAAACCCCGTCTCTACTAAAAACACAAAAAATCAGCTGCGCATGGTGGCACGTACCTGTAATCCCAGCTACTCAGGAGGCTGAGGCAGGAGAATTGCCTGAACCCGGGAGGCGGAGGTTGTGGTGAGCCGAGATCGCGCCATTGCACTCCAGCCTGGGTAACAAGAGCAAAACTCCATCTCAAAAAAAAAAAAAGAATACAGGAGAAATAAAGACACTGTCAGATAAACAAAATGAGAACTCCTTTCCAGCAGACATCCACTAGAGGAATATCAGCAGAGGTCCTTCAAGCTAAAGGTAAACAATATCAGGCAGAAATTCAGATCTTCAAGAAGGAGTGGTATGGAACAAAAATGGTAAATATCTAAGTAAAATATTTTTTAAACCCCAAATCCTATTTTTAATCTTAATTCCCTTCAAATATAAATAAAATGGGCCAGGGACAGTGGCTCATGCCTGTAAATCCCAGCACTTTGGGAGCCCAAGGCAGGTGCATCACATGAGGCCAAGAGTTTGAGACCAGCCTGGCCCTCATAGAGAAACCCTGTCTCTACTAAAAGTACAAAAATTAGCCATGCAAGCTGGTGCACGCCTGTAGTCCCAGCTACTCAAGAGGCTAAGGGAGGAGAACTGATTGAACCTGGGAGGCAGAGGCTGCAGTGAGCTGACATCATGTCACTGCACTGCAGCCTGGGAGATGGAGCAAAACTCTGTCTCAAAAGAAAAATTGTGTGTGTGTGTGTGTGTGTGTGTGTGTGTCTGTGTGTGTAAATACAATGGGCTGGAACAGTTTATAACGTATAGATATAATACGTATTTAAAAAGTACACTGAGCTCTTGAACATGGGTTGGAACTGTGCAGGTCCAGTTATAAATGAATTTTTTTCAGTAAATAGAAAACTTTCTGGAGATTTCTTGATAATTTGAAAAAACTTGAAGATACACCACATAGCCTAGAATTTTTTTTTAAATGTTTAAAGTTACGTATAACAAAAGAACCTAAAATATAGAAGTAGTCTATTGCATCATTTACTACTATAAAATACACACAAATGTATTACAAAAAGTTAAAAGTAAAATAAAACTTGAAACACACAGGACATGACACCATCTGCAGCTGAGAGACATACAAACGATCATGAAGACAAAGTATTAAACCCTAACTGCACAGAACTAACTGCAGTGCTCACTGTGCTCCTGGAATCGCATCACAGCCCCTCCCGCTGCTGCTGCAGTGAGTGCGCGCATGCGCGAGGATCTGCGGGCGAGGCCTCTGTGTGAGCAGTGCTCCGCCCCAGTTCCGCGTACATCACAGTAATGACTGTTCGGTCGTGGTGCTCACATATTTTCCTTTGTGTTCAGCGTAATATCATAGCGTGAACCTTAAATAACACCACGGGACCCATAAGAAGTGCCTCTAGTGATGCTGGAAATGTTCCCAAAAAGTAGACAAAAGTCACGACAATACAAGAAAAAGCTCAATTGCTTAGTGGTGGATTAAAGTCTGCAGCTGTGGCTGCCCACCATTTCAGACCCAGTTCACCTTGCTAACAGGTGATATCAACTTATGCTATCAATAAATACAGTACTGTACTATAAATGTATTACCTCTTCTGCATGATTTTCTTAATATTTTCTTTTCTCTAGCTTATTTTGTGAAAGGATACAGTATATAATACATATTACATTCAAAATATGTGTTAACTGTTTAGGTTATCGGCAAGGTTTCCAGTGAACAGTAGGTTATTAACAGTTAAATTTGGGGGGTGTTAAAAGTTTACACATAGATTTTTGACTGTGGGAGACTGACACGCTTGACCCCTGTGTTGTTCAGGGGGACCCTATAGTATAAAGGGTAGGTGGGGGAATTAGGTCTATTTGAGGACAAAATTCTTATATTTTACAGGAAGTGGTACAATCTTCATTTTTCACAATACACTTTTAGTTAAAGGCATATTGTAACTAGTTAAAAACTCTAATTAAAGACATATTTTAGTTAAAAGCATATTGCAAACCAAAAAATGCTAAAAAGTCAAGAAATAAAATAGTATTATAAAAATATTCAATTAAGCTAAAATTGAAGAAAGATCTAAAGGAAGACTTGAGAAACTGATGTTCACTTAAAGGCCTTAAGGGCCAACAAAAAGAAAACAGAGAAACATGAGAAGAGGAAAACCACTCATCATCTGAGATCCCTGAAAAGCACACTTAGATAAGACCAGTTGAAAGCTATGAAATAATTACTCTTAGAAGGACTGATTCTCTACTGTAATTATAGGTAAAATGAGGGAACAGAGGTAATGTTCTTCCTTTATTAATGGGATATTGAAGGAATTTCCATTTCACAGAATCCTTTTTCCATGTAAGGTAAGACAAACTGGTCTTACTGGTGAAGGAAAGACAGTCGGATCAGAAATCAAAGAAAAGTGGAAAAGTATAAAAGCACTGCCATCAATAAGAGGAACACAGTTGATTACAACTTCTAACAAGGATTACAGAGAGCGCTGAGGGCCAAGCTAAAACTGGTAACCATCAGTCTGTGTTTCCCAACCTTGGCCTGTATTCTGAGGGATGTGGTACAATTCATTTTCCACTCTTATTTCTAAGAGTTTTTATTTTCCACATGATCCTTCTTCATAGCTTGTTTTATTTAGGTTGCTAGTAACATCCTTTGAGATTTCTTGAAGTATATTAGACATCAGAACTTACTCTTTTCTGTTCCTGGAACAACTACTTTCTCTGGGCTCGGCTTTGAGGAAGTATCAGGCTTTCTCTCTTCTGTTGATTCTACACATGCATTCCAATGACCCTTTTGGAAAAGCGGCAGCATGGCTAAAGGGCATCCTCATGTTTTCTACACAGGAGTCTTGCCTGCCAGATTTCCTCTTAAAGGGACTGGAGAGAGTTGTATGCCTCAGTCAATCACTTAAAAATCTTTAACAGAGAAGATTCAATCATCTAAAATTGATATGGCGTCTTTGCTAGAAGACGTATTTACTATTTTTCTGTTGGCATTTCATTCGTTTTCTATTTTAATCTATGTAAGTCATTAACATACAAATTTGTAAACTGCTTAGAGTTCCTTGAAGAATGCATGTGAAATCACTGATGCTAATAAAACAGGTCATTATAACGGCAGTTCTAAAGGGAGCACCCTGCTCTTAGGGCAGCACAGTCCTCTGAGAACTGCTGGAATGGTTTGGTGCACTCCATTCAGCAGCAGCACGGGGGAGTCAGACACTCAGCAGAAAACAAAGTGAAGCAATAGCTCGGCAGTGACCATCTTCCACCCTCCTTCCCATTTCCTTTCAAAAATAGAACTGTGAAGCTTTAGATGGGTAGGTCGCTTCTCACGTAAAGAATATATTTCTCAGCCTTCTTTGTAGCTGCTTAGGACCAGGTGACAGATTCTGGCCAGCAGAACATGCAAAAGGACATGAGCCCCTTTGGGTCCAAGTCCTCACCAGGGCCTTCCTTCCCCTCCCCTGCAGGGCCAGTGTAGAGGTGGGGCAGCGACTGGAACCACCTATGAGAGATGACAAAGCTGCTTATCAGCCTTGGACCACCCACCTGACCTACTGTGAGGGTGAAAAATTGTTTTGATTTAAGGTGTGTCAGTCATGTTTTGGTATAGGACACAGAAGCCATCCTGGACCATGGACCAGAAAGTGATTTCATACAAAGAATGAGATGCTTCCAAAATCAGTGAAAGGAGGAAGCTCATGACTGATGCTCGAAAACTACTCTCAGAATGTCACCAAAATAGCCATCCAAGGACAGAACCATGGCAAGGATCACATCTGAGACACATGGTTTGGAGGCCACCACCACACAGCGGGCTCCCACCTAAGCCCTAGAGCTGGAGAACAGCAGCAGGACCTCACACCCCCAGGAATACTGCCCGCAGAGAACATACTGGCAAAAAGATACCTCCTCCTCACTCCCGCCCTAAAGCTCTGTGAAAGTACGTTCAATGTAAAAGCGAATTCACATACCTTTCAAGAAACTGAAAAGTACCTGCAGGTTAGTTTTCAAATTTCTAAAGAACAGAGGCTGCAGAAAGGGTGAACTAACGGCTGAACATACCAGTTTACCACAGTGCAACTGCTACAGTAGCTTAGACTATGTATTAACTAATAATAGCAAAAATTTATTTTCAGGTTAAGCTAGTTTACACAAAAAGAAATGTTCTCTAGTAACTTGAGAATTATGAAACTTCTACTAGAATGTTTAATAAGCACTCAAATGATTCCAGGGATGAGGCAAGTTTGAGAATCATTCATCATTTAAATATTACACTGTCAGTAATTTTCAAAACATGAAACTTTCATACATCAAACTACCTTTTGATACATGAAAATAAAAAACAAGCTAGCAAGCTCATTTCTACACACACATCAGCATTTAGAGGAATGCATTTCATCTAGTGTAGTAGACATCAAATGACTGAATAATGGCACAATAATGAGAATGTCATTCGAAGCTTTTCACGATAATTTAAAAATCATTCTGAAGTTTTCAATAATGTAGGAAAGCCTCTGCTGTTAGGTCAAGGGCAACATTTGTTCGCATTACTTAAAGGTCATTAAAATACATCCTTAATCATAACATGTGGTTCATTACAAATAAAATTGCCTTTTGTTCAATAAAACTAATTAAATGTAAATGGTATTGTTTACTGCTATATGGATCTTCTGAAATAAATCAGCATGTCATGATTTATTGAAAATTACTGTGGCCTTGTGGTTGTTAATAAATTTGTTTGATCGCAAAAGCCAGAAACATATTTCCCAAATGTCTACGATGCCTGAAAACTGTGCCTCCAGACAGCGATGAAGCCACAAGAAACTGCACCTGGCATTACAGGATCTGCAGCATAGCTATTATTACATGACTCTTCCAAGTCTTAATTCTCTGATCATATTAAGTGCTCTGAGAATACAACAGAATTGAAAAAGGTGGTTCTTGGCTGTGTCCTCAGCACATCCAGAGGAATTCTTAGGTCTCTAAGTTTCCTTAGCCTGGCTGTCACAATGGACACAGTCTGATGTGACACAACTGGGGATACACCAAACAGCTCACGACACAGAAGAGCCCTCAGGTCTACACCACGAGAGACACAAATGTCAGGATGAGGGACGATTATGGGCATATGCTATTACATGAAAAACTAAATTGCTTTGCCTGTATCCATAATGAAATCAGAGCTTTCTTCTTCATGGAAAAAAAGATCTATACCTAATATGCCAAGTTATATGAAGCTACAATTTAAAATTGATTAATGAATCAGATATTCAGTCAAACTTCCTTTTTTCCTAGGATATACTGCTTTTTGGTGGTGTGGTTACATCAAAAATTAAAATGTTTTCATTTACCATCTAGTTATGTCACTGAAATTCTTAATCAGACTCTATCAAAGTATACTGGCTACAAACATTTAAAAGTTGCATTGTATGAATTAATTCTGTAAATATTTTTGAATTTACATATGTGTGTATCTGACACTAATAAAAATAAAGCAAGCATTCTTATAATACTGAAGATAATGTCACTTCCTGTAATCACCGCAAAGAGCATTGCTCAAAGTTATACATAACAGTATGAAAAATTGTAACTACTTCATTAAGGTGTAATTTACATGCAATAAACTACACATATTTAAAGTGTAAAATTTTGTTTTGATATATGTATATGCCTGTGACCATCACCACCTCAGGATACTGAACATTTCCATTACTCACAAAAGTATCCCTGTGCTCCCTTGTGGCCCACCAATCCCTGTACTCCTAACCCTCCTAGCCTCTACCACCTGCTGATCATTTGTAGAATTTTATATTAATGGAATCATACACCAATACTCTTGCTTGGTTGGTTTTTTTGGCTTTTTTATTTTCAGAAAAATTCTTTGTAATATAGTGTTTTGATTCTGTATTTTCTTTTCTACTAAACTTAGCAAAATTAAATCTGGTACAAAATTATCATTTAGTGTGACTTGCTCCCAAGCTGCCTACTGCCAGTGACCCTAAAATTCTTGGAAGGTTCTTCAGGAGGAAGACAGAGGGTGAGGCTTTCATCCAAGTGTTACAGCAAACCAAAATCTCCTCCAGTCTTAAGTACTCACAGTGTTCCCACTTTAGTTCTGGAGAGATTACTTAAGGATGTACATAAGAAAGAAGAAAAGGACACAAGGAGGAAATATGGAATCAAGAAACAGTAGTGTTAACCCAGCAATCAGTTCCAATTACACTACAAAGTCAGTATGCTGCAAGAATGTCTCTATGATAAAACTTACCTTAATAAATAGCATGAGACTAATAAACCAGATGTCAAGTAATAAGGCAATGGAACAGATTTATTTCACAACAGAAAATAAAGAAAAGCAAGTTAAAAACACTGGGAAGCAGAGCGAGGATGGGAAAGGGCTAAGGGAAATGACGACACAGAAAATGCAGGCCAGAGTGAGGCATGATTCTGCTCAGCTCATGACACGTAACAACAACAAAAAAAAAGAATCTACCTTAAGCTTAACTCTAAAACAACTATTTAGCCACACATACTAAGTGACATGATTCAACTTCCCTCTCCTAGGTCTTTGTGCATCAGATGGAACTGTAGGGAACAATAGTTTAATAATTATAATACTGTAAATGTAAATTACTTGGCTCTCACTTTTAGATTCCAGCTACTGACAAACATTTAAAAAATGATAAATGAACACTGGGGGGCAAACAGCCTCTGGCACAAGACAAAACCTATAAATGCATAAAGGGAAACATATAAACAATTTAATAAAAGAAAACATATAAATATTTACCTAAATAAAATTTGAAATATTTATAAGGCAAAGATATTATAAGGGCAGAAGTTAAGAAACAGATTGAAGAATACATTTGTAACACATACTGGGCAAAGTTATGGAGAAACAGACATGTTCATACTCTGATGTTGAGAAATTAGAATTGTATAACCATTTGGGGGCAATATTAAATTTGTGCAAAAACAAAAAACTAACAAACAAAAAGTTCTTCAGTAAATGGTACTGGTACAATTGACTAACAGTTTTTGCTTTTTTTTATTTTTTTAACTTTAATTAAACTAAAAAAAAAAAGATCGGTAGGGGACGGTGGCTCATGCCTGTCATCCTAGCACTTTGGGAAGCCGAGGTGGGCAAATCACCTGAGGTCAGGAGTTCAACACTAGCCTGGCCAACACGGTGAAGCCACATCTCTACTAAAAATACAAAAAATTAGCCAGGCGTGGTAGCGCACACCTGTAGTCCCAGCTACTCAGGAGGCTGAGGTGGGAGAATTGCTTCAACCTGGGAGAGGGAGGTTGCAGTGAGCTGAGATCACGCCACTGTGCTCTGGCTTGGGCAACAAGAGCAAAACTCCAAAAAAAAAAAAAAAAAAAAAAAATCACCCCCCAAAAAATGGTAGATGATCAGATTTTGCACGGAAAGCAGGAATTATTTTAAAAGTAATTATTTAAAATATAATCATGAGTGGAAATAGTCTAAGCATGAATCCAAAAAGCAGCAACCATTTCAAAAATATTGGTAGGTCACATTATAGAAATACACTGAACTTTTATATGAGCAACAGAAACAATAAACATAAGTTTTTAGAAAAAAATTGAAAAATAAAAAAATAACAAACTTTTATAAAAAGAACTTTAAAAACACACAGTAGAAAAATAAGCAGATAACATGAACAGACTTAGAAAATATAAATATGAGAAATACACTTTCTCAAATAATAATTATCTTCAACCTCGCACATAAAAAACTAAACAAATGGGATACCACTTTTGGTTATTAGATTGAAAAACGGTGAAAGATTGATTAATTAATATGCAGTAGATGTTATAAATGGCATAGTCTTCTGAAGAGCATTTTGGCCAAATAATTAAAATTCTTGGAATATGCTTATTTTTTTTAATCTAGAATTTCAAAATGATAACTTTTAAATTCACCAATATCAGGCCAGTTACAGAAGCTATAATTTATCAGAAACTATGCACCTAATAAAACACTTGCAGGCATACACAATTTCTAACATGAAAAGACCCATAGCATATTGTTGAATAAATATTCTACTGGAAAAAAAAATCATAGTATATAGAATTATGCAACCATGCAAGAATGTGGCCAGGGGAAGGTACTGTCAGAAAGGATTTATACCAAAATATTAATGAAAGCCAATGCAGACTGGCAAATGAAGAGAGAGTTTTTTTTTTTCTATTTTGTGATTTATGTATGATATTCAATGCACACATGACTATTAGAATCAGGAATCAAAATTGATGTTCACCTGTTTCTTGAAGGAATGCCCCTAAGGAGAGGGCAGGAACATGTGAAGGTGGCAGAAGGGCAGGCACCAGTCTCTGGGGGCAGTCACAGGCCTGGGGAGCCCAGACCTCCCAGCAGGCAGATGCCCCACCCACAAGCAAATTTTTAGTCTGCAAATACCTGCTTGTTTATTTTAGTTTAATTATAATTTGAAATGTCATGTAGTTTCTTTCATCCACAAGGAACTTAGTATTTTTCATTAAAAATTAATCAAGGACTTCTACAAGCCATGTTGTGGTAACTAATGTGAGACTTGCCCTCCCACGAAAACAACCGGAAAATGGACAACACTTATAAAATACCTATTTTCAGACATTAGATACAGTGACCTCAGAGAAAAGAGAACACCATGTGCCCCACATAAACCCAGGTGAAGAAGATTTACCACTTTACAGGGCAGAAGCCAGGTGGAGGGAGGCAGCTGTTCTGAATTTAGGAGACTGAGACCAGAATTCAGGGAAACTGACAACTAGCATTTGCAAAATACTGAAAAGGGGCAAGGAAGAGAAAGAATTGCAGAAATATGAAAGTGTTCCACCTGAGCATTACTGAATGTGAGCACGCACAGCATTCAGGCTAAGAATATGTCTGTCCAGCCAAAGGAGAACCACAGAGCTCCAACTTGAGCCACTAGCAAAGATTACACAGAGTTGAAGAGAGATGAGTTTTGACTAGCCAGAGTTCAGAGGCACCTCTGAACCAGCAAGGATTTCAGGAGACATCAGAAGGATCCCAGCAGGATCCAGCTCTAAGAATACGATTAAATAGCATTACAAGAAAGGAGCCTCTAGGCCTCTCTAACAAAGTTTAAGAACAAACCTTGAAAACATCAAGTTGACCCACAAGTGGCTGAACTAATTTAATAAATATCAAGATGCTTTAAAAATAGAAATGAAAATCTCAGACATTAATTATAATACTTATATACTCAGCATACAATAAAAAATTACCAGACATGGAAAGAAGCAGGAAAGTATGGGCCTATAATAAGGGCCAAAAATTTTAAATAGGAATATACCCAAAAGGGACAGAGATAACGAAGTTAACAGACATGGAATTAAGCATTATAAACTGCTGAAATAGTCCAATGAAGCCATTATATATTAGGAAAGAACAAAAAACAGATTTAAACAACAAAAATGAGAAAAACGTATGGGAACATCCAGAGATTACAACACTTGAACAACAAAATTCATTGGGTGGGCTTAACAGAAGACTAGACAGTGAATAAGATGTCAGTGAATTTAATAACAGAGCAACAGAAACTATCAAACTTGAGTTACAGAAGGAGAAGAAAAAAAAAAAAGGTGAGAAAAAAAGAGTAAGAGACCTTCAGTGGCATGTGGAAATCTAACTACTTGATATTCCCACTGAAGCTCTTGCTCTTTTCTTCTGGGTCTTTTTTTGAGATGAGTAGTTAGACTAATTTCCCTGATATCAGTAGCTAGACTAATCCTATTGGTCATGTCCCATTTAGAGAGGTTTGGGCAGAAGGAATGATTAAAAAAAAAAAGGCTGAAAATCTGGAAAATAGATAAAAATCATGAAACTCTGGATATAAGAAGTCCAACAAACCCAAGCAAGACAAATGAAAACACATCATACTTAAATTTCTGAAGGCAGAAAAAGGAGCAGAGGATAAAGAGGCCTGCAGGCATCTTTTCAGGACTATGGATGCCGTAAGATAAAGTAAAAGCTCTGAAAGGCAGAGATAAAAAAGAAAGACTGTCAAATGAAAACTTCAAAACAGCTTTCAAAACTGACAGCAAAGGAGGCCCTGAGCAATGGCTCACACCCGTAATTACAGCACTTTGGGAAGCTGAGGTGGGTGGATCACCTGAGGTCAGGAGTTCAAGACCAGCCAGACCAACATGGTGAAACCCCAGCCCTAAAAAAAAAAAAAGTACAAAAATTAGCCAGGTATGGTGGTACAGGCCTGTAATCCCAGCTACTCAGGACACTGAGGCAGAAGAATTGCTTCAACCCAGGAGGCGGAGGCTGCAGTAACTCAAGATGGAGTCACTGCACTTCAACCTTTATGACAGAACGAGATTCTGTCTCAAAAACAAAGAAAAAGGCAAAATGAAGACAACTTTCAAACAAAAATTGACACAATCTCTAGCAAATTTCACTACAAGACATGTTGTAAGAAGTTCTTAGAACTAAAGAAAAATGGCAGTAAATGGAAACTTGGATCAACACACAAGAAAGAGAAGTCCCAGAACAGGTAAGCACATGGGTAAATGGAAAAGATTGTTTTCATTTTTTACTCTCTTTAAAATATGCTTGACAACTTCAAACAAAAAACAGCAATGCACTATGAGGCTGATAATATGTAGAAGTAAGATAAATGACACAAATACAAAGTATGGGAAGGAAGTCATGTCTCAAGACTCTTACACAGTAAGTGACATGGAGAAAGACTGTGGTAAGTTAAAAACATATATTGGAAACATGATAATGACACAAAACATAACTAATACACACAGCTAATTAGCCAACAATGGTGATGAAATGGAAATATAACACAACACCCAAAGATGAAAAGAAACAAAGAAATGGGTAATTAGAACATAAGGAGTAAAATGCCTGACTTCAGCTCAACCATGTTAATGATTACAGTAAAGGTACACAATAAAATGCAGCAATTCTCAGAATGAAAAAGCAGTACCTACTTTTATTACATTAAGAAACAAACTTTAAATTCAAAGAAATATATATGAAACATAAAATGATGGAAAAAAATAAACCATGTAAATGCTAATTTTAAAAAAGCTGGAATTACTATAATAGTAAAGAACAAAATAGATGTCTCAACAAAGAATACTACCAGGAATAATGAAAAAGGGCCAATTCAAGAAAATACAATAATTTTGCATGTGTATGAACCCAAAAACAGTGCTTCAATATACATAAGAAAACAACTAACAGAGCCAAAAGGAGAAATAGTTAAATCTACCAAAAGTATGAGATCTTAAAAGTCTTCTTCAGTAATTAAGACTAAAAACGGCAGAAAAAAAAATTTTTTAATAACAGTTTCCATTAGCTTGACCTAATGAACATTTACAAAACATCCAGACAACAGGAGATCAAACATTATTTTTAAGTTCACATGGAGTACTGACCCAGAGAGTTCCTATGCTGGGCCATATCACAAGTTTCAATACATATGAAAGGACTGAAATAGAAAAGAATATGTTCCGTAACCATAAGAGAATTAAATAACAATAAATTACAAGACACTGGGAAAATCCCCAACTATTTGGCAAACAAATATGTATTTACAAATAATCAAGGGATGAAAAGAAGAAATCATGAAAGAATTAGAAAATATTTTTAATTAAATAACAAAAATGCAGAATATCAAAATTTGCATGACAGGTAAATACTGCTTGGAAAGAGGTTTATAGCTCTGAAAGTTTATAAACTTTCAGAAATAATAAGTAAAATCAAAGGTCTAACTTCCACCTTATGGAGGAAGAAACAAAAATAGTATTATACATAAACTATGTAGAATGAAGGAAATAAAATCCGAGCAGAAATTAACAACACGGAAAATGAACAAACAATAAAGATAATCAATGAAACCAAAAACAAGTTCTTTGACATGATCAACAAAATACAGACAGGATATAAACTACCAATATTGGGCGTGAAAGAAGGAATCCTAAAATAGCTAAAAAATAATAATAGAATATTAAAACTTTATGTCATTAATGTTGTCAACTTACATAAAATGAACTAATTCTCTGAAAAACACACATTTTCAATGAACAGAAAATCTGATTAACTCTATACCAAAGAAATTCAATTCACAGTCAAATGTTTTCCCACAAAGTAAACTCTTGGATCAGAGAGTTCCAAAAGTGAATTTGTTCAACATTTTAAAAAAATAACACCAATTTTATGCCAACTGTTTTAAAAATTACAGGAGGCAAAAAGACTCCCCAACTCTTTATAAGGGCAGCTTACCCCTAGATATCCAACTGAAGACATTAAAAAAAGGCAATGCAGATCCATATCTTTCATAAACATCAGCACAAAACATCCTTAACAAAATATTAGCAGATCAAATACTGTGACATAATCAAAAGACACTCAGTATGACTAGGTGAGGTTTATGCCAATAACACAAGGTTGGTATAACATGTGAAGTCAGACCACAGACCATCATATTAATAGATAAAGGACAAAATCCATACGATCATCCCTACAGATACAGAAAAGCTTTGGAAAAATCTAACACCCATTCAGGATAAGACCTCTCAGCCATCTAGGACTAGAAAGAACCTCCTCACCCTGACAGGGACTCCCTTAACAAGCTGCAGGTGGCATCAGACGTGAAGGCAGAATGGTTCTGCTCAGAGACTGTCAACAGGACACATCACCAAAGAGGACAGGCAGATGGCAAACGAGCAGGAGAAACAATGTTGTGCACGACCAGCCCCCACAAAAATGCAAGCTGAAGCCCCAGGAAGGTAGCACTGCACACCGTCAGATGACTATAATAAAAACTGGTGACAACACTGAAGGTGGCAAGGACAGAGAAACTGGGTCACTCATCCAGTGCTGGTGAGGACACGGAACGGCACAGCCACTCTGGAAAAGTTTGGCAGCTCCACTGAAAGCCACACTGTGTGATCCGGGAAGTGCCCCATGCACACACCCCGCCCCACCCTCAGGTGAGGAGGTGCTCTCCCTGGCATCTGACTTCATGATTTAACAGCTGCCTAGTTGACTCTACCCACTGCAAAGCAGGTAAAAGACAGCTGTCAACTGCCCAACCTCTCCAACCTGCTCATCTGTTAGTCCAGTAGAATCTACCTTGCTTCATTCACTGACCATGAAAAATGTAAGTTGTAGTAACTCTAAACATATAAATTATTCATAGTATCCTACAGAATTTACGTAAACAATCATAGAACACTGGAAATTAAAATCCCATGAAAACAAATCATCTGAGTAGCACTCACTGCCTGGCTTTGACTGAGAAGCCTGACCCAGAGAAGGAGCTTGGACAATTTTCAAACAGAGCTTCTGACCTGAAGGCCAATGAAGCCCATGTGATATACAGGGAGAAAACAGGGGAAAGAAAAACATTTCTATGTGCCTAAGAAGGAGAAAATTAAAAATAGGATATTCATTTGAGAATATCCGGTATTACTGATTTGGAAGAATCTCCACACTAGCATGAATTTACTTTTTAACTGGCAAACATCAATACCAAATCACAAAGAGGGACAAATAGCCAAATAAAAACTAAAAGTTTCTGGCTGGGAGTGGTGGCTCACACCTTTAATTCCAGCACTTTGAAAGACCAAAGTGAGAAGGCTGCTTGAGGCCAGGAGTTCAAGACCAGCCTGAGCAACACAACAAGACCCCCCACCGTCTCTACAAAAAAAAATTAAAAATTAGCTGGGCATTGTGGTATACACCCGTACTCTCATCTACTCAGGAGGCTGCAGAGAGAGTATCACTTGAGCCCAGGAGTTTTAGGGTGCAGTGAGCTATGATCATGTTACTGTACTTCAGCCTGGGCAACAGAGTGAAAACGTGCCATTTAAAAAACAAAATAAATTAAAAAAGAAAAAGGACATTAAGAGGAGGAGGAGGAGGAGGAGGAGGAAGAGTAGGAGGGGTCAAGAAGGGGAGGAAGGGGAGGAAGGTGAGCAGAGGAGAAAGAAAACCTGTGTCAAAAGGAAAATTCAAAACTACCTAAAACTGATTATGTGCTAAGACATCACAGAAATTATTTTGGCATAATTTTGTGAATTGCCTTCATAAGGAATAAAGAAATGATAAAATAAATTCTCAATGCATTAAATAAAATAGCTTGTATAAACAGAAATATACATGAAACCTAGAAACCACCACTAAAAATAAGAGGATGGAGAAGTCTCGATGCTGCTCACCCCAAGAGCCGGCAGCCGTTGTGTGCAGCTCACCGCCACCTTCAGCTTCCAGTCAGTTTCACCATCTAGTTGATCAGTTCGAATAAAACACGAACCTTGGAAGTAGAGAATAAACATTTACCACTCTTGAATTGTGTTACAGAAGGTTTTTCCTGAGCTACAGGTACCATCAAAGAATAATTCCAGGGCACAGCAGGACAAAGAAATAACAATCTAGACATTCCCAGGAACAAAAATCCTTAAAAACCTTTATTTTACACAATGTTCCTTGCTTCACAAAATAAGTTTGATGAAAAGATGTAGACCATTAAAAATTTTTTTAGGTAATCACTTATTTCCTGTTTGCTGTTCTTGCCTATTAAGGTTTAACATTAATCAGTCTCCTATTTTAGAAAAACTACATTGATCATTTCTACTTTCAATGTATGTTTTGATAATAACAAAATAACAAATACACAAAAATATCCAAGAATGTGTGATATTATCTTGCTAATATCAGATTTACCATCATAAAAAATGTTCAATCATAAAAGCACAGCTACAATGCTGAGACCCAGGTTAAGTGTTACAATATGCTCACAAGCCTATCCAGTTTCAAACATGGTAAGATATTCTATTAGGAAAATCCATTCCTCTTTGGCCATGCTGTCATCCTACTTCTCAGAATCTATTCTAATGACAAAATAGCAAAAGCACAAAATGAAAAACACACAAGACTGCTCCTTCCAGCATTATTTCTAATAACAGAGGACTGTTATGAAACAAAGGGGAGCAAACAGTACTAGCTGAATAAAATAGAGCACATGCACCAATAAAGAAAGTAAAGCAAATAAGATGACCGCAATAGACTGTCATGGAAAGACGTCTATGATGCAGACTGTGAAATGAAGAAAGCAAGGTGCAGCACACTGTAAATAGAAAAATACATTATCGTTAAGAACAAGGGAGGGAAGAGAGGGAATTCATGTGTCTTCATACATCTCTCTATGCATGTATCACTGTATATACGTGCATGTTCATCTGTGTGTGGATATGTGCCCATGTGTGTATCTGTGTGCGCATGTATGTGTGCGCACACATGGCTAACTTGTGTGTGCTGTGTGTGCACATGCATGTATATATGTATTTGTGTATGCATGTATGTGTACATGGGTATCTGTGTATAATATGCATATATAACTGTAAACAAGTACCTGAGGATCTGTGTGTTTCTGTGTGTGTGCATATTGGTGTGTGAACATATCTGTGTGCATAAGTGTGTACGTATGTCTGCATGCATGCATATCTGTGTATGTGAAGGATGTGAGGGCATGAAAATCTGTGTTCCTATGTGTGTATATCTCTGTGTGAGTGTATCTGTGTGTGTACAAATGCTTCTGTGTGTGTGTGCACATATACCTATGTACACATGTATATATGTATAATTCCTATAGGGGAAGGGAACAGGAATAGATTTTAGGCCTTCTGAATATAACATATACTGTTCACTTAAAATCAGATATATTTTATATAATTAAAAAGCCAGATTACACCAAACATTTTTAAAACTCCTAAAGAATTAAAAGCAGCATATAAAACATAATTCACAGTTTAATCAAAGAGAATTCATCCAGGTAACTTTTGAGGTTGCAGAATTTTTTTTAAGGGTTTTTTTTTCCTTTTTCAAGGGACAGGATCCTGCTCTGTCACCCAGGCTGCAGTGGTGCAGTAGCACAATCACAGATTGTTGTAAACTCAACTTCCTGTGCTCATGCGATTCTCCCACCTTAGCATCCCAAATAGTTGGAACTACAGGCATGTGCCACCATGCCCAGCTAATTCTTTTTCATTTTTTGTACAAGTGGGGTATCACTATGTCGACCAGACTGGTGTCAAACTTTTGGAATCAAGCAGTCCTTCCACTTAAGCCTCCCCAGATGCTGGGATTATAGGCATGAGCCACCCACCACACCCAGCCAGAAAATTTTAAATTGTAAAAGAAAATAGTTACAGAAAGCCACACAAGCATAGGTATACCTAGCAAATTACTAGAAACCAAATACCCTGTGTAAACAACCTCAAGGTCCCTCAGGAGACCCTCCAGTGCCCCATCCCAAACACAGGCCCCTCGTCCTTCCAAAACGGGTCGCTTCTACCTCCTTGCTTTGCTTAAGAGTTCATGCCCAAATGGACATCCTCAGACACTAGAGCTGAGCCCTACCTATCCTTGCTGTCTTCAAAGTCACTTTTATTCTATAGGTCCCCTCCCCTCTACTCCTCTCTCCTTCTGATTCATCTGCTGAAAGACCTGGGTCTGCACTAGACCATCTGCATGCTTGTGGTCCAGTCTGACTGCCTTCCCCATCCACCTGCCTGGAGCCCAGCCCTTGCTCCAGCTGGCCTTCAGCACTACAGCACTGTTTCGACCTAGAGGCACCAGGTCCAGATTCTGCTCTACTTGGTGTGGCGGCCACTCATGCTCAGCACCAAGACACGCTACGTCACAGGAGGATGTAGAGAGAGATGATCTGTCCTACTTTTTAATTTCAGCTGAAAATAAAGTAGACAGAGCAGCTTCCGCCCTTTTGAGCTGGGTGTGGTCACCCAGTAGAACAGCTCCTGTAGGGAAGGGTGGCTCCCTGTTGCTCTTCACCCATGTTTCGGGACAATGAACTGGCACTGCCATCCCCAGATGGTGAACAATGGGGTGAACAGCAGTATTTGTTAAGTCTCAATACAATGTAATGATTATTGTTGTCCTTATTACAGAATCTCAGATTGCCCCATAATTGGCCAATGAGAGTCTCTTCATGTGGTGCCTGAGTCCCGGCGACATGAACCTAGTAGACTCTGGTGATTTTACTGCAAACTGGTATCACGAGATGCTCATTGCCACTGTACTGAATATTGTTTCTAGGTCTTTTCACTGGACAAAGCAAGAACAAAAAGAAAGAAATGGAGAGAGAGAGAGAGAGAGAGAGAGAGAGAGTGTGTGTGTGTGTGTGTGTGTGTACCCACACACAAGGTAACTCATGAGTTCACAATGACATTGCCAATTCCAGGTCAGTAACACAAGATGTTTTCTTAAAGCTCTTTGATACTACAGCTACATCTTCCTTCTTCCATATTGAGAATCCTGATTTTCAAGAACATGCGAGAAGACAGAATAAGAATTCCAGCAGGCCCTGTGGTTTTGGGTGGTTTGCTCGAATCTGCCAGCATTTGGGGCTTTGTAGAGATAAGTGATAATTTCATTTTATTGTAAATGTTGTCCAGGGGTTGTTGGCTCTATCTAGTTGCTCAGTCTGTCCTCTTAGATCGGTGTGATATTTTTACTTAAAAGTCAACAATCTTACTGAGCTATAATGGCCATACAATAACCCTCATGCTTAAAATATAAAATCTGATGTGTTCTGCCCTACGTGCATGTCTGTGAAACCACCATCAGCATCACATCTCCCTAACCATAAAGGTAATATGCACGCCCTCCTCCGCCGACTGCAGGTATGTAGTAATGATCTGCTTTATGTCACCAGCTCTGTTGTCATTGGTGCAAGGATTTGGAAACATACAAAAACTCTGTTGCACAACCATCTCCAAGGATCTCTGAACTGCATGTGACTTAATATATGGAAACTGGAGTATATGTCCTTCTGGGACATATACTAAGCAAAGAAACTAGAGACAAACTTTAAACAGGCTTCCATTACCATATCATTCATGTTCATGCTGGTGCTGTGATATGGAAACACACATACACACAGAAGCAAGCATGAGCTGCCATCATTTTGCAGTTACGTGGGACCGGAAAAACGACCATCTAAACTAATCCATGAAGTGCAATCTTATAAAATCAATGGGGAAATGACAATTGTCTGATGGCTATTAAAAACCTGTCAGAACACTGAAACTTTCTTCCTGCCAATTATAAATGTATGGAGAGACAAAAAGAATACAGCTAGTGTTCACCGAGTACGCTAATTTAAAACAATAGAAACACTGAGAATAAAAGTGTCTTGTTTCTTCCTTAAAATCTTACAGAAGTTTGAACACAACTTGTCTCTTCCTCATCACAAAACTTATGAGATGAAGGAAGCATTTCCTCTAGGCTTTGGCACTGCCAGGCTGCCATGGAAGCTGAGACGAGCTAATGCTGTGTATCTTACAGGCTTTCTGTGTCAGGAAATATGCCTGAGAGTTCCTTTAATGTGACATTTTTGGTTGGCATCACTTACATGAGGACATCTTCATCTTTTTCAATACCATGACTTTCCCCTTTTTTGCCAGCAAATTCAACTTCAGACAATTCCTCTGGCTTGAAACCATGAGTGGCTTGAAGGGCAGGGCAGGCCCGCACTGTGAACAATCTGTTCGCTCTCCCCAGCTTCCCACAGGGCCATGGTGTGGGGCAGCAGACTTTCTGCAGTATCACACGTGCGGAGCCTGGAGTCACTTCCTGCCACTATGCTTAAATATTTTCATCTGCATGTGTTCTGACATACTTCTTCAAAACATCAACTGACAATACTGCATGATCACCAGTTACACAGCAATAATAACAGGTCTAAAAGCTCACCTAAGATTACAGGCTTGAAAGGTTGAAGTAAGGCCAGGGCACACCGGCTGGATTAATGACGCTGTGTTTGGTGGTAAAAAGCAAATTAACTTTGACAAGGAGAAACACAACCACATTCTTTGCTGTTTGTGGTGACCAGTCACCAACAGACTCTGAAGAAGTGATGTCATATCAATCACAGGTCATGTGACAATCAGGTTGTTGATTCAGTGATCTCTGGACTGAGGGGTCAAAAGTGAAGCTCATACTTTATGCAATTAGTCATCAGTACTATATCATGGTAACTAAGACAAATATGTATATTTTTTGAGCCCAGACTGGAGTGCAGTGGTGAGATCCAGGCTCACTGCAGCCTCAACCTCCTCGGCTGAGGTGATCTTCCCACCATGCCTGGCTAATTTTTGTATTTTTTTTTTTTTTGTAGAGACAGGGCTTTGCCATATTGCTTAGGTAGTGCTGTTGAAGAATTGGTGTTGCTTATCTTAACTTTGGGAATTGAAATTCATGGACATTAAGAATGTACAAAGCAAGATTTTCTACTTAAGAAATACAAATATAAAATTAAAGATGTAAACATTCCATAATCCTAAATATGAATTGGGAATATCACTAGATCCTTCCAGTATCACAATTCTCCTTCCAAAAACAGAAATCAAGATCTGTTCAAATAAAGGCCCAGAAGGAGTCAGGGCTCCCTGAAAAACTCTGATGGGACAGGAAATAAAAACAGCCCGAAACAAAATAACTAGTGTGTAAGAAAGCAACTGGGGAAAGCATCAAACGGTCACAAGAACAGATGTGAAGAGACTTTCATTGAACAAAGAAGAAAACATGGGGCCACAAAAAAACAGTAAGGACTAGAATAGAACGGAATGTATTAACATCTACATGTTAAAATGCATGAGTTCATAAATGGACTTTTAAAAATTCTTTGCTTACCTTTGCTAAGAATCTCACATATTTGTTCTTTTATCTTGCTATAAAATTGACAAATTATACTTTTAGGTATTTATAGGGTACCAAATTATGCTATAAATTACAAACACAATGTACAATGATTACATCAAGTTAATTAACATATCTATCACCTCAAATACCTGTCATTTTTTATGGTGAGAACATTTGGAATTTACTTAGTAATTCTGAATTGTATAACACAACTTCTGTTAATAAATCACACAATCAAAAAAAAACCGTACTCCTCCTAATATTTTGTACCCTTTGACTATAAACTCACCAATACTCCTCTCCTCCAGCATCACTCTACTTATCCTCTGCTTCTCTAAGTTCAACTGTTTTAGATGCCATGTAGAAATACAAACATGCAGTATTTGACTCTCCATACCTGGCTGATTTCACTTAGTGTAATGTTCTCCAGTTCCATCCATGTTATCACAAATGACAGAATTTATTTTATTTTAAAGCTCAATCGTATTTATATACCACATTTTCTTTATCCACTCATTTATTAAGGGACACTTAGGTGGATTCCATAACTTGGCTACTGTGAATAATTCTGCAAAGATCAATAAGAATGCAAATATCTCTTTGGCAAACTGATTTCAAATCATTTGGGTAAATACTCAGAAGTGCAACTGCTGGATCACATAGTAATTCTATTTTTAGTTTTTCCAGCATATTGCTCTTAAAACAGGTAAAGAAGAATATCAAATATTCATTCTGCCTTTCCTGAAATCTCACAGCAGTCATATAATTGATACTGATGTCTTCACAAGAGTGTCAGCTAGTAAATACAAAAGAAGAAACAATTAGAATACCACCACTTTGCAACACCTAAAAAAATGGACCTAGACAGAATCAATGGCTGGTAACATCTGGTGAAAGGCTGATGAAGAACTTTTTTTTTTTTTTTGGGACAGAGTCTCACTCTGTTGCCCAGGCTAGAGTGCAGTAGCATGATCTTGGCTCACTGCAGCCTCCACCTCCTGGGTTCAAGCAATTCTCATGCCTTAGCCTCCTGAGTAGCTGGGATTACAGGTGCACACCACCATGCCCAGCTAATTTTTGTATTTTTAGTAGCGATAAGGTTTCACCATGTTGGCCAGGCTGGTCTCAAACTCCTGACCTCAGGTGATCCACCTGCCTCGGCCTCTCAAAGTGCTGGGATTACAGGTGTGAGCTTTTTTTTATTATTTTTTTATTTTTTATTTTAAAATGGTTTTCTTAAATTTATTTATTTATTTTTAAACATAACACAAGGAAGGTGTTAAAACTGGTGTAATAGCTCAATAGAATAAGCATTCCAGATTTTGGGAGGGATGAAGAGGGAGATATTCAGAACCCTTCACCAGACTCCCCCCAACTTGATCATAGTGGATTAATGATGTGCTTTGTGGATGTGGTTAGTCAATGACACCAGCTTGACGGATCTTTCTTTCCACCAAACCCCATTGAATTATCTGGTCCCCGTGGCTGATGAAGAACCATTAGGCAAGGAGCACTGGCATCATCCAGGGTGATGTTCTTCAAGCGATTGACCAACCAATCAGGTCGAGGAGCTGCAACAGCCTTGGGGCCCTCACAGACTCGCCAAACATTACAGGCGCTGCACTTGCCAGTGCGCTGATTAAGAATCACTGAGAACTCCACCTCATCATCTCCTGCCTGTAGCTCAATGCCATCCTGAACTTCTTTCACATGGAAAAAGAGCTTCTTGCTATCTCCTACTTCATAGTTAATGAAGCCAAACTGATCTTTCACATATTCCTGTGGCCCTACGCAGGTGCAGCACCTGGTATGATGGAGAATTTTATACTGCGAAGACCAGTTGATAGCACCTGTATCTATTCATCACTAGAAGAGGGACATCTAGACATCTGCCTAGAGTTAGAAACCGGACTATATAGGAGCGTTGATGCAGTATTCTTTTTTTTTAAATTGTACTTTAGGTTCTGGGGTACACGAGCAGATCATGCAGGACTGTTGCACAGATACAAACACGGCAATGCGGTTTGTTGCCTCCATCACCCCTCACCTATATCTGGCATTTCTCCACGTGTTATCCCTCCCCAAACTCCCCACCCCCTGCTGTCCCTTCCCTAGCCCCCTCAACCAGCAGACCCGTGTGTAATGCTCCCCTCCCTGTGACCATGTGTTCTCATTGCTCAACACCCACCTATGAGTTAGAACATGCGGTGTTTGATTTTCTGTTCTTGTGCCAGTTTGCTGAGAATGATGGTTTCCAGGTTCATCCACGTCCCTAAAAGGACACGAACTCATCATTTTTTATGGCTGCATAGTACTCCATGGTATATAAGTGGCACATTTTCCTTGTCCAGTCTATTATCGATGGGCATTTGGGTTGGTTCCAGGTCTTTGCTATTATAAACAGTGCCGAAATGAACATATGTGTGCATGTGTCTTTATAAAAGACTGATTTATAATCCTCTGGGTATATACCCAGTAATGGGATTGCTGGGTCAAATGGAATTTCTATTTCTAGGTCCTTGAGGAATCGCCAAACTGTCTTCCACAATGATTGAACTAATTTACATTCCCACCAATAGTGTAAAAGTGTTCCTATTTCTCCACATCCTCTCCAGCATCTGTTGTCTCCAGATTTTTTGATGATCACCATTCTAACTGGTGTGAGATGGTATCTCAGTGTGGTTTTGATTTGCATTTCTCTAATTACTAGTGATGATGAGCATTTTTTCATGTTTGTTGGCCTCATGTATGATCTATGTCTTCTATTGTAAAGTGTCTATTCATATCCTTTGCCCACTTTTGGATGAGTTTATTTGTTTTTTTTTCTTGTAAATCTGTTTTAGTTCTTTGTAGATTCTGGATTAACCAAAAAAAAGAAAAAAGAAAAACTAAAAGAAAATTGAAAATGAGTATAATCAACCCTTTAGATCCAACTACCAGTTAACAAAAATACAGGAAATAAAGGAATGCATTAATTAATAACACAGTTGTGTGTATGCGCTCACACAAATCTAGAATATCAGATATTCTCTATGTCCAATAACCCTGTTTTCTCAAGAAACAAAATACAAAGAAGGAAAGGAATTGTTTTAGGTGAAAACAGATTTGAGGGACACATGTACCGAGTACAAGAGGAGGGCCCCACATCCTGACTGGGACAGATCAACGGTAGGAAGAGGTGTGTAAGACTATCAGAAACTGGGAGACTCACCAAGTGTTAATCTAAGAAATCCATGTTCAGTAGTTGATGGTATGATAATGGAATTGTGGTTGTAATTTGTAAATGCTGAATTTGTTAATGCAATCATGTTACACACAGGATTTCATCCAAATGAGACACACGGATGAAACAAGACTGGTCAATTAATGAGAAGTGTTACAGGAGGCAGTGGGGGTACAGCAGTCCATTACACTTCATGCAGTGAAAATTCCTACAATAAAGTTTAAGATCCAATTTAGAAAACAGAAAATGAATACAACCTTTCAGGGAATTTTACTTCCAGAAAGATAAAGCAGATGTACTCTTTCCTATTCTTATAAACTATAGCAAAAAATGCTGAACAGTACATTTTTTAAAACGATGATGATTCTGGAAGACAGAGAAAAACATGCAGTCTAGCTAGGGTAGAGTCCTCAGGTATCAAGAAAGGACAGTGGTGATTTCCTCGGTTTTCACCTCACCCCTTCTATCTCAGACTAGCAACAGAAGAACCTGGCCACCCATAAACAATAGGTGCAGATGACTATCATAGTCCCATGAAGACTTTTTTTTAAAGATATAGGCAAGATTATTTTAAAATGTGTAGAGAAAGGCAACGTTGTTTAAAACAGCTAAAAATTGTTTAGAACAGCTAAAACAATGTGGGAGGAAAAAAGGAATAAAAAAATGGGAGAAATCAGCCTACCAGATTTTAAGACTTATCAGAAAGCTGCAGTAATCAAGACTGTTTAATACTGGAGAAGGAACAGAAATACAGATCAGTGGAACAAAATAAAGATCCCAGAGAGAGTCCCTACAGCATACAAGTATGGCAGGTAATTTTGATGCATTCACAAAAGCAATTTATGGAGAATAGAGTCTTCAAAATAAATGATGCTAGAACATTGGGATATACATAGCCCAACAACCCCAAACCTTACATCTTATAAAATAATTA
Source organism: Cebus imitator (assembly GCF_001604975.1). Lineage (NCBI taxonomy): Eukaryota > Metazoa > Chordata > Mammalia > Primates > Cebidae > Cebus > Cebus imitator. The sequence goes on along the minus strand of NW_016107639.1, from coordinate 1,521,437 downwards.
ACTCAAAACAGATCATAGATCTAAACATAAAATTTTTTGGACACACACACAAAATCCTCAGGGCATAGGGCTGAAAGCTGAGTTCCTAAACAGGACATCAAAGGCCCATAAAAGAAAACAAAAAAGATTAACTGGACTTTGACAAAATTAAATATTTTGAATATTTAAAGATCCTTGCAGAAGATGAAAAGACAAACTACAAAAAAATGCATTTGTAAGCCACATATCTGACAAAGAACTCATATGCAGAATATATAAAGAACTCTCAATATCAATTGTTCATTCCAATTAGAAAACGGGCAAAAGACATGAAAAGACACTGCACCAAAGAGTCCTGCGGATGGCAAACACACAGTGAGAACACACTCAATGTCACCAGCCATGACAAAACGGCACATGCAAACCACGATGACGTACTGCTACACACACCACCACACATCGGCCAGATGCGGCAAAACTAGATGTCCCAGGCACTGCTGGTGGGAATGTAAAACAAAAGAAAACAGTAACTCTGGAAAAGAGATTGTCGGTCTTAAAATAAGCATATAATTACCATAATGCCCAGCAACCCCATTTCTGAACACGGATCTGGAGAATTAAAAAACTTATGTCCACAAAAAAAGCTGTACATAATTATTCAAAGCAGCTTTATTTATAACAAAAACCTATAAACAACAAGAAAACTCCAATCAACCATGAATGGTTTAAAAAATGCTGTGGCACATCCATCCATGAAATCCTAGTTAGCAGTAAAAAAGGAATGAATTATTCATATACACAACAACTTGGATGGATCTCAAGGGTTTTGTGCTAAGTACGAAGAGTCTCCAAAGGTCATGAATGGTTTATTTCATTTATATAACACTTGAGAAATGACAAATTTGTAGAAATAGAGAACAAATTCATGGTTGCTCAGGGTGAGGGCTGCTGGGAGCAGAGGGATGGCTGAGCCCACAGGGCTAGTGTGAGGGAGATCCTCACAGTGGTACAACAGTTCTGCACCTTGACTGCACTGGTGGTGATAGGAACCTACACTCGAAATAACACAGCCCTATGCGCACACACTGCACCAGTGTCAATATCCTGGTCTGATATTCTACTACATGTTAAGTTTTCAACCACTGGGGGAATCCGGGTGAAGGAGACACACAGGATCTCCCTGTACTATCTTTGCAACTTCCCAGGAGTCACTAATTATTTCAATATAAAAGGTATTTTTTTAAAAAGGTGTTCACTCTAAAAACAAGTTTTAAATAGCAAATCAAAAGCTCTCAATTTAGGCTGCTAATACAACTGCAATCTATCTTTCCTATTAACATGTATCTACTTAACTATGCTGGTATAAAAATTTCACATTTCACAAGTGAATTTTTTCATAATACCTTTTCTCAAACATGAACAGTCTTAAATTTTGGAAATGAACAAAATTTCAGCAGTGCTAATATTCTTCAATGGTGTTGAAGCAACTATCAGATTTAAAGAATATGTATTTTTTAAAAATAGATCTTTAATAAAAAAAGCTCTATCAAGTTTCAAATATTTCAAATACACCTTCAAACCTTGAATTTTAATTGTTTTGAAGTAACAAAGTTATTTAACACTACAGGGAAAAGGTGACATCAATTAGACTAAACAAAATATGCGCACTGGCAAAGAATCGTTCATGTATGAACTGAGAAAATCTAGAAAGATTCTGAACCATACCATGTAAGGCTGCACAGCACAGCCAAGACAAAAACAAGAAACCAGGGAAGAAAATGGTTTTTCCTCCAAATTTTTAAAGCAAGATTCAGACAGTGAGTACTATGTGCTTTAGTGCCTACAACCTCATAGACTGAATAAATTTGGGGTCACAATCAAGTAGAGTCTGGTATTCAGAACTTGGTATTATACTGACTAATGCTTATAACCAAGTAGCTCAGCAGATGAACTACTCTAATATGGAGGAGACCTCTGACACTATGCTGGACCAGAAAAGGGTCTTTACACACCAGCCTTTCCAGAAACTGGTGGAAGTTTCTGTTTCCAGAAACTCAGAAACAACAATTTCAACATAATCTAAAATTTGATTCCAGAAACCTAAAAAATATGTTAAGATGCTTTCCCAAACAAATTCTACAGAATGGCATAAAAATCATATTACAAATCTAGAGATTAAAAATCTGTTTTTAAAACACATTCAAATTAAACAAAGATCAACCTAAAAGTGTGACTCAAACATTTGGTGTTTGCAGTAAAGAGATAAACCATGCAAGTAACTGGAGTTAACCTCTAAACACTGCACTACAGGAAGTACACTGTAACTACTTCCACACCTACAGAGGAGAAGGCTCATCTTAATTTTTCTTTGCTCCCCTTGTCATTCTAGGTAGGGTTCCCCATCCTGTTTATCAGTGTTTGCTCCCATTTATCAATTTCATTCAAAATCACACTAGGAATCGATGCCACTCGGGCCCAGGGTAGCTCTGGGGAGTGCCTGACATGAGCTCGTGCTCATCTGACAGAACCACTGCATGAAAATTACTGGCCGGCTGCAGCTTCTCCCTACCTCAGCAGCCAAGGTCAGCCATAACTGAGCTCCTGGACTTTCCGTGTCCAGAGGAAGAGATGGTCTTAGCTCAGTCAGCTCAACACAAGGGACACAGAGCATGTGCTCACATATTTAACCAATATTTACTGAACACCTAATACATGGAAAGCACTACTCTAGCTACCAAGTTTCCTACTGACCTTAACAGTGTTAAGTGACAGTTTAACAAGACAATCAAATGTGAAAGAGAAAAGAAGAGGTTCTAGAAGGATTTATTAATAGTATGGGGTTGACTGTACAAAAAGTCCAGCCTCAAAAATCATCAATAAAACTCACTGTTCACAATTTGGAGGGTATGGCAAGTCTCACTCCAGAGACAGGGTGGAAGCCCTCGAGGGACCTGTCATAGGAACACGCCTGTGTACATCACACAGGAAGTAGAAGACAACCAACAACAGCCTCTATCAGGTCTTCTCAAAGTCTCCTCAATGAGGCAGCATGCTGCCTCCACAGGCATAATGCTCTTTTCTGTCACGAACCTCAAAGGCCCAAGGGCCAAGATGAGGGAGAACAATAGGGGCTGGTGAGGAGGGAGAAGGACAGCGGTAACATGGCAGGGAGAATGAGGCAGGGGAGAGATTTAATACTAGCACCCTTCCCCCAAACTGCTGCCACAGGCTGTCAGGGGACAAACAGACATACCTCTCCACATTAAGGAAGGAGCGATGGAATTTATCCCATACTGTACTCCAAAGTTGCCCACAACTACCCCTTGTTCAAAAAGTGTATGGAGTTACACATGTCTAATGGAAAGTCACTTCTTTCTCCCCCAAAAAAGGGGAAGGTTACTAATATTTACGAAGCATCTACTTAGGAGGTGCCAGTCATGGCCTGTCTACAATATCTGATGTCCTGTGAGAAAGAAGGAAAAACTGTCCCTATTTTAGGGTTGGAGGTAAAGTACCCCAAGGTCTCCCAAGTGAGTGAAGAGTGCCATGATTAGATCCATCTGACTCCAAGTCCCTGTTATACAAGAACATACAGCTCAGTCCCCCACCTCAGCACTTCAACCAGGAGTTGACTTACTGAACAGTTCTAACTGCAGTACACAAATATTAAAAAAAAAAAAAAAAAGTGTATTTAGGTTGTTTGTTGTTTTAGTCATTTGTTTATTTTTATAGTCACTAGGCTGAACTACTACTAGGAAATCTATCCCTCTGCAGGATGCAGCCACGAACCCCCTGCTCAGACTCTGCAGTCGCCAGGCTGAACTCCACCGCCAAGTCTCCATTTTTCTTGGCCTTCCAGAGGTTGCTCCTGGCTCCATATAAACCACTTTCTGGTCAATGTGACGGCAGCGGTGGCCCCTCTGGAGTGGCAGCTGGGAAGACACCACCTGCAGTCAGGGAGGAGTGTCCGGCGCTGCAAGCTCCACTGAACTGGCAAGATCCCCATCCCCTTCCGAGTTGGCAGGTATGCATGTGCTCAGGGCAGTGCTGACATGCCTGGCACTCTGCTGGCTTGGCCCCCCTCCAGAATTTGGGTGCCAACAAGTGCAGAAGGGTGGCTCAGTTCAGGTTTGCAAGCACCCCTTGGCACAAACAGCCTGGGTGCCATCTCTGGAAGTTGATGGTGGGAGTCAGACAGCTTCCTGGGAAAAAAATGAGCAGGTCCCCAGTGAAACCCCACCTTCACGCCAGGAACAACCTGAAGTCTGGGGGCCCGGCTGCCAGTTACAGGTGAAGTCCACTGCTGGGAGGACTTCATCGATGACCACACAGCCAATCAGATGGTACTCTTTCCAGGCCAGCCCACGGCTGCCCATGGACCAAGCAGCATGTACTTCCTCTCTTCTGAGCCTATAAAAAACCCAGCTTTGGCCAGACTTACACCAAAACTGGGACTGCCAGCTGTGAAAAGGGGCTACTTACTCCAGGTGCCCTCTACTCTGAGGGCTGCACACTCCACGAGACAATCTGCCTGTGGATAGAACCTACCAACTCCAAGTCCCCTCTCTGCTGAGGGCTGCACACTTGATGGGACGACCTGCCTGTTGATAAGAGGTACTGACTCTGGGTCTCCTCTCCACAAAGAGCTGCTCTCATCAGGATGACGTGCCTGTGGAGAGGAGCTGCCCACTTAGAGTCTCCTGAGAGCTGTACTGTTGCTCAATAAAGCACCTCTTTGCCTTGCTTACCCTCCAGTTGTCTGTGTACCTCGTTCTTCCTGGACACAGGACAAGAACTTCTGCTGAATGGGAGAAATGAAATACCTATAACACAAACAGGGCTGAAACACACCCTCCCACTAGCCACATTACAAGCAGTAAGGAGAGAAGAGCTGTGGCCCTTCAGGGAGCCCAGACCTAACGGCTCACTGAGCCAGAGCTGTGACGTCATCTTTGGGGCTCTGCAGTTCCTGGAATCTCCAACCCTCCTGGGGCCACCATGTTTCCTGGTGCCGGCAGTAGAAACCGCTTACAGAGCACCTGGTTCAGCCACAGCCTCGCACACAGCCAGCATCTGAAGCTGCCTGCCCTGCCACAGCCGGCATGACTGGCTGTGTGCAGGGGCCAGACCCTGCGCTCACTCACACACCCTTTGCTCACCCTCAGCACGGGATCCGCACAAGCAGCACAATCCAGCAAAGCCTGCTGGGCCAAATAGGTAGAATGAGCCTTGCGAGTCTGAGCAAAACTCGGACAAAGGTGCCACCAGCCACAGATGTTTCTGGCTGGAAAAGCAACACCCCAAAGATCCTGTGAGAAAAGGTGTTGCTTAAGCTGGCTTAGCTAGTTGGACTTCCACTCTTTACCACTGGCTGTGTGTGGCTTGGAGACCTCTCACAATTCAGGGAGTTCACAATTTTGTCTATGTTCAGTCACGGATGGGTGGCTTGGAGGTCTTCTCCATTAACTCCTGGGACCATCACCTTGGGTTCACAAACCATCTTCCAGCCCAACAGGGATGCCTGTGATGTCACATGTAAGCTCAGCATTGTGGGACTCACCATGGGGACAAAGGACCATGCATCATTTAGCCAGCTTAGAGGCTGTAAGTAAGCCTTTGGGTCAGTGAGCTCTGGCATCATGAAGGGCTGTTCGTCACCCAAGGAATCCTTTCACATTTGCCCTGAGTCCCACTCTAGCTGATTGTGAGAGCAGCCTAGCACATCCATACAGCTGCCCCGCCCCAGGATAGGTTGGATCCAGGACTCTCCACAAAGCGTCCGGCTGGGTTGCTGTTTCTGCCCTGTGAACTGGTGGCCACCAAGCTCTCCAGTGTTCTCAACAAGATCTTCAGAAATGAACTCTGCCAAGCTAGCTTTCAAACAAAGTCTATGGGTAAAGCTGCAGACATCTCAGTCCTTAAGGCCTATCTCTCTCGCTGGGCAGAACCTCTGGAGTGCTGCATTGGAACTGGGGGCAGGACAGCAGGCAGCTCTACCAGGAGTGACACTCAGCTTGTCAAGTGGGCACTTGGGATGGGGTTGTGGGGTAGCCCCTCCAGCACTGTCGGCTCTGCCTTACAAGCTGCTGGGCTGGGACTCATTGGGATAGAATGCTCAGGAGCCCAGGTAGAGTCTAGAATCTAGTCCACTTTAGCTTACTTTTATGTTAGTGCCCTGGGCCAAGCCTGTCAGGAACTGGGCTTCTGCACATGGGTCTGGGGAAAATAAGAACCATGGCCAGCCCCTCCTGGGTGGGGCTGTAGCCATAGATTAGGAAGTGCAAGAAGGCAGAGTCCCTGACTTTTTGGCTGCATGGACTTAGAGCAGAGCTCCTGCACACAGACTGGGATACAAAGGAAGATAATAGGCCATGGCTCAATTTCGGCAGACTCAATCTGTTCTCACTGAGAAAGAAGGTCTCTGAAAAATATTAAAACAAGTATTCCTAAAGGTAAATAACTGAACAATTAAGGTTAATTTTAGAGATTCTCTTCAATGGGTGAAAAGCCCTCTATAGGTTTTCAACTAGGGACAATTTATATTTGGCAACTTCTAGAGACACTGTTGGTTTTCATAGCTGGAAAGGAAGTAGGGGAATGCTACAGACTTCTGGTGGAATGAGCATAAGAATATTATCAACATCCAGCAGTTCAGAAGACAGACCCACCCACAACAACACAGACATACTGGGCCCAACGCATCAATAGTGCTAGAGGAGAGACCGCCTGCTCTGGAGCTTCCATCCCAAAGCTGGCATAATAACACAGTAGGTAGAGCCGCTCAGAAGCTGAACACCAGCCCTGTAACTGACTACTCAATGCTCCCTTTCAAATAACTTTACCTTGTTACAACTCAGGTTTTTTTAATCTGTATAAGACTTGCCTTGGAGTTATGTTGTAAAATTTCATGGAAAATATATGAAAGACTGTCATGAGTGCCATATACTGGGAACTCATATCATGGTAGTAGATCATGTAAAAATAGATCTTCACATGGCTTAGTCCAGCCCACCCTTTCCACAGAACATTCTACACTAAAATGTCCACACAAATCCACAACCATAATGCCCTCATTTCCCCCTCTGAACCTCCTACAAGTATTTCCCCATGCCACTGAGCATTCTTGTGGTCTCTTCCTCTATGCAAATATTAAATAGTTTTCTCTCCTAGCTGACGCATTTTCAACTAATTGTAGCTTCTAGCAACTCAGTGCCTAAATGTGCCCTATGTATGAAATTGCCTCACCAATCTTATTTGTAATCCTTTTAACTACCCTGTAATAGGGGCACTATCATTGTTGAAATGGAATCTGGGAGACACAAAAAGATCAAGAGCCATGAAAAGATTCTCCAGTTGTCCACTTTATCAATTAAAGTTATATCTGAGATAATGTCATCTGATTACATATACTTTAAAAATTACAAGGCCGGGCACAGTGGCACATGCCTGTAACCCCAACACTTTAGGAAGCCAAGACATGAGAATGGCTTGGGCCCAGAAGTGCAAGATAAGCCTGGGTAACATGGCAAAACCCCAACTACACAAAAAATAAAAAATCAGTGGGACGTGGTGGAGTGAACCTGTAGTCCTAGCTACTTAGGAAACTGAGTACACACACACACATCTAAATAAATCATGTTATGGGTTATTTGTCAAAAGCACTATAATAAGAAATACATTACACAAGCTCACTGGTTTCAACTAGGACACAGTACAAGAAAGTGTATATTATTTTAAAGTTCAGTTTTTTTCAAGACTGAATTTTCCCCTTAATCTATGTATGTGTAAATATCCTGATATAAAATATAAAAGTAACGTAAAATGGACTCTGACACATCTATGAGATGTCAATGCCATTTACTCTGCTCTAGATTTTCTATTACATAAAGAAAAAACATGTGAGAAACTCTGGAGTCTCATACATTTTCTGCATTCTGTGTTTCTAAAAGTAAAATGAGTATGTAAATTTCTGTGGACTTATTAAACACTGAAAAAATAGCTGCCTTTGTTTAAAAAGACATGCCTCATGTTAAATCATATGCTGTTTTTAAAACTTTGAGAAAAATGACATGTTATTACTTTTACTCAAGTATAGTTAAAAATACTAACCTTGCAGTAACTGAAGTGAATTAAAGAGAGAGAAAGAATGAACTGTAGCAAAATCAGAAGTATGGCCAGCTTGACTTATTTCACAAGTACTGTATCTAATAACTTTTTAACAGAAAACACTTGCTACACTGACACCAGCTAAGGCTCAGCAAAATGTATTATTAAATTGGCCTGCTTATATACTATTACAGACTGCTACTGAATACTTGATTTTATTTCATACAATTGACAAGAGTTGACAGGAAAGGACAGGCTTAATGACAAATTAAGATCAACTTGTATACGTGTCACATAGGAGGGTGCATCAGGTGTGCTGAAGTAACTGATTGGACATCGCTGCAGCACGAGTCTGTCATATCACATAATTCACCCTGCAATATTAGCAGACTTCCTACAACAGCTCACAAATCCAGTAGCTCTCAAAGAGACGGGCTAGATTATATGGCTAACAAAGGAAAGATAGGCATTGACTTTGCATTTATAATACCAGATCGTTTGCCATTAAGCTTAATTTTTAAATCATTTATATGATTTAATGACTCTGCATGCAATTTTCAAGCTGGAAACAAGACAAATAGCACGACAGAGATCATGTGGATGAGTACAGTGTCATTTAACCACCCCTCATCTCACTAACAAGTGACAGCTGAGGTACTATAATATGTCCCAAACACTTAAAGTATAATGTCATCACTTAGGAGACAAGTGAAAAAGATATTGGCATTTATAAGAGATTGATGAAAATTAGTTCGAAAGCATTCATTTCTCTTAATACCACTAAAAGAATTGTGTGCACTCTGGAGATATTTGATCTGAATTAAGAAAGTGATGAAGCAATTGATTAATTGGAATTTAAGCCATCAGTCACCAGATCCATCAACATCTTCATTTACATTCTAAACAACCAGCTCACAGCCCAAAAGAATACTCTGTGCTAATACCGAGTCAGTGCAATGCCATGAGCAACTCACCATGCTGCACCAACAAGCACCTGGCTGCCAGTGTTCAAGCTCGGGTATGTTGGACACATTAATACTTAGGACTTCCATCATGTCCAAGATTTAAAATATTCTTACTATAATGAAGAATATATTATAAAATTTTTTCAAACTGAAACTAAAAAGCAATACAATATTAAAAGTGTTAGTAAATACAAATATTCAGTACATTTGTGGTTAACAGAAAACTAGGCAATGAGAAAACTTTAATTACTTAAGAATCATACAAACACAATTTCTAAAACTAAGAGTTCTTAACTGAAAGCAGTATTATAACACAAATTTTACACAGCTTGAAAGCTATTTGGTCTATTTTATAAGGAGAAAAAAATAGCATGAAAAAACAATCTGACTTCTTAATATCTGCATTTGAGTAACTATTACGTTAACAATTTAAATTTGACAGAAAAAATAAAACCAAGGACGAAAACAGAAGCACAGGTTAAAACAAACTACAGCAGGACCCTAACTTCAACGCATCAGTAATCTCCCAGGGATATGTGAACAATTAAAAATCTAGTGCACGCATGTATTGCGTACATTTTTCTGAGGAACGAGGTGATAATTCTTAAGATTCTCAAAGAGATCCATGACCTTCAAAATATTAAGTATCACCCCACTACAAAGAGTAATTAATTCTCCCTACAACATGGAATGTAAGACAAAATTAGAGAGTAATGTTTTAAAACATCATCAATTTGAAAGTGTTATTTATCCGAGGTTAACACAATAGAGTACCTCATTTTACTAATGTTCTAATATTTTGTTTATATTTTTCTCTCTTACTATGGCTTAACAATGATGCAGTGAAAAGACTGTTAAGAGGTTGAAGAAGAATTTCCAAAATTGCTATTAGGGACTGGGCTCAGTGGTTTACGCCTATAATATCAGGACTTTGAGAGGCCAAGGGAGGCAGATGATCGCTTGAGGTCAGGAGTACAAGACCAGCCTGGCCAATATGATAAAACCCTGTCTCTACTAAAAATATAAAAATCAGCCAGGCATGGTGGCGTGCCTGGAGTCCCAGCTACTCAGGAGGCTGAGGCAGGAGAATCGCTGGAACCTGGGAGGTAGAGGTTGCAGTGAGCCAAGATCGCACCACTGTACCTTTGTTGCCTGGGCAACAAAGCAAGATCCCCACCAAAAAGAAAACACACACACATACACACACACACACACACACACACACAAATTGCTATTAGTCATATAATTTTAGGCAAAGCATTTACATTTTCCAGCCCTGGGATTCCTCTTCTGAAAAGTGAACATTTCTAAACATCTTTCAGCTTTAAAGTGCTTGACTCTGTTCATAATTTTTCTTCTAACAATCTACATAATCTCTTCCTTTTAATTAATTACCCAAAACTGTTTCCATATTTGGAATATTATCTTCCATATATTTCTATTACATTGTTAAAAGGGCATAATACCAAAGAGCATCTCCCAAATTAAAGCATTTTGTTATTCATTACACTGGATACGCATTTGTAAAATAGATCATAAGTAAGTAGGTGAAGCAAGCAGGATGGCAGTATAAAAACCTCTGAAAATATAATTCTGCATAACTGCAATGAGAAGACTAGTGAAAACTGCCAAAACAACTTTTTCAGAACTCTGAAAAATAACCGAAGACTTGAAAGAATTCCACGAGCATTTATTCAACAGAAACACTAAACCTAGCTAAGAGTGAGCTGTGTTATTTAAAATCCATGGGGCAATCACTAACAAAATAGTTTTTTTAATATGTTATAATAGAAATGATGGGGAATTAAAACAGCACATTAGAAAATATTTAAAACAAAAGAAGGTAGTAATGGAGCAACAGACACACACAAAAATATCGGAAGACACACAGAACACAAACAGCAAAACTGCAGATGTAAATTCTGCATTATCAGTAATTATACTAAATGGAAATGGATTAAAGGTTCCAATCGACAAGCGGAGACCAATGGAACCTTCTGAGTGTGCCACCTACTGCCCATCAGGCTCCGATGTATAATCAGATGATATAAAGCCATGAATGAAGTTACAGTTTCCCAGGAAGAAATGTAGATCACAAACTTAGGTGTGCTTAGGACAGGATCCTGAGAAACGCCATTTAGGTTTCACAGAGCAAGGGGATGTAGGATGAGGTCATGACAAAAACATCTTATTCAAAAGGTCTGGCTGTAAAACAAAGGTCAGAGACAGGATGGTAGCTAGGTAGCTAAGTTGGGTCACTGCGGGCCAGGGGTGGTCTTTGCTGACTGGGTAGAGACATGTTTCTATGCCTACAGGAAGAAGGAATGGAGCTGTAGCTGAAAGCAGCGGGACTGGCGGGAGGGCTGATGGCTGAGAGTGAATGAACAGGTGATAAATGCAGAAAGGAGAAACACTAAGAAAGTTGGAATGACCACCATCAAGAACGGGCCTTGTCAACAGGGATACTGTGGCTTACGCAGTGAACTCTACTGATTCAGAGCTCCAGTCAGATGCCTGCGTGGCCTTCGCAGCTAGAGCTCTACAGCCAGGTATGAGAAGAGACACTGAAGGGACAGATGTAGGTCTGCAGGGCTGATCAGGCAGGATAACAGGCAAAGGGAGCTCATCCGGATGAAGATAATGATTATTAGCAAGTGGACATACCTGCTTAGATTTTAAATGGGTGGATTTTGCTGGATGTAAATTTTGCTAAATAAAGCTGATATTTTTTTTAAAAGCACAGATTGACAGAATTAATGAAAAATCATAATGCAATTATATGCTGTCTACAAGACACATACTCAGGGTTCAAAGACACAAATAGGTTGAAAGTATGACAACAGAAAAAGGTGCAAACAGTAACCAAAAGAGAGGTGGCATGGCTGAAGACGTTTTATAATGATAAAAGGGTCAGTCCACCAAGAAAACAAATATATTTACAACTAACAGCAGAACTTCAAATACATGAATCAAAATCTGACAGATTAGAAGGAAAAATAGATGCAGTAACAGAAATAGTAATAAACTTCAGTACTCCACTTTCGATAATAGATAGGACAACTAGGTTGAAGATGAACAAAAAAGGAAGAATTGAACAATGCTGAAGACCAACGACAACAAGAATCTATAGAACATTCCAGTCAACAGGAGCAGAATGTAGACGTGAGATTCTCAAGTGCATGCAGAATGTTCTCAAGGATACCCAACATGTTGGGATATCTCACAAATGTGAATAAAACTTAAAAGGATGGAAATCACATAAAGTCTGTTCTCCAACTACAATGGAATCAAATTAGAAATCAGTAACAGAAGGAAAACAAAAAAATTATAAATATGTGGAAATTCATATTCATTAACAAATAATGAATCAGGCCAGATAAGGTGACTCACACCTGTAATCCCAGTGCTGTGCGAGGCTGAGGTGGGAGGATCACGTGAGACCAGGATGTCGAGACCAGCCTGGGCAGCACAGCAACAGATACAGCCTGTCTCTACAACAAAATTTAAAAATTACCCAGGTGTGGTGGTATGTGCCTGTATTCCTAGCTACCTGGGAGGCTGAGGCTGGAGAACTGCTTAAGCCCAGGAGCTCAAGGTTACAGTGATTATCACAGTGAACCATAATCATGTCACTGCACTCCAGCCTGGGTAACAAAACAAGACCCTGACTCTATAAAAAACAATAAAATAAAAACTAAAAATAAATAAATAAGCAATGAATCAACAAAGAAATTAGAAAATAATTTTGAGATGTATGAAAACAAAATACAACATACCAAACCTCATGAAATACAGCAAAAATAGTACTCAGATGGAAACTTGTAGTTATAAGCACCTGTACTAAAAAAGACCCTTAAATCAATAATCTATAAATTATTTCCACCTTAAATAAACTATAAAAAGGAGACTAAACTGAGCAGAAAACAAGTGGAAGGAAGAAAACAATAAAAAATAGAAACCAATACATGAAATAAGGAACAGAAAAACAATTGAGAAAAATCATTAAAACCAAAAGCTGGTTATTTTAAAACATCAAAATTGACAAACCTTTAAGCTAGAGTGACCAAGGAAAAAAACAGAGAAGAGTTCAATTACCAAAATCAGTAACAACGGAGGCTACATTAGCATCAACATTACAGAAATAAAAAGAACTATAAGGAAATCCTAAAAACAACTGTACGACAACAAATTAGATAACCTACATAAAGTGGACAAATTCTGAAAAAGACACAAATTACCAAAACCTACTCGGAAAGAAATAGACAATCCAAATAATCCCGTAACAAGTAAAGAAACTGAATTAGTAATTTTTTAAAAATCAGAGTAAAGTCCAGTCCCAGAGGGATTCATGGGTGAATTCTATCAAACACTTAACAAAGAATAATAATTCTTCACAAACTCTTCCAAAAAACAGAAGAAAGAACACTTCTTAACTCATTCTACTCTGGCCAGTATTACTCTGGCACCAAAACAAAAGTAACACAAGAAAAAAACAAAAACTATAAGCCAATACATCTTTTTTTTTTTTTTTTTTTGAGACGCAGTTTCACCCTCTCATCCAGGCTGGAGTGCAGTGGTGCAATCTCCGCTCACTGCAACCTCTGCCTTCCGGGTTCAGGTGATTCTCCTGCCTCAGTGTCTGGAGTAGCTGGACTTACAGGCCTGTGCCATCATGCCTGGCTAATTTTTGTATCTTTTTTTTTTATTTTTTGTTTTTTAAGTAGAGACGGGGTTTTGCCATGTTGGCCAGGCTGGTCTCGAACGCCTAACCTCAAGTGATCCACCCGCCTTAGCCTCCCAAAGTGCTGGGACTACAGGTGTGAGCCACCTCGCCCAGCCCAATACATCCTTTGTAAATTGAGACGCAAAACAAACCCATAACAAAACATTAGCAAATCAAATCCAGCAACGCACAGGACTACACATCCATGATCAAGTGTTATCTGTTCTGGCCTCTGCCTGTGGGTGAGGAGATGAGCCTTTCAGCAGAGCTCTCCCACTCAGTAGTCTATGCTGTGAGTCATTCGCATGTGACAAACTATGAAGGCGGCCTACCCACCGGACTGTAAAAGCACCTAAATGGTCTTATCACACGATTGCTAAGAGCAGAAAGACTGGAAAAAAGAGCACATTCTACTCCAACATTGGCAAATGATGGCTTCAAAATACAAGCATTAACTTTTCAAAAGCAAATACTGCCACGTGCAAAGAGAATTAGTAATAAGGCCTCCAGGATGAAGAGCAATTAGGATGACAAATCTGTTAAGGAAACACCAGCTATTGTAAAAGACTAACCTTGCAAATCAAAGTACTTAACCATAGGAGTTTATTCCTCTTCCAGATAGAGTCCACTTGGTAACGGAAGAGAGGGGCTCTATTCCACACATTCATTCAGGACGCTAGGCTGATGGAAGCTTTCCCATCTTTAATAAGCAGTTTCCAAGACTGCCCTAGTCATGACCATCTAACCAGCAACGGCGAAGAGAAGAGCAGGTGCCTGCAGGACAAGTTAGGGGCAGGGCTAGACGTGGCATACAGACTTTTGGCTCTCCCTCTTCGGCCAGAGTTCAGTGACATGGGACCAGCTAGCTGGGCAGCAAAGGGAGTCTAGTTGTGTTTCCAAGAGGAAAGGGAAGTGGCTTGGAAAAGGAAACAGCCAGTCCCTGACACAGCTGGGAAAATAAAAACTCACACGGGACAACACAAAATAAAGTAAACGTATCAAGTGTACAGAGGTCGCCTGATTATTGGGTAGAGCTGAATTCCTGTTTACGGCAGAATTCATCTCATGGTGTAAATAACCATAACTGTAACTGGTAGAAAGAGAAAACATTTTTCTTCTTTCTCATGGCAAAAATGTCCCTTTTAAAAGTGTGTTGTTTATAAACAGAGAAAAATTAAATCAACAACTCTGAAATCTGATTTAGTCCTTTCTACAGTTTTCACACTAGAATTAATAAGACATATGCTGAGTTTCTAATAAAAATAATAGTATGCTTAGCTTCCTATAAAAACTACTGTTTATTTATTCAACAATGTCAGGAATGTAGGGCAGAAAGAAGCTCTAAATATTACTTGATATACCTCCCTCATTTCAGAGATGATGAAAACGTGTGTCCACTTGACAAGGTCACATAACTAGAAACTGTAGAAAAACTGTTGGAAATCAGGAAAAACCTGAGTCTGAGTCACTTTGGTCATGCCAGGCTTCTAGCCAATGACTTCTTTTCCATCTTTGTATCTTTGAAAGCTCAGGTCATATAAACAGCATTTTCTTTGCAAAGTTCACATCAACTTAATAGGCAAAATTATCTCTGCCCACATAGCCCCAAACGTTTCTGAGTATAGTACCTATAGAATTAGGATTATTACTAACTAGCAAGGGATGCATTTCCACCAATAGACTATAAGCTCTGTGAAGGTTGCTCCCTTTTGTATCTTAAGCAACAATTAGTGCCTGGAACATATTAATAATAAGTGGCAAATAAGTATTTGCTGAATTGATGAATAACATTGCAAATGTAAAAAAGCCATCAAATTTTAAGTAACATCATCATTTAATTAGATGTCAGTATGAATTTGAATGAAAACACTCAATGGATACATAGGTCCTGACAGGATTATTTTTAAACAAACATACTATACAGCAAACATCCTTTTAAATATTCACAATTAAATATAATGTAGGTATTAAAGAATTCAAAATATCATAAAAAAATTTTATAGGATAATTTTTACTTTTATCTTTTACAATGAAAATTACACTACCAAAATACTAAATAATCAGCAATGTAATTGGAGTACATGTATTTTCTTTACAAAGCAGCTTCATATGAAAATGTGGACTCTTTTTTCAGAGGTTTCATATGTTTATATTCAAAGTAAAATACCATTTCTACAGAATATTCCTCATTGCCTGCAGC
>NW_016107639.1:1488361-1504724 GCF_001604975.1 Cebus imitator | reverse complement strand
AAAAAAAAAAGCTTTATATCTGAAAAAACATTAAATATAGCCATTTGTGTGGCCTCTGTTAGTCGGTACATGTAACCCAGCAGGTATTACCTTATAAAAAATTATGTTCTCCCTATTAGACTAATGGCCCTGGAAAGTGAGGACTGTGGTCCTCCAATGCCCAACACAAAACAGAGCACATCATACACAAAACACTGAATAGACGTGAAAGAAGAACTCTATGACTAAACAAGCAAGCAAGCAAGCAAAAACTTCCACGGCACAGAAAAACGCAAAGATATTTTATGGCATAGAAAAACTTTTACAAGTCACTATTCATTTAATCATTATCATTAATAGTTCTACCAATTAGGAAAGCTGTATCAGCCTAAAGAAACAATATATAATTGTAATAAGAATACTTAACATAATGTCATGAATTACGTATGATTTTTGAGACCTAAGTAAAGACTTATCTACCCATGCAAATAAATGGATTGTCACTCAACACATAACAAAAACAAATGTTAAAGCTGAAAAACACTAAGTTATTGGATAAAGCTATTTCTTTCTAACACTTGGAAAAAAAACTAATACTAGGATGAAACCAGTAAAAGATGTGCAAGAACTCTACACTAAAAACTATAAAATATTGTTGAGAGAAATTAAACGTAAGGATTAACTCTACAACCAAATAAAACTAGATTGAACTAGAGTAGTTAAGAAAAGATGTGATTACAAGAAGAATAGACAATTATACCAGTGCAAAACCAGACATCCAAAAATAGGTCCACATATACATGGACACTATTTTTGAGAAAGATGAAACTGCCAATCAATGAGAAAACAATGGTGTTTTCAATCAATAGCAATGAGAAAACTGAGCACCATCAGGGGATGACGGGAGACAATACCTGACCTCGACCTCAATGTGAACACAAAAATCTACTAGAATTACAGTTCTAAATGTGAAAGCCAAAACAATAAAATGCCTAAAAGAAAAAAAAAGTTCTTTCCCCATTGAATTGTCATCATTCACCAAACGTTACAAGAATATTTTCATGACTTATTGGTAGGTAAGGGTCCTTAATAAAGACCATCATCAACAAAAATTGTCTTAAAAAATTAACCTTAAATGAAAAGACTAATATAACAGACTTCACTAAATTTAAGAATTTCTGTTCAACACAGCCTGCCAGGAAAGAAAAGGTATCTGCAACGCATATGTAACTAACAAAGGACTCTAATCCAGAATACATACAGACCCACAAACTGATAAAGGAATAACTCAGAAGGGAAATGCCAAGAGATTTTAGCAGGCTTGTCACATAAAAGAAAGACACACAAAATCCTATGAAAAAGTACTGGTTCTTATTAGAACTCAAAAAAAGATGCATTCAAACCACTTCCACATACTTATCAGAAACGCTAACTTTAAAAGGCTGAAAATGTGTGTGCTGGCAAACACGCCAAGGCACTGCTGATTGGAGTATAATCTGACACACCGCTTTGCAAAATCACGGGCAGGGTCTACCATAGCAGAACTACATGCCCCAAAACAGTAGCATCATTCCTAGGCACACCTGCAACAGCAATATGTGGATGTGTGCACCAAGAAACGTAGCCAAATATGACACAAAAGCATCATTTATGATAGGCAAAACTTAGATGTGACCTAAAAACACATCAACAGGGAAACAGATAAAAACCACACTATATAACACCAAAATGGGTGGGTAGCAACTACACACAACAACATGGATGTATCTCATAAATAACATGGGGCCAAAAAAGCGCCCGCCCTAACACACTCCCACCTTGGTACATTTTCTAGGCACTCTTGCCAAAAATCAATTAACCATAAATTCAAAGTTTATTTCTGTACTCTCAATGCTAGTTCCACAGTCTTGATTACCATAAATCTGAATTCAAGTTTTGAAATAGTGAAATGTGAGTATTCAAAATTTGTCCATCTTTTTCAAAATTGTTTTGGCTACTCTGAGTCCCTACAATATCCATATGAATTTTAGAGTCAGCCTGTCAATTTCTGCAAAGACGTCAACTGGGATTTTGGGAGGGATAACATTAAATCTATAGATCAATTTATGGAACACCGCCTTCTGAACAACATATACTTCTAACCATGAGCATGGGCTGTCTTTACATTTACTTTGGTCTGTTTAATATGTTTCAACAACGATCATGGCTCATTACAGTACTGAATTCCCAGGCCCACACAATCCTCCTGCCTCCGTCTCCCAAGCAGCTAAGACAACAGATGTGTGCCACTGCACCTGGCTAATTCTTTAAATTTTGGTCTATGTTGTCCAGGCTGATCTCAAATCCCTAGCTATATGTGATCCTCTCGCCTTGGCCTCCCAAAGTGCATCATGTCCGGCGCTTATAGGTATTTTTTAAAATTTCATATTCAGACTCTTTATGTCCTTATTCTGTCTTATTTTCTATGGAGCACTCAGAAACAAACTAGATAATTTCAAATAATTATTGGATACTTTTTGTTTCTTCTTCCTTCCCCTCAAGATGAGGGACACCACAAAAGCAAAGAGCCCTGTGTTCTCCTGACACTGCATGCCACGGTGTGAATGCACAGCTGCTTCTCTGACTAGTCACCCACCTGGGATATATGGACTTTCTGGAATTTAGCTACTATGAGTAATGTAGATAAAGACGTTCCTGCACAGGTTTTTTTGTATCAACTTAAATTAACATTTCTCTGTGATAAAGGTCCAGGAGTGCAACTGCTGGGTAGTATGACAGTTACACAGGATTTTTTTTTTTTAAGAAACTATGTAGAGATTTTCCAGAATAATTATATTACTTACAGTTCCACAAGCAATATACAAGTGATCCGTTCCTTCACACTGTTTCCAACATTTGGTTTTGTCACCATGCTTTCATTGTAGCTATACTGATGGATGCATACTGATATTTCAGTTTCAATTTGTATTTCCTGATGACTAATGATGGTGAATTTCTGTTCATGTGTTTATTTTTATTTTTGAGATCAGAGTCTCACTCTGTCACCAGGCTGGAGTACAGTGGTGAGATCTCGATTCACTATAACCTCTGCCTCCCAGGTTCAAGGAATTCTCCTGCCTCAGCTTCCCAAGTAGCTAGGGGTACAGGTGCACGCCACCACGCCCAGCTAATTTCTGTATTGTTAGTAAAGACAAGGTTTCACCACGTTGGCAAGGATGGTCTCGATCTCTTGACCTTATGATCTGCCTGCCTCAGCCTCCTAAACTGCTGAGGTTACAGGTGTGAGTCACCGCACCCGGCCCAAGTGTTTATTTTCTATATGTAAATCTTTGTCAAAATGTCTCTTGAAATCTTTAGCCCATTTTCTAATTAATTTTTTAAAATATTGTTTTAGGAGTTTTTTTATATTCCATATACATATGGTTTGTCGAATACATGCATTACAAAGTATTTTCTCCCAATCTGTATCTTGTTTTTCATTGTATTCACATGGGTTTTCACAAAGCACACATTTTAAACTTTAACAATATGCAATTTATCAATTTTTTCTTTTACACATTGTTCTTTTGGTATCAGGTCTAAGAAATATTTTCCTATCCCTAGATTCTAAATATTTTGTTTTTCTCCTAAAAGTTTTGCAGTTTAACATTTTACATTAAGTCCATGGTCTTTTTATTATTTTTTTTAAACCTCTGGATGCCCAGCCCCATTTGAAGTTCTGAAAACTAAAGCACAGTATTATAAATAGGTTCTGATAAAATTCTGTGATGACATAAAATAATCTTGATAATACAACATTAAGCAGTTAACACTTCTTGTTGTAGAAAAAAATCAATTTGCCTGCACACACTGAAATATACTTTAGTAAAACAGAATATACAAAAATCTAGATTCTTCTTCACATACACCAAATCTTACACAGGATATTATAATTTTAAATACATGTCTTAATTTCTTTCAAATTCAGAAGTTACTTGCAATCAGGCTAAACATTAATAACTAGTAAATATAGGTCTAAAATATATTAAAAATTCATCGACCTTTTCCACTATAATGAGGTCTCCAACTTGTATGTCTGAACTCTTAACTTGCACTTTACCTAAAAAAAAAAAAAAGAAGCACAATCAACTCAAAGCAACACTAGCACACCCAATTCAACTTTCAATTAAAAAATGTCTTTAGAAATAAGCTGCAGAAAAAAATACTTCAGAAATTTCCCTATACTTATACTTTCAGACAGTCACTAATAATTAACTTCTCTTAGTAAACTTCCAAACACAAATAATTATTTATCTCCCAATAAAAACATAGAGGGAGAATCTCTTCATAGCAATTTAAAAGGGGATTCCACTCAGAAGGTTATTCCCATGTTTTGTAATTATTTCAGTTCCAAGTCAAGTTAACGATGATCAGAAATATTACTAAATAATTTGAGCAATGAAACTTAACATAGAGATGTAAAAATCTTTAAGTTAGTATCATAAATGGCATTAATTAGCATATAACTGACCAAAAAGAAATAAAGCAAATTACACATAAAATCACGCTCTCTTACAGTTTTACCAACACAGGAGAGGACTGGAAAAGTTCTACCTAAAGCTTTATTACTAAAAGTGACTTCTCTATGTGAATAAATTCTTACCTACAAAATATCTAATGTAGAAAAGTCACTGATAAAGTTTCACATACACTTAAACATCTACAAAATATCACGTATAATATGACAGACAGTAGATGAATGTTACATACATAATTTGAGACATACTTAGGTAACAGAACAAGCAAATTCATTCCCTCCCTTCTTCCCATTCTCTCTGTCTCTGCCCCTCATTCTCCCCATGCCTCCCCCCACTGCCTTCCTTCACTTCCTCACTCTTTCCCTGTCTCACTCTCTTTTAAGACTAGCAATGGCCTTGTGTGTTTATTTTTACATTTTCATAATTACTCTCCTAACAAGGGAAAATGTTCCTTCATTTTACATTCGGTTTATGCTGACAGTTAACAGGCCAAAGTTCAGTTCATATTATCAAAAACTATTATCACACTCATTACACTGACTTTTCGACCCATATCCAGCTTATTAAAAGATCTTATTTCCCAAATACCTCTTAAAGCAGCTGTATTTCAGTAGTATCACACTGCTCTGAAAGATCTGCTTTGGAGACAGTAAAACTTTTATATGCATTATTTTTTTTCTACATTCCTCAATTACACAAGCCAATAAGGGCTGAAGCTATTTTTATTTATCTTATAAAACAGAAATGCTCTTTAGAATTATGTGTGAAACAAATATTAACAGAGCTTTAAAATCAATAAGTGTATGCCTACACATAACCAGAAAACAGACTCACAAAACATGTCCACTTGAATTCCTATGAACATGGCCGCTCAGACCTTAGGCCTCCACCCACACTGCTACTCTTTTCATAGCAAAGCACGAGGCAGTAGAGATGCCCCACTGACCTAGAGTTCCTACTTCATCACCTAATTTCACTCCCTTTCCTAGCCATCCGATCCACCCTTCTTTCCTTCTGTTTTTTTCACATTCTCTGTAATCAACACATTTTAAAAGGACAGAAAAGGAAAAACTATAGTCATAAGATATAATAAATAATTTTTAAACATTTTGAAACAGAAAACACATCCTTTTTGACTCTGTAACTAAGATCTAACATTTCTGAGAAATTTATTATTCTCTAATATGGTAAGAGACATAACATATTTAATAGTCTTTAATTTTCAGGCATTATATAGTGATTGTGATTCATTTCTATGGAAATTACCTTCAATCACGTTTAAGGAAAAAAGTTTGTGATAAAATACAGCATAAAAAGTTCTCATAAATGTTAATATTACACTATGAACAAAGTATTAGAAAGCTAAACAGAGTACAGTGACAAAATATTACGACCATCTGCCTTATATAGCTGCTGAAAATACACATATTTAAATTGTGAAGAATTGATGAAATTGTTATTAGGTCCTAGCTTCTTGAATAACTTATTTGCTGTCCTCTTTGCCAAAGAACATTTAGGGCACTGGACAGAGAAGACAGGGCAGAGAAGTTGCCACTTTCACACACCTGTCCACCAGTGAAGGCCAGCACCAACTGCCATTTTATGCCATATTCTAACAGCCCACACTTACATTAAGGGTTTGATTGCTGGCCAACATTTTGTTAAATGAGGTGACAACTGATCCTAACAGTATGCTAACACCAGATTTGAGAGAGACTGGTAACAACAGAAAAATCCCTCAATTTTAAGAGTCATTGTGCACACATAAAACACACAACTGTCACCTGGCCTCAATAACCCTACAAAGCAATTAACAACACAAAGATTTTATGAAACAG
Source organism: Cebus imitator (assembly GCF_001604975.1). NCBI lineage: Eukaryota > Metazoa > Chordata > Mammalia > Primates > Cebidae > Cebus > Cebus imitator. The sequence goes on along the minus strand of NW_016107639.1, from coordinate 1,498,390 downwards.
ACAAAGTTTAATAATCTCAGAGTTGCACTTGATAGAGAAGAAATGCAGTAGCAAAGACATTTCAATATAAATGCTAGTATTTAAATCTAATGACATTTTTTTTCTTAAAACTATCCCTATTCAATTTACTACCAAGTGCACACTCAGTAAGTCACATATTATTGGCTTTTGTTTTTTAGTGAACTAATTAATAGTGACTATCACCATGTATACTAGTCCGTTCTCACACTGCTAATAAAGATAGATCCGAGACTAGGTAATTTATAAAGGAAAGAGTTTTAATTGACTCACAATTCAGCATGGCTGTGTAGGCCTCAGGAAACTTACAATCCTGGTGTAACGGGAAGCAAACACTTCCTTTTTCACATAATGGCAGCAAGGAGAAGTGCCGAGCAAAGGGGGAAAAGCTCCTTATAAAACCATCAAATCTCCTGATAACTCAATCACTATCAAGTGAACAGCATGGGGATAACCGCCCCCATGATCCAATTACTTCCCACTGGGTCCATCCCACAACACGTGTGGATTATGGGAACTACAAGTCAAGATTAGATTTGGGTGGGGACACAGCCAAACCGTATCACCAAGTAAGGCAACAACAGTACTTTCTTCTCTCTAAACTATTTCAATTAAATATTTCCACCAAATCTTTATAGCAATAAATGTTCCCTTCCATTATTCTTCAGAAACCTAATAGGATAGGTGGTTTTTTTCTCAGAGGAAAAGCATTCATCTCACACGCTCCCATGAACAAGTTCTATGGGCTCCTCTGAGAAAGATCCAAATGCATCTCAGATAACTACCTATTCTTACACCAGTGATTCTTAAACATATAACCTTCCCACCAACCCCACTACCAGTCATTAATTTCTGCCTGGGTAAAGAGAATATAATATTATAATTTCCCTAATTCCAAAAGAATGAGTTGAAAAAACTAAGGACTGTGTTTCCCCCCAGAAAAAATTCCATTTGATAATTATTTAGAATATAATCACATTTGTATATATATAAAAAAAGTAAGTTCCTCAACACTGACGGTAGGTTAACTGCCAGGCTTTACCAACTGGCTCCTCCATCACTCTTGGCCCCTGCTCTACCTCACCGGAAGCCTCGTCTCACTGGAAGCTTTGTCCCTCCACTGTAGGGTGCCTTCTTATTTGCAAGAGCTCCCAGCACTTGCTCCCTTTGACTGAAATCCCTCCCTTCCCAGACTTACTTACACAGAAAATCTAACCTCTGTGAACCTTTTAATAACCCACATAAACACCAGTAATATTTTATATACACCTGTAAAGAAGGTGCTTAAAATGCTATCAATATTCAAACATCTGAGTATCTACTAAATTTCAGATCCTGTGATAGGTTTAAAGTGTAAGTAAAATACACTTTTATGACATTTAGTTTCTTCTTTCCAAATGCATATCCAAAATGTATCCACGTCAAAGTGAACTCATGGAGACAGAGAGCAGAAGGATGATCACCAGAAGCTGGGAAGGTTAGTGGGATTGTGGGGGAAGCGGGGATGGTTAACAGGTACCGCCATAACACAAGGAGGGAGGCAAGCATTTGCAGTGACGCTGCCTAAACCATCCACTGCGCTGCAGCTATGTCAAAGTCTAGCACATACAGTACATAGACTTGATAATGATAATAAATGACCACATTACTGGTTTGTGGATTTACTATAAATTAATTAACGAAAAGGAGTTTACAACCAATCTAGTCCTAAGTAGTTAAAATGAGTCAATGTCATAATAGATTAAAGCACGAAACCATGTAAGTCCTAGTAAACACAAATACTAGCCACTAAGGATAAAAATGTACTTATATCCAAACAGACACACAAGGTATAAGAGTGGGAGATAATTAAGTAACTTTTATTATTAATTTCTGTCACCCAGTCTGGAGTACAGTGGGGCAATCACAGCAGCCTCCATCTCCCTGGCTCAAGTAATCCTCTTACCTCAGCCTCCCATGCAGATGGGACTACAGGTATGCACCACCACACCTGGCTAATTTTGTATTTTTTGTAGAGATCGGATTTCACTGAGTTCCCAGATTGGACTCAAATTCCTGAGCTCAAGCAATCTGCCCACCTCAGCCTTCCAAAGTGCTATGAATACAGGCATGAGTCACCACACCCAGCCAATACTGGGGTTTTTTTTTTTTTCCCTAAATAAATGCAAGGACAATAATGAACAGAAGGTTCTAATACTTCTAGTAATCAATCATTAAATCTTAATATCCATCCATTAAAGTGAAATAAAGTATAACTTACTTTTCTTTAAACAAATATAGTTGAGATGATAGTTTATCACCTCACATTTAAACTAAATATATATGCTGATCAAAGTAAACAAAACTTAGGTCTCTAAGATTTTCAACTGCAAAAGCATGTAGACTCACTGCCAAATTACTCACAGCCACATGTCTCTGTAGAGATTGAGGGATATCATCTAAATAAGTAAATGGGATGTGCCAATGCCCTAAGTAGGTACCAATAAACATTTTGTGACAAAGTGGCTGAGTGAACAGACTAGGATCCCTCTCCATTCTGCTTGCAAAAGTGCTCTGAAATGTAAGTCAAAAACACTGAGGTCCAGGCCAGAGTCTTCTCATGTAAAACCGCGGCACTAGAGTATGGCAGTTTCTTTGCAGGCCACGACATCCACCTATTTCATATAAACGTTCCTAAAAATAATCCCATGAAACTGAGTTGAACAAAATTACTGTTATCTTCTAGCTAATTAATTCTAAAACTTCTTACCTAATAAAAAGTAATGGTAAAAATTCTAGTTTAACAAAAAGTTACAATTTATCTTATGATGTAGATGACATTACTATTCTAGGCTATCAGTCCACAGAAGCAAATTCAAATGGATGAAATCCTAAAATATATTAAGGCACCGAGAACACACTTCAAGAAAGAAGTACAGCAAAACCACACAAAATCTGAAGGCAGTACTTCACTCATTTCCTCAACATCTACTACATTCCAGTTCCTACTGAAGGCATCTGTGCTACACCAGTGAGAATCGCACACATATAACAAGTGTATAGTATGCTGGAAGGTAGCAGGTGCTATGGGAAAATAATGAGGGCAGAGCACAAGACCCAGGATGCTGGCGGAGGGCAGAGGTGTGCATTCGTGACTGTAAGCAGGGTTAGGAGAGGAGTCCTAGAAAAGGGGGCATTGGAGCCAGGAGTCAGGAAGCAGTGGGGAGGCCATGAACAGGCATCCAAAGCAGAGCATGCAGGCTAAAGGAAGGGCCAGGGCAGAGCTCCTGAAAGAGAACATGCCTGGATGCTGAGGAAAAAGTGAGTGTCCAGAGAAGAGGGCAGTGACAGAGGGACATTCAAAAGGAACAGAGAATGCCCATGTTCACAAAGTGCCCTTCCTGCCAGAGTGGAGAAGCCCATGACCCACAGAGCAGCTCTGGCCTCATGCTGGGAAATAACCAACCCCACAAAGCATGCCCCAGATCTGTCCAATGATGCAACTGCAAGAGCTATCCAAGTCGCTGAACAGTACCCCAAAACAATACTCAACGATATTTGCAGGAATATAAAAATGTCCATCACCCAAAAAGGTAAAATTCACAAAGTCTGACATCCAATAAAAAATTAATAGGCATGCAAAGAAGCAAGACCCATATGAGGACAAAAACCATCCAATCAAAACTGACCCACAACTGACACAAATGTTACAATTAGCAGACATGGACATGAAAATACCTATGAAAAGTGTATTCCAATGATAAGAAAGTTAGAGACATGAAGGATATAAAAAAGATCCAAATCAAACTTCCAGACACAAAAACAACAATGCTTGAGATAAAAAATACAACAAACGAAATTCACAGTATGATATGGTTTGGCTGTGTCTCCAACCAACTCTCATCTTGAATTATAGTTCCTATACTCTCCACGTGTCATGAAAGGGACCAGGTGGGAGGTAAACGAATCATGGAAACAGTTACCCTCATGCTGCTCTCATGATAGTGTGTTCTGACGGTTTTAGAAGGGGTTTTTCCCCTTTTTGCTCAGCACTTTTCCTTGCTGCTACCATGTGAAGAAGGACATGTTTGCTTCCCCCTCCGCCATGGTTGTTAAGTTTCCTGAGGCCTCCCAGCCATGCTGAACTGTGAGTCAATGAAACCTCTTTCCTTCTAAATTACCCAGTCTCCGATCTTTCTTTCTTAGCAGCGTTAAGAACAGACAAACACACGATAGAACAGACATTCTGGAAGGAAAGAAGGGTGAATCAAGACACAGCAATAGAACTCCACAAAAGAAAAAAAGAATTTAAAAGAAAAATTTGAAAACATCAATGAGTTTTGTGACAACCTCAAACAGTCTAATATAGGTGTAACTGGAAATCTTGACACTAGAGAGAGAAGAATAAATATTTGAAGAAATAAAGGCTAAACAATTTCCATATTTAATCAAAATTAGAATCCACAGATTCAAAAAGTTACATGAACCCCAAGCATAAAAAAAAAAAAAGAAAATTACACCTATGCATATCATAATCAAATTGCACAAAACGGATAATAAAAAGAAAATCTTAGGTCAGGCGCAGTGGCTCTCTTCTGTAATAGCAGCATTTTGGGAGGCCAAGGTGGGCAGATCACAAGGTCAGGAGTTCGAGACCAGCCTGGCCAAGATGCTAAAACCCTGTCTCTACCAAAAACACAAAAAAATTAGCCGAGCGTGGTGGCACGCACCTGTAGTCCCAGCTACTCGGGAGGCTGAGGCAGAAGAATCACCTAAACCCAGGAGGCGGAGGTTGCAGTGAGCAGAGATGGTGCCATTGCACTCCAGCCTCGGCGACAGAATGAGACTCTGTCTCAAAGAAAAAAACAAAAAAAGAAAATCTTAGAAGCCGAGATAAAAGAAAACTAACCTCCAAAAAACAGCAAACACTGCTGAGAAAAAAATTTTAAAGGGAAAAATGTATCTCACACATGGGTCAAAAGATTCAATATTATTAAAAGTCAGTTCTCTGCCAAATGGGTTGACAAATTCAATGCAATCCCATTCAAAACTGCAGAAGGCTTTTTTGTACAAGTTGACAAGTTGATTATAAAAGTCATAGGAAAATATAAAGGGCCTACAACCAGAACAACTTTGAAAATGAACAACAAAGGTGGAGGGCTCGATTTCAAAAAGTTTTATAAAGCAACAGTAACCAAAAGAGTATGATGTTTACAGACAGACAAACAGATCAATGCAGCAGAAACAGAAAAGGGTCCCGAGATAAACTCACATGAAAAGAGTTTAAAGGTAATGGAGTAGGAAAAGGATCACTTTTTCAAAAAAACAGTACCGGCAACAACTGAATGTCTATATGCAGAAAACACACCCATACTCTGCACAGTAGACAAAAATAGACTCAAAACGGGTATTCGTAAGTGCAATTCCTAAAACTAAAAAACTTCTAGAAGAAAACAGGAGAAACAGAGCAGAAACATTTGTAAACGTGGGTTAGGTAAAGAGTTCTCAGAACAATAAAAACACAATCATAAATAAAATTGGCCTACAGGACTTCTTCAAACAGAAAATCAAAGGGGCTAGGAACAGTGGGAAGAAGGAGGCTGGAAAATAACTGGGGCCCAGGAACGAAAGAGACTGAGCTGGAGAGAGGGCCTAACTGCAGGTGGGTTGGCACTAAGGTTAGACGAGCCAAAACTAGGGCCAGCAAAGAGTCTGTTTAGGACATGGGCCCTCAGAAAAGAGCCACATTTTAATGAGAGCAAGAAGGCACATTCAGGGAGGAGTCCGTAGACACAAAGGCTTTAGGTTGTGAAGGAAAAAGAGAAAGTGAATTCTGCAGGCACAGTGAAAAAAAGACCACGGGTAAGAATGAAGATACACAGTATCCATGGCTATTAAAACGCAGAATCCGAAGGATGAAGACTTGGAGTCTGGGGCTTTTCATGTTAAGTAACGTAAAACAAACACAGAATTCATCTTGAGGTTAGTCCTGGTGCATATAAGGCCCATACCTTGCTCAGGCTGAGAGGCACAGGATCAGGGGAGCCAGCTCATATTCTGAGTCCTTGGATTCAACCCAATCCCTGTGGAAGGAGGGTAGGGACACACAGCAATTCCTGTGCTCAGGGCTTTTCCCTGACTGCTGATGAAACCAAGGAAGTCTGAGGAAGTCAAGCCGGGTTTGCTTACTCAGAGCATGCAGCCCTCTCTGCCCTAATACATGCTGGTGATGAAAAGTGGGAGCAAAACTGACAAAGCCTCTTCCCTCCTGGATTTCACATCCTAGTGAGATTCAGTAAGGGAGAGTGACATAAATCTATCAACAAATCAACTGTATAAATTACAGATGAGGAAATTTTTTCTAAAGAAATACTATAGTCTGGGGGGGATGAATAGAAAGCATCTTGCAGAAAGCACCTTCCTTAGCAATGAGCAACACACTTTCAGATGCCCACATTAAACACAATCACTCCATTCTTTTTCTTAATTCTATAGTAAAAAAGTGAATTAGCTTTAGAAATACTGAAATGTTACATCATGATAAGAAATACATAAAGACGAAACACTGAAGTGTTAGTCACTGAATAAATTATATTTAACCAATCACTTCCCCTCTAAAAGTATTTCACTAACTAAAATATCTTTTCCGTCTGTGTAATTACCAAAAAGAGTCCAGAGGCTGCTCAAAGAGGCTATCCACACAGACTGCAGAGCCCACCAATGCACGCATCTTTTCCCTGAAGCAATACGCAGAACTAAACACTGAAGCAGCTACCAACAGTAATTCCTTGCATTCACCAGAAGAATTTGTAGAAAATTACAATGGCTTGAAAAACCTAGTAAGTATCTCAAACATTAAATATTTTATCAACTAACACATACAACTGCAAAGTATGTAATATAATATTTACTAGAGAGGGAACATGCTTCAAGGTCTTGATTAGGTCTTCTGTTTACATAAAGGAAATTTCTAAGCTTTGTTTTCTGTACTCAGACTTCTTAAATATCTACCAAAGGGCAAGACAAATATGAATAGAAGATATACAAAAGTGGAGTCTCGCTCTCATGGGCCTACACATGCACACAGACCTAACACCCCATATGCACCTGTGTGGTCACGTGGGCAATGAGAGGGATATGGGCCAAACGCAGGTTTAAATTGCCCTGTTGTTTTACTTTCCTCTAAATTTTCAGTAACCCATATGAAAGCTGCTTACTTTTTAAATATTCCCAGGTATGAAGATGGTATCACCTCTTAGAATGAATGAACACCTCGACAGAAGAGTACAGGACAGCTTTGGGGCTACTACCAAGGTTTCGATGCCACTGGTCCAGCGCATGAGCAGAAAGACATTTCCAAATAACCCTGTTTGTAGTATCAAATGTTTCATGTTTCTCAGGAAAAAAAAAAAAAAAAAAACCAAGAAAAAATGAAAATAAAAATAACTAGTGAAGGAAAGGAAGGAGGGAGAAGTTTCCCAAGGTATCACAACGTTCTGTAAAGGAATGTTATTTAAAGCTGGCAAAAAATGCATGGAAATATGAATGAATCAAGGAAGCAGAATAAAAAGCAGAGGAAAGGGCCCAAACAAACCTGACTAGGTCTCAGAGGCCTGGGGAAGAACTCTGCTAACTTTAAACATGACTTAAAAACAACTGCTGAGCACTGTGGGAAAAAAGAAAAGGCAGATCCCTTCTCCACGTAATATACATAGTGTAAAATCACAAATGCAGTAAAACTTAACACAAAACATGAAAACCCAGATACACTGTATGAAAGCACAATGCTCACTTATATTGGGAAGGGATGGACTTTCCAAAATTAAAGTAAAAAAAAAAAATCACAAAAGATCAGGAGATTAAAATTATATAAAAATTATTCATTTTTCTACATGCAAGAAAAATGATTTTTTTTAAAATAAGTCAAGGTAAAAATATTTGCTACATGTGAAAAAGGTAAATTCTTTTTAGTAGAAAAATTGTAATGAGGTAAAAATAAAGAAACAAAAGGTATTAAATAAGTAGCTTATAAAAGGTCACAAATGAACAATGAAATTCTTCTAACTGGAGTGAGTGGGCAAGGATGCCAGAAGGACTGTGGGCACAATGGAAACACAAACTAGTTCCACCTCACAGGGCAGTCCCCTGGCCTGAGACTGGCCTCAGCACTTTCCTCGGGATCTGGAACTTCTTTGTTTCTTGGCTCCCTCAGTTCACTGAGTGCTCACCACGTGCCAACTACTTACTCTGGGGGAAACCAGGATCCCACGCTCGTGAAACTGAGAATCCAGGAATTAATTAGTCCTCAGAGAAACGCCACTTCCCACAGGGAGGTACAGGTACCATGGAACATATGTGTGGATTAAGGTGGGAAGTAACATTTGAAGAAATCGCGGCAGACTTCACTAAGAAGGTATCTTTTAATAAAACCTAAAGTTCTGAGTAGGAAGTGGTCAAACACCACAGGACACAACAAGAACCCCCAGACAGAATGGCTATTACTTTAAAAGTCAGTCTCTAAGAGGGAGAACGAGAGGCCTATTCAAGGAACTAAAGGAGAAACCAGTGCAATCATACTTCAGAAATTCCAGAAGGAGCTGGAGCAGACAGCCAGAGCCAGGCCAAAGGGAGCTAGAGAGTCCCATGCAAATCGACAATTCTAAGCCATAAAATACCATCAGGTAAACTTGTTGAAAATACTTTCTACTTTGAAAGAAAAGTGCTACTGCAAAGGAAAGATGGAGCAGTATCTGCAGTGAGGAGTCCGTTTCCCACTTTGGGCAGAAGAGATAGCTGCAGACAGAGCTGGAGGCAGGCCAAGAACTGCCGGACTGCAGGTAAAGTCCCATCAGCAAGGCCCAGCTAAGGGCTGGACAAGGGCTGCGGTGACAGACTTCAGTGGGCTTCGGTGACTAGGAAGTATCTCCCTGGTTACAAGCACTGGTTAGACCTTAAGGTGGCACACAAACCTGAAGTGAAAAGGAAGAATAAAAAGACTTGTAGTCAACATATCATGAAGAAATGAATTCATGCAGATCCTTTAAAGGGTGACCTGAGAAGAAACAGTGGTAATGAGTTTATATATCTGCGTGCGTGCGTGTGTGTGTTTACAACCACTCCTGAGTCTATATGGCCAGGTCTGAGTATATCTACCTTGGTCTAGCCACACAGGACTAAAACTAGGAGATAATAAATGAAAAGTGTTCATGAAATATCATTATATAGCAGAAACATAGGTTGGCCCAAAAGTAACAGCAGTTTTGCCATTACTTCCAATGACAAAATTACGTGTTACAACTATTTTTGCACCAATCTAATACTATCATGTATACTGAATGTTCCTAAATGAAATACTGGAATAAATTCTTTTCAAATGCTGCTGAGATGTTAGACCACAGAAAACAAAAATGATTTAAGTATACTTCAAGAAACGCCAGGCATGGTGGCTCACGTCTGTAATCTTAGGACTTTGGGAGGCCAAAGCAGGTGGATCACTTGAGGCCAGGAGTGAGACCAGCCTAGCCAACATGGTGAAACCCTGCCTCTACTTAAAAAAAAAAAGCAGTCATAAACAAGAAGAAACTAAAGTAACAGCAACATACATAGAAAATTTCTATATCTAAAACAGTAGCTATTCAGAAAATAAAACCCAAGATAACTCAAAATAATTTCAGTGTAACTGTGATAATATACTGCTTAAAATATTTTGTTTCCAAACAAAGTATAAGTGGCTTTCCTTTTCAAAAGAAAAAAATAACAGAGAACACTTTTCCAGTTTACTTCTATAAGAATGAGCTTGAGAACTCTAAAACGAAGCAGTCCAAATGCTGTAAATATGGTCCAGCAAATCACAAAAAGGCACACAAAGAGGCTGCCATCAATGCCATTCAAAGAGGTAACTGTGAAATACCTGAAATTGAGGAGGAGATAAACAGCAAATATTCTTAACGAAAAAATAAATTTTAAACTGTGCTCAATAATAAGCCTAAACTGATGCCTTTTTTCTGCCTTTTTTTTTTTTTTTTTTTTTTT
>NW_016107639.1:1482313-1488236 GCF_001604975.1 Cebus imitator | reverse complement strand
AGAGACGGGGTTTCACCATGTTGACCAGGATGGTCTCGATCTCTTGACCTCGTGATCCACCCGCCTCGGCCTCCCAAAGTGCTGGGATTACAGGCTTGAGCCACCGCGCCCGGCCCTTTTTTTTTTTGAGACACAATCTCACTCCGTCACCAGGCTAGAGTACAGTGGCGCCATCTCAGCTCACTGCAACCTCCGCCTCCTGAGTTCAAGTGATTCTCCTGTCCCAATCTCCCAAGTAGCTGTGACTATAGGTATGTGTCACCATGCCCAGCTAATTTTTTGCAATTTTAGTGGAGACAGGGTTTCATCATGTTGATCAGGCTAGTCTCGAACTCCTGTCCTCATGATCCACCCACCTCGGCCTGCCAAAGTGCTGGGATTACAGGTGTGAGCCACATGCCCAGCCTACATTTTTTAATACCACAAATTTCACTCATCAAACATCTGTATCAGAACCACCAGCCATGAAGCACAGTTGAAAGAACACTGGATTGGAGTCAGAATCATCTAGGTTCAAGCACCAGCTCTACCTAAAACTACTGTGACTCAGGCAAATTATTCAGCATAAACTGCAAGTTTCTCATCTATAACTTGGAGAGCACATCGACTCCCCCTTGGACGATGCTGGATGTGAGAACCAGTACTCTGAATGTTACCTGACACACACAAAGAAGTAAAAAAGCAGCTAGATCATCATTATTGACATGTGAAACTTCTTAGATCACCAGCAACTATGGCTAATGTTTTTAAAACGGTAAATTTTCATTTACATTTAAAATAAACATACTGAAAACTATTTTTAAAGTACCTGAAGTTCAAGTATCACAGAAGTACAAAAGACATAACAGTAGACTGTCTTCCTCAACATTTTATAGCATTTTTGGGTGAAACTAACGTAACATAAAACGTCATTTTAAAGTGAATGATTCACAACGTTGTGCAACCAACTCTACCAACTCCCAAAACATTTTCATCATGAAAAAAAGAAACCCGATGCCTGCAGGCAGATGCTTCCTGCTCCTTCTTCCACTCATCCACAGCACCTCCAATCTGCCGTCTATCTCTACTATTTTGCCAGTTCTAGAGATTTCATATCGATGAAGTCATACAATATGTGATCTTTTGCATCTGGGCTTCTTTCACATAGCATGATGTTTTTGAGGTTACTCCAGGCTGTAGCATGTAGCAACCCTTCATGATTTTTATGGCTGAATAAAATTCCATTGCAGAAATTTGCTGTCCACTCATTTGTTTATCCACTCATCTTTCAGTGAACATCCGGGCTATTATCACCTTTTTGGCTATTGTGAATAGTGAATAAACACAGAAATGTTTACTCATGATCAATATGAATAATATGATCAATATGAATAAGCATTTGCTTGGGTCCCTGCTTTAAATTCCTCTGAATTATTTGAGAAACTGAGAGTGTGTTTTCCATAGCTGCTGAACCATTTTGTTCCCACAAACAATGTGTAAAGATTCCAATTTCTCCAGATCCTCTCCAGCACTCAATATTCTATGTTTTAAATTACAGTCAACCTAGTGGTGTTAGGTGGTATCTCACTATAGATCTGCATTCCCCTATGGTCTAAGGCTGCTTACTAACCATTGTTTCATAAGCATGCTGGCCATTTGTATATCTTTGTCACAGAATTGTCTATTCAGGCCTTTTGCCTATTTTCTAATTGGGTTATCTTTCTGATGCTGAAATCCTAAGAGTTCTTTATGTATTCTGGATACTGGTCATAACAGATTTCCAATTTTCTCCCATTCTGTCTTTCCGTTTTCTTGATAATGCCCTTAGATGCACGAAAACTTACTAGCTTTTGTTTATCTGTGAATGTCTTCATTGTTTTGTTTTGTTTTTTTTCTGAGACAGAGTCTCACTATTTCACCCAGAATGGAGTGCAGTGGCATGATCTTGGCTCACTGCAACCTCTGCCTCCTGGGTTCAAGCGATTCTCCTGCCTCAGCTTCCCAACTAACTGGACTACAGATGCATGCCACCATGCCCAGTTAATTTTTGTATTTTTAGAAGAGAGAGGTTTCACCACACTGGCCAGGCTGGTCTCAAACTCCTGACCTCAGGTGATTCACCTGCTTCAGCCTCCCGAAGTGCTGGGATTACAGCATAAGCCACCAGGCCCAGCCAACACCTTCATTTCTGAATGACAGTTTTACCAGACACAGAATTTTTAGTTAAGAGGTTTTCCTCTCACCAGTTTTAAAATGTCACCCCACCGCCTTCAGACCTCCATGGCTTCTGATAAATCTTACTGAGGATCCCTTGTGTGTGGCCAGTTACCTCTCTGTTTTGAGTGTCCTCTTGGTCTCTAGGTGTCAGCTGCTTGGTTATGCATCTCAGTGTGGATTTTTCTGGAGTTATGCTTCATGGGGTTTGCTGTACTTCCTCAATGTAGAGATTAATATCTTTTATCAAACGTGGAAAGTTTTTGGCCATTACTCCTTCATATTTTCGCTGTCATCTCTCTCTCCTCGCCGTCTTGCATCTCCATCATGTGTATGTGGTATGCTAGATGCTGCCCCACAGGTCTCTTAAGAGCTGTTCATGTTCTTTTCATTCTGCTTTTCAAACTGGATACGTACAATTGACCTAGGCTTAAGTTCACTGATTCTTTCTTTGGTGTGCTCAGTTCCGCTACTGAAATCCTCTAGTGAGTGTTTCTTTTCACTTACTCTACTTCTGAGTGCCACAATTTGTATGCTTCCTTTAAATAATTCTCTACTTGTTCCTGCATCACTCTCCTATATCTTTTAAGCAATATCCCCAAGGTTTCCTTGAGTGCCTTGGCACATTAAAGACAGCTGAGTTAAACTTTGTCTCCTAAGTCTGATGTCTGGCCTTCCTCAGGGGCAGCTAGTATCACCTTCTTCTGGGATCGGGCCACATTTTGTTTTGTTGCATGCTTTGTAATGCTTTTTGTAGAAAACTGAACATACACCAGGGGCACGATGTCTCATGCCTATAATCCCAGCACTCTGGGAGGCCGAGGCGAGTGGATCACCTGAGGTCAGGAGTTCAGGATCAGCCTGGTCAACATGAAACTCCAACTCTACAAAATACAAAAAATAGCCAGGCATGGTGGTGCATGCCTGTAATTCCAGTTACTTGGGAGGCTGAGGCAGGAGAATCGCCTGAACCCAGGGGGTAGGCGTTGGAGGTTGAAGTGAGCTGAGATCACGCCACTGCACTCCAGCTTGGACGACAGAGCAAGACTCTGTCTGAAAAAAGAAAAACAGTAAAAAAAAAAAACTGAACATACATTATAATCTGGTAATTCTGAAAATTAGGTATTTCTCCCTCTTCTTGGTTGACTTTATTGTTATATGCTGCAGCTGTGTTCGTTTACTGATTTTTCTGAACTATTTTTGTAAAATGTGTATTCTTCACCATGGATGGTCTCTAAAGTCTCTGTTCCATTCAATTATATGCGAGCCAGTGTTTTGACAAAGATTTCCTTCCATATGAAGGGAGAAAAAGGAGGGGAAGGGGGAGGAAGAAACAAACCCAAACAAAACCTGCCCTGGGCTTTGCAGCCTGGCTCTGTGCTGCAGCCTTCTTCAGGATTCAGCCAGGCCATTCACAACCCTGCTGCGGCCTTCCCTTCCTACTTGCACTGAGCCCGGAGACTGGCTAGAGGGAAGGACTTCAGGTCTTTTCTGAGCATTACTCCAGTTCTTAGCTTTCACAATTCCCCTGCATACACAGGGGCACTTCTAAATATTCAAATTTCCCAAAGAAGCTCCCTCCCCAGCTTCTCCTGCCTGTATTTGACACCCCACCATCTGGCTCCACTGCCATCTTTTGCCCTAGGCTACTGGAGGCTATTCATCAGCCTTGCACGTGTTTGAGAAATGCTGCTACATTTCTACTTTTCTGTCCTGAGTTCAAGTTAGGGGAACAAAAGACAAGCACCTAGGGTCGATCCTCCAAGCAGTCCCTAGACTGGTTAGAGACAGAAACAATTCTTTTGGAATAAGCTGCAAACTAGGAAGATTGCAGGTTGACAATTCTTTATAATGCTAACCATAGAGTTACCAAATAATCCAGGAATTTCACTCCCAGGTATGTATCCAAGATGAAAACAAAATTCATACAAACGTTTGTACACAGATGTCCATAGCTGCATTATTCACAACAGTCACAAAGTAGAAACAACCCCAAATGTCCATCCACTAATGAATGGATACACAAAATGTACTGTATCGTACACTGGAATATTACTGAGCAGCCAAGAGAAACAAAGTACTGATGAATGCTACTATAAGATGAACCTTGAAAACATGCCCAGTGAAAGAAGCCGGTGACAAAAGACCACATACTGCATAATTCCACTGATAAAATGTCCAGAGTGGGTAAAACCACAGAGCCAGAAAGGAGAAGAGTGGCCACCTGAGGCTAGGGTAGGGTGAGGAGGGAAGCAGCAAGAGTACTGACTTCTAATGTACTCAGGGTTCCTCCTGGGGACATCAAAAGCGTACTACCCTTAAATGACTTAAGTGATGGTGATGGCTATACAACTTTATGAATACACCAAAAAACGCTGAACTGTATACTTTACATGGACACATTTTGTTATGGGAAATACAGCCCAATAAGGTGTTAAAAATAAGTAATTTTTGAAGGTACTATTTCATAAGTTAAATAATTCATTGTCAATATCCTCTTACAGAAGATGAAAAATCCACTGTAAACTTTTTCAACAGACTTTGGAGTTATTATGAATACCCACTTAGTTTTCCGGGTGTCTCCCTTGTTCCTATGGTTTTCAGCCACTTTTTTACTGTCTTATGCCTACTTGTAATCATTTCCCAACTCTCTTCTTCATGCATTGCTTCTTTCTCTACTACCGACTGAAACATCAGCTAAACAAGTGCTTGAAGGTTGTAAGTTAAGCAAGAGTTAAGGCCTGAATGAAGGTTAAGGAGAAACATGCACACATCGGTTACCATCTTAGATGACAATATTTATTTCTGTTGTTCAAAGGCCTGTGCACTTAAGTGTAGTTTAACGCCACGGGATAGACATTTGACTTTTATAAGTGTGTTTAAAATATAGTACCAAGATAGATTTTAGATAAAGTGGCATTACGCTTCTCAGAAAATGTGTGTATCAATAGAGCACATTATATAATGATTAGCAATATATGTACATGCTCATGTGGTTGTGTATGCATTTGTATACATGTGTGTACAATATACATGCAAACATCTAGAGAATGAACAAAAATCTCCCCTAAAATTGCATGCACTATACATTATAAGGAAATTAATTATCAATATAGTCACATAATACTATTTTCAATAATAGAATTAAAATGTTTTCATATACTTGTTAACTCTGAAATGACTACAGTAGGCAAATGCTAAGTAGGATTAAAGCATCTTGCTGACCTCTTACTGTAAGCTTGCTATATAGCTGGGAATTCACTTCCTTGTCACGTTGAAAACGCCGAAATTCGTCAATTGCTTCCCGCATCATAGTAACAGCCAAGACAAATCCCTATAAAACAAAATAAAATAAGGTATTTTAGAAAACTAAACTTTAACATAAAAAATTATTTGTTATTTAACTTTTTTCCTTCAATTTATATTACTCTCTAAAACAAAAAATGAAAACTAAAAAAGCCAAAAAGTAACAATGAAATATTACAAAAGTATTTACTGTAAAAAATTTACAACTCTTGGTATGCTCCCAAAATTGTTAATTGATCTCCTAATAGGTACTTCAAGCTAAACATCAGAAAATACCTAGTAACAGGCTGGGTGCACACACCTGTAATTCCAGCTACTCAGGAGGCTGAGGGAGGAGAATCGCTGGAACCAGGAAGTCAGAGGTTGCAGTGAGCCAAGATGGCACCACTGCATACTCCAACCTGGCGACAGAGCAAGATTCCAT
>NW_016107639.1:1467863-1482303 GCF_001604975.1 Cebus imitator | reverse complement strand
AAAAAAAAAAAAAAAAAAAAAAAAAAAGAGGAAAATATCTAGTAACCCAAAGAAAGAAATTAACAATCTTCAATAAACCCGTGAATTATATTTAGAATACTGGGAAATTCAAATACAAAATTTACAATGACTGACATAAAAATCTTATACGTAATTTCTGTACTTAAATTTTTCTTACAGAATAAAAGTATTCAGGAACACAAAACAATTTCCAGATAAAATAACCATACTTATCAATTTTCTTACCTAGTGCATTATTATATAACTGCAGTGGAATGAACAATTATAGTGCTTTCATCTCACTTTTTAAGTAAAAATCTGACTATATTAATATTGTGCTATCTAGAAAAAAACTTTTATATCCTCATAATTTATTGTGAAGTCCATTATACCACTAATATGAAGCTAATGCCCATCATTTTTAAAGGCTGCATGTTTTCTGACATGTTACAGGAATATTCTTTATGCCAATCTCGCCATAGTTAAATAAAGAAACTTCTCCAATGGTCTTATTATTACCGATAACTTGCTTCAGTCTAAACTATAAATAATAGAACACTATGAATTTCCACTGAAAGCACAATAATCTTTTTTATTTGTATTTTGTATAACTAATATACCAAATTAAGTTTGCTGCTGGAGAATGTTTCTTACATTTACTGAAACAGCATTTTCCTCAAGTGTCCTATATGAAAAGCCCTTCGACAGGCATGACAAACATGGATTCTTCTAGTCTCTTTCCCATTCAAAACCAACCTGACAGCCTGTGTCTCTCACTCCTTATCAGCTCCTCTGCCAGCTCTCTTCAGCCACATGGTGTGCTCTCCCCCAGTCAGGAGCCTCCTTGGCCCTACAAACCACTTCTCCCTGAGCACATCAAGTCTTCTCCTCCCTTAGTCTGCCCTCTGCACCATCGGAAACCTTTTCACATCCAGTTTACCTCTCGACTTGCCCCAGTTTCCTTCCATCACCACTTGACTGAAACTATTCTCAAGTACGGTGGACTATCTCAAGAAACTTCCCATTTCCCTGTGCATCACAATTGTACACCAGGCCCTCTTTCTAACTCCCCATCCCTTCCTTGGCTTCCTGAACACCACATTCCAAGAATGTCACAGTTGTTTTTCTGATGTCATGCACCCCTCTTTATCCAGTCACCCCAAAGCTGGTCTCAGTCCACCGATGTCCCAATTCTCTACGCATCCCACTGCCATCATCTATAAGCAACACCATGACTCCTTCCTCCAACTGCTGTGCTTCCTTCCACATACCTCTCCAGTCTGACTGCACTCTATGTGGCACACCAGCTGGGCCCAGGTTCTCCCCAGCTCTCCCACTGACACACCGTGCTCTCCTCAAACCCCTAACCTTAAGAAGAGAGAGATCTCGAGCCTTGTCTTGCTGTATCCGTCAACACCAGGGAACTATTAGTAGTCTCCTGAAACACCATGATGTCTTTCATCTGATCTTTGACAGTATATTTCCAGGAGTTACTGAAAGCAGTTTTGAGAAGTATCCTAAAGCCACTCTTGGACTCACAGAAAAAGGAGCCATGAACAATTGGTGTTATGCCCCATTTGCAAAGAAGGCAGGCATCACATGGCATATGCCATCTATTTGCCATGGTCTCCACTAAAGACAACGGCTGATTAGCACAATAAGACCTCACTTAGGTCCTTTAGCACATGCCATATTCTGTTTTTAAATAATAGCTTTATTGATACGTAATTCACATGCCATAAAATTAACACTTTAAAAGTATACAGTTCATTGTTTTAGTACCTTCACAAAGTTGTACAACCATCACCATCATCCAATTTTAGAACATTTCCATCACCTCAAAAAGAAGTACCACACCCACTGCAAGTCACCTGCCATCCCCTCCCACTCCTAGGACCTGGCAATGACTCAACTACTTTCTGTCTGTATAGATTTGCCTATTCTGGGTGACATGGTAATTCTATGTGCAGTATTTTGAGGAACTGCCAAGCTGTTCCTCAAAGTGGTTGCACCACTTTACATTCTCACCAGCAACTAATGAAGGTTCCAGTGTCTCCACATCCTCAGCAACACTTGTTACTGTCTTTGTAGCCATCCTACTGGGTGTGAAGAAGTGTCTGTGGTTTTAATTTGCATTCCTCTACTAACAATGATGTTGAGCAACTTTTCACATGCTTATTATGCTTATTTCAAATGCCTATTGGCCATTTGTATATCTTCTCTGGGTAGATGTCTATTCCAATCATTTACCCACTTTTTTCCTAGGTTACTTATCTTTTAGTTGTTGAGTTACGAGTTACCATTTTGGTGCCCTAGTTGAAAATCAATGTGTCATAAATGTAAAGGTTTATTTTTGGACTCTCCGTTACATCCATTGATCTATGCACCTATCTTTATGTCAGTACCACACTGTCTTAATCATGCAGTTTGTAATAAGTTTGGGAATGGGAAAGTGTAAATCCTCCAACTTTGACCTATTTTTTTTTTTTAATGATATATTAGCTACTCTGAGTTCCTTGCATTTGCCCATCAATTTTAGGTCAACTTGTCAATTTCTGCAAAAAAATTAAAAATAATAATAATAATAATAAAAGCCAGCTAGGATTCTGTTAGGAGCTGGATTAAATTTGTAGAGCAATTTGAAGAGTGCTGCCATCTTAACAATATTAAGTCTTTCAACCCATGATGTTCCATTTATTCAGAGCTTCTTTTTTTTCCAAAATTCTTTTAGTTTTCAATATACAATTTCAAGCTTTAAGTTTATTCCTATTATTTTCTTTTTAATGAGATTATAAATAGAATTGTTATCCTAATTTCATTTGGGGATGGTCATTGCTAGAAATACAAGTGACTTTTCTATGTTTATCTTGTATCCTGCAACCCTGCTAATTCATTTTTTTTAGTTACAATATTTTTGTGTGTAGATTCCCTAGGTTTTCCTATACACAAGATCATGTCATCTGTGACTAGAGATAGACTTCCTTCTTTCTTTCCATCTAAATGCCTTTTACTTCATTTTCTGACCTAATTGCCCTATTTACTTTACCTTCAATACAATGTTGAATAGAAGGGATGGGAGCAGACACCCTTATTGCTAAGCTTAAGGGGAACACATTCAGTCTTTTATGATTAAGAGTGATGTTAACTGTGTGAAATACAGAATTTTAAGAACAAAAGAAATTTTTACATTATGATAAATGTCTCCAAAATAGAGTGAAGAATAAACAATTGGGAATGATGGCTAGTTTCTTCAAAGCTGATAACTAGTCATGACAAAGTAGCAATGAAATAAAAGTGGTTATCAAAAAGCCTATTAAAGACAAAGAAGAACTTGAATTAAATTCATCGTTTTACTGAACTAGAGTTAGCAACAGAAAAACAAAGAAAATGAATATAAGCCAAAGCAGAAGATACCCCCAAAAGAGTTCTAAGGAAGTCGGTGTTATCAAAAGCCTTAAAATTTGCACATATTTAACCAAGCAGTTTCGCATATAGAAACTTATCCTAAAGGAAAAATTCTAGGATCCCAGCATGAATATGAAAAATTATAAATAATCTGAATGTCCACAAATAAGAAGTTTATAGTATAGCCACATGATAAAATGCTACATTTCCTTGATTCAAAGATGTCACTGGTTTTAAGACACATCAGTATTATTTTAGTAATAGTCTTGGGTGGGAAGACAATAGCACTGTAAATATACACACTGTTTATAAGTCACAGCTCAATTTTAGTAACATGAAAAATACGTGTCTCTGAATCCAAGAAACATACTTGTCTGCAGCCACTCCCATGTCAGAGAATATTTACTGCTACAGACTCACGTTCATGAGTCAGAGGTTATTTCTTAAAGTTCTGTTTGTGACTGACTCACTGAGACAAGAGAATGTGATTACCAAGCACATTTTATTTAAATAGTATACACAATATTTTAAAGGAGCGGTTTTTAATAAGGTAGGCCTATCATAATCACCTGAAGACTTTCTGTAACACAAATTTGCTCAGGCCCTAGCTGAAATGTATACTTTTACCTCTAATTTCCAGGGAAGGGACCTCAGACACATATGTTATTTAAACTCCCCACATGACTCTAATTTTCACCCCTTTAAACCCATGGCTTAAAGACAGCAAAAGTTAACCGAATTCATTAAGTAATCATAAACCACAAAACTGTGCTAGTTTCTAAGAACTCAAGGAGTCAGTGAAAATATGCTCCCACTTCAAATGGAGTAGTATTAGAGAAGGTGGAATAAAGCGGGTTAGGTCCCAAGACCTGAAAACAGGAGTTAAACACTCTTAAGAGGAAACAGGATCCCAGTAATAGGCAAGGACTATTAGAGTGTCCAAGCTGCTTTACAACACACTTGCAAATCTGTTTCTCTGAATAAATAGCACATGTGTAGGATTCTCAACAGCCAAAAGGTGTCACCACCATCACATTCACCTCCATAGCATATCTATTCTGAGGAAATGCACCATGGCCAGCCTAGGAACGTAAAGGACACTGAAGGAACGGGAGGCTGAGGCCGCTACTTCCTTCTACCACTGGAGCCTACAACACAGGAGCAGTTTAGACTACCTTAACAGTTTAGACCTGAGCTCTTAAATGGATCATTACAGATTGGCGGTTTGTGGAGGACTGGAGTAAGCAAGTCTTATTGTAGAAGCACTTGGGTCTTCCCATTACCTCAGCACCAACCAGGCCAGAGATTTAGGCTGTAACACTGCTCCCCAGAAAACTCAAAACTGGAAGCAACAAGGGCCATTGTAAACTACTGCCGCCTGAAAACATGAGCGTGTTAGACTGGACAATGTGGGTTGCTTCTGACGTGGCCTGTCCACAGCCTTTCTCCTATTTATCCAGATAACCGAAGAACCATGTGGAGTGAGTCCAAAACATTATATACTTTTGTAAAAGGAGAAAAAGTTAGATGGGTATGTTTGCCTTTGAGGACTTATCATGTGCCTACCATACACTTTTCCAAGTATCCTAAATGAATTACTTCTTTTAAATGTCGCAAAAATCTTACAAAATATCTTTATCTCTAATTCACAGATAAGCAAATTGAGACACAAAGTGAGAGAGCAACTTTACCAAAGTCACACAGATCACTAACAATGGTTGTCTCTGGATGATTCCAAGCAATAGAATTTGCTTTTCCTTTTCTTACTTTGCCCACACCTCTAACACAGAGACATGCACACAAAAAAACAGTGGATGGAAGGAAGGACTTTTAAATAAAACTGAAAAATCAAAGTCCTCATAGATTGATTTCTCACCTACGCAGCCTTATGTGGTTGGCAATTATGTATTAACAAAGCAGCAGAAGACATTTTATATAGAAGATACAGTGCTTAAAATCCTTAGAGCCAGAGCTTTCCTTATCTAAAGATCTTCTGCATAGACAGATCTATTCCATCTCATTCATTTTGATAAAAGCATGGCATTCTGTTTTGTTACTGATTACACAAGCTTTGCTTCAAAGAATTGTTCAGAACGCTAACAATATAAAAGGTAATCTTCATCCAGACACGATAATGTAACAAAATCAGCTTATTTTCAATTTACACTTCTATTATATGGGAAAATACAATAGAAATTAGTCCAGAGCAAAAGCTAATAAATAATATTGTCAGGAATAATTGAAAGATTATTAATTATCACTGTTTTAAAAAACATCTTCATTTTAGTTAGAGAGCAGAGGGAATGGGTTTAAAGTAACTTGTTTTAAAATTAGTTAACAACAGAAACAGGATTTTACAACCACCAACTGTGAGATGGTTTTATGCCTCAGTGGCAGGGTTTTGGCTAAAAGAATCTGGAAATGTTAACTGATATCTTTTTCTTGAAGATCCTTACAAAACCTTAGAGAAGTAAAGAAAAGACGGCCAAAAAGTCAATATTGGTATGTATAAAGGTCCCATGGTACTATTGGCACTGGACATAATGGGGTCAAAATAAACTGGTACAGAAAATGTAAGAACTCAAGGGCTTATGAGGAATTCTTGTTGAAGAACATTTTCTTCAGTTAAGAGACACCTATATGTATTTTCAAATTTGCATTATTTTTAAAAGTTTCCTTTAAAGAGATTTCTTTAGAGTTAATGTATGTTTATTCTTTAACTCTGACTAGATTTTTTCAAATTGTCTTGGTTTTCAATTTTTTTTTTTTTTTTTTGCAGAAAACGATTTATGTAGGCAGAGAGAGAGAGAAATAGAAAGAGCAAGTGAGCTCCCACACTGTCATGGGAGGGGATCCACAAGAGGGAAAGTCCCAGTTTTCAAAGTTTTTAAGAGCTTTTTAAAAGAACCAATATGCCCTCCTATGCTTGCTTCTCAGTTTTGAAGGTAACCCTAAGATGCACATCAACATTTTAAAAGATTTGCTCAATCAAAGGTTAAGATGCATATAAACAGTGAAAGAATATAGACTAACAATATTCACCATTTGTCATCTGAAAGGTGGTATCAATTATGGCTGCTGCTCAACCAAGGTACAAAAGAAAATCAGAAGGCAACATCAAGCATTATTCAAATGGAAAACGTGGCTTTTCACTTCTCTAAAAACTTAAAACACAAACACAGCAGAATAATAATATCTTTTATATGAATATTGAAGTAGTTACTTATTGAGGTACCTATCTAAAAATAATTAAAGCTAATACATGTCAAAAAATGATAAAGTCCTTCAAAAAAACAGAGGATGAAAATTCAAGCTAAAAGACTAAAAATTCCAGCTAGTACTGGAAATAATCACATGAAAAGAAAAAAATAGAGAAATGTTTTCTTGTCTTGGTTAACTGTGTGTCTACGTGCACACTTCACTCAGGTATGGCCAAGATCATCAACCTTGTAAACAAAGCAAATAAAGTTCTTCATAAAGAACCATCTAAAGGACATTTTCTTTACTTGAAAGCTAGTTAAATCAGAGTTACTAAGTACAAAAGGCCAAAGCAAAATATAAATAGATACATTTAGCTTTAGATTTTTTAAGAAGAATTTGTGTTCTCAGACCATCATTATTTAAGTTAAAACAAGTTTAACCCACGAGGCAATTTTTTTTTTTTTAAAGACAGGGTCTCACTCTGTCACCAAGGTTGGAGTGCAGTGGCATGATCTTGGCTCACTACAACCTCTGCCTCCAGGCTCAAGCAATCCTCCAACCTCAGCCTCCTGAGTAGCTGAGACTAAAGGTGTGTACCACCACCACACAGCTAATTCTTCTATTTTTTTGTAGAGATGGAATTTCACCATGGTGCCCAGGTTGATCTTGAACTCCTGAGCCCAAGCTATCCTCCCACCTTTGCCTCCCAAAGCGCTGGGATGACAGGTATCAGCACCCAGCCAGCAAATGATATTTAAGCAGTAAATATAACTGTGAAAGATATGAATAGAAAAATAAAGGAGCCAGAAAGAAGTACATTAAAATCATAAATATGACTGTTTTAAAATTAGCAAGTATTTTCTCTGTGTTCTAACGTTTCTATAATGCTATATTGCTTTTATTAGAAAATGAAAACAAGCAATAGTACTTTTTAAATGAGACTTCTAGAAAGTACATAGCCTGTAGAATGTTTTGCAAAAATGCATAAGGAATCATGAACAATCACATTGTTCATTACAACAATGCTTATCAACAATCATATTGTTTGTTATAACAACATTTGTAGTAGTGAAAAATGAGAAACCACCCCAAAGTCTCCTTTCCCAAGGGAAGGGACAAGTCAGTTGTGGTAATATTTACACAATGAAATACTTGAGCGAAGTGAAAAATGAAGTACACATGTTGATAGGGATCAACTTTGTAAACCAATGTTAAGCCAAAAAAGTATGTTGCAAAAGGCCACACAGATTAAGATAATCTTTATAAAAATGTTTAAAGCATACAAAATAATATTGTATATTGTTTTAATAATAAATATATACAGGATAAAATTATTAAGAGATACAAAGGAATTATAACCTCACATTCAGAATGGGTTACTGCTAATGTGGTGGAAGAAAAGAAAAGATAAGAAATGGTTACCTATATCCCCTTCCATAGCTACCTAGCTTTAATACCAACTTTCCAAACCTATTGTATACACTTCAGTGTTTCTTCTGTGTGTAAATATATGCAATACATACACAAACACGTGACTTCCTTTTCCACCCAGGATGAAATCTGAAAGTCCTGCAAGAGCTGACCCCAGGCCCTCTGACCTCCTTTCCAGTTACTGTCTTCTCATACACATCGTCCCTCTGGATGACCTCCTCATACCCTGGAACATGATCAGCACAGTCCAAGACCTCCTGCAACTGCTACTCTACCTGCAACACTCTTCCCTGTTCCATATCCGTATGACTGTTTTATTGGTAAGATGTCACTGCAATGTCACCTCACAGGAGAGCGCTTCCTTGACCGTCTCACATAGAATACCCCCTTCATCCTCTACTTGTTTTTCCTGCTTTACATTTTCTTCTTCATAGCCTGATGGTTGGCTACACAGCATTAGGAATGTATGTCCTGCCTTTTCTCCCAGAATTTTAGTTCTATGAGAACAGGATTTTGTTTGTCTTGTTCACTGTTGTATCAACATTACCTAGACCAGGAATGGACATGAAGCAGTTCAATACTGGCTGATCAAAAGCACTGTGGATTTCATTCTAGACATATTTTGAGCCACCTTTAAAATGTATTCTAAAATTCATTTTAGTAAAACATATGTAACTTTTATGATATTGAATACTTTTCCTAAATATCATTTTTAAAGCTACACAGTATTCCAACAAGTACACAGGACACAGCAGAGTTTCGATAATCTGTTGTTAGACATTTGACTTTTTAAAATATTTATAATGGACATTCTTCAGACTTTGTGATCAATCATTATTTCTTTAGGATAAATTCCTCAAGTGAAAAATGCTGAATCCATTTTTCAAGTCTTGGATATATGTTCTCAATGACCCTCCAAAAAGGCAACACAGGCATGCATGCACACTAACGGGGAAAAGCTCACCTTGTCACAGGCTGCATCTATACTAATGGGATGAGGGCCACAGTGTTACAGTTTCACCCATGCTCAGCTCCAATGTCTCTTTCAATCTTACTAATTTAGCAAGTTAAAAATGTATTATCTTGTAATCTTGTGTTTATATTACATATAAAGTTGCTCTCGTTCCTCAAGTCCACCCTATTATGAAGTCTATGTGAAAGAGAAATCAAAAAATGTCCCTCAGCATGCCTTCACTAACAGGTAAACAGGAGAGGCTGACTGTGCCTCTCCAGGAAACAAGGATTTAGCACCTCCTCTTCCAGTGCTCCCTCTTCATCTGGAGTGCTCTGGTGAGAGGATGGAGCCTACCTGGGCCAGGACAGACCCCATGCAGACTGCACGGCACTCCGTGAGGAAGGCACACTCATGCAGACCCCCAAGGACTGCACTCTTCTTCTACTGAAGGAACGCTTTGACTCTCTGTGTCTCCTACCCAGATTCCATGGGTCATTTGCCCCAAAGGGAGCAAATCAAAAAAAAAAAAGAAATAGTGGCCAAGCATGGTGGCTCATGCTTGTAACCCCATCACTTTGGGAAGCTAAGGCAGGTGGATCTTTTGAGGTCAGGAGTTCAAGACCAGCCTGGCCAACATGGTGAAAACCCGTCTCTACTAAAAATACAAAAATTAGCTGGGAATGGTGGTACACACCTGTAGTCCCAGTTACTCAGGAGGCTGAGGTAGGAGAATCGCTTGAACCTCAGGATGTGGAGGCTGCAGTGAGCCAAGATCACACCACTGTACTCCAGCCTGGGTGACAGAGTGGGACTCTGTCTCAAAAAAAAAAAAAAAAAAAGTTGTACCTTTTTCTATGAAAGACGGAAAGACGACATACATCTGTGGTCTATACAAGCTAAAAATTAATGAAAACTGTAAGACACTGCTTAAGCTTTAAGCCTATCAAGACAGCATATGTCTGAAATGGAAACATTCATTAATAAGCATCACTGGTCTTCTGAAAAACATTATACATTGAGCTGTCAACCAGAAATCATATGTACTGCACTTAGATACTTCAGAATGCTCACCACTGGTCAGGGTGTGAAGAGAGTAACAGAACAGACACACAGCCCCAGCCCCCATTCCCAACAGGTGCATCATAGAGGAGGGAGCTGCTGATGACCTGCAACCTTAACAGGTGCAGCATGACCAAGGAAAGCCCCTCTGCCACCAGCTCAGGCACTTGGTAACTTCAGCAGCTCTACACCACACTTCCCATGGTTCTCTGGGGGACTGAAGTCACTCAGCAAAGTCTTTTAACAACAGAAGTTCAGAGATACACTGCAACAATATCATGTTTTTAAATCTGGTCAATTTAACTTTTAACCATCTCAACTCTTAAAACTATATTCTAAATATTTCATAATTTAACTTAATTTTTTAAGTCTTTTCTTTTACCAGAGGAGCCCAGTAGGTGTAGAGATAGCCTATTTTCAATGCTGGTACAAACTGTGAGCAGGATATTATCAGAAAATAGAGATTCAAGAAAAACTTGAATTGTTCATATAAAACCTAAAAAGGAAAAGAGAAAATTAACAAAATTCCTTCAAGGAAAAAAACTTAATACCTAAATTAAACAACTGAAATCAGACAACATATAACCACATTTCCATCAAACAGTGAGAATGTGTTCTGATTCAAAGTAAATTAATTAATTTTCACATTGGCTTTCCGATAGTTATATCACAAAGAAAGGCTAAGATTACTCCCAAAATATATTTTAAATAAACTGAAAGATAAGACAATTAGGACTTTCAAGGACATTAAAAATGTCATCTAAGAGTTTTTCATTTTTCTTACATGAAATTCTTCAGTTTTCCACACTCATTTACTAAGCTTTTACATGAACATCAAAAAAAAACTTAGATAGCAAAGCCTTCCCAATGTCAGCAAGCCAGCATAATAGTTATATCTTGATAACGACTCAGTAAATCTTACAATGGAAAAGTCTTATTCCATTGTATTTATTCCACTGTATTTATGAAATGGTAAGAAACAAATAGCCACTTTTTTTTTCCCATGGACATCCAAGACGTCCACGTAGCTTAACAAAGCCTGAGTGAACAGATGTGGCTTCCCGGGATAGACTGGCTCAATCTCCAGCGGGTATTTACTTCCCTCAAAACATTAAAAATCGTAAAGCATAAGAATGTGTAATTGCAGACCAATTTTCAGGAAGACAGCAACCCACCTCCTCTTATGGTCTTTGGGTAGTTAATCCTTAATAATAGTTTTGAATATAAATGAAATTTCATCATTCAATAAAATTTTAGGAATGTCAATACTGAAAGGTTTTGGTTTTCAATTCAAATAGTTATCTTTAGGGAAGAAAACCCAAGATCTAATACTAATAGATCTCGATTTACAAATGCCTCAAATTATTAAAGTTGAAAATCAAAATGGAACAAAACTTATGTTTACAGATGAGAATAATTCAAACAGCACACTACAATCAAAATCAAACTTGCAAACCTGCAACTTACAAATCACACTCTCTTTGGATGCCATTTCTATGCCACTTGGAAGGAATGAAAATTTCACCAAGCAGGGCAGTGGGTTAAGTGCTTATTGCTGACCTAGAGAGTCTGCGACTCGTTTTCAGATAATGAGGCTATCTGCATCATCATATAGCGATGTGTGAGACTCAAAATCGGTTATACTGACAATGCATTTATGTTCATAATCATGTTCAACCTGCTGTCTAAAAATGTTTTGAATTATTTCATAAATTAATCTCAGCAGGAAATAAAGTGCTTTTTCCTTAGTGATTTCTTTAAAATCTCAGTTAGCATAAATTATATCTATTAGCAATTTAGAAATTGCCATTCATGGTAAAAAATGGCATAGAATTCCTACTGTGTTTAGAAACCAAATGTTTCTAAAATACTACATTTGAGATGAAAAGACTAATTTCAGAGACAATCCAAGAAAAAAACTCATGTACATGGTAATCATCATACAGTCACATCCACAGGTATTTTCAGCATGCAGGCAATCTGAGCAGACTGTGTGGACTTGCTCCGATCAAAGTTAAGCTGCACTGCTAGCTTTAAACTACTGTAATCAATACTCTACCGTCTACTGACTGAACCTGCTGACCTTTAGGAAAATGTATACTGCTCAGCCAATCTCTGAGATCTGTGAGTATTTAATAATTTAAACCCAGGCAGAAAACAGTGGCTTCATTCAATAAAGATGTGAATATTTATCTGCCTATAAGACAGTTTACACTTTATTATCCTGCCAAAAGATCAGTCTTTTAATTATGAAGCCATTAGTTTTGTGAGTTTTAATAAAGAAGTACATTAGATATCAAGCATTTGCCAATCACTAGGTAGATGGGGATGAGGTGGGGGTGTGGGTAAAATCAATGCCCAATACAATGTCGGCATGATTATTTAAATTAAACATACAAGATAAAGCAGCCCACGTTCCTTGTAATCAAGAGTTTATCTTGCAAATAAAATACATAAAACATGCCAAAAACTTTGATATAGAAATATAATCAATACCAGCTTCCTTTTCCTTTAGAAAGATAAATCTATTAAAATAAGGAATGTCACACAAAAACAAAAATTATTCAACTATTCTAATTGTATATGAACTGTTTTATAACTTAAGCTAGCAATATCACTAGCAACAAAAAAGTAATAAGATATTAACCTACAGATTTAAATTTAGCATAATACCCAATTGAAGATAACTAATGATAATAACAAGGCCTGAGATTTATAGTGCAAAGTAGAAAAGACATCTAGATAGAAATAAGCTTATTACAGATATTGTTATTGTATCATTTCAGTGTAAAAAATTGTTTTATTTTCCCTGTGAAATTTCTTGGCAGGCTTTAAACATTACATTCACTTTTCTCTCCAAACTAGTTCCCAGTCAAAATATATAACTTGTTTTCCGATAATTTTATTAGCTTTACTTCATTATGTCTGTATTTCTAAAATAATATAAATATGTTTATCAAGAACTAAAAGCAATAATCAAACTGTTTCTTAAGCTGAACTCTATGATGTGGCCATTAAAACTACATATGAATTATTTAACAATTATTGGGACACAGATGGTCAAAAGCAAAAGGACACTGATTTGGATGTGACACAATTCAATACCTAAGTGAGATTCTCAACAAGATTCTCTTTGTCTTACAGCAAAGGAAGCCAGGATCTCTGACACACAACCCATCTCCAAGAATGCAATGGTCTTACCCCAGGTATAAAGGTAAACACATTGTATTTTTGATTTTTTATAGAATTCTTGGGATGTTTTTCTTCACACTTTTCGGGACATCCAAGCCATACTGTGCGAGCTTTCAGTTCTTTCTTTCTTTGACAAATATTTATCAGCCAATCACAGCAACTGTGTGAAACAAAAGATATATATTGTATATGGTTTTTTGCTTTTTAAAAATGTTGAAACTAATTGTACATATTTAGAGCCAACACTGATTGTTTCTGTATTTACCAGACACTAATAGCACACCTAATGCTAATCTATGGGATTTTTCTTAAAATAGGTTGATTATACAAATTTAAATTTGACATAAAAATACAAAGTCTTATATAAATGTACAATAGCTTTTAGAACCCCAAGGGAATTATCTGTTTAGACACCCTTATTGGCAAAATAAAACCATTAATATTCCGAAGCAGCCAATGGTCTATATGTTGAGAAAAGGTACAGCTATATGTTACCAGTAATTCCCAATACACCATTCAATGATAAAGGTCCTTAGATTTCAATTAATCCAGGATGTGGCTCTTCTCTGAAGTAATAATCATTTTCTCTTTTAAAATGACTTTTCCAGTATTATTAATTAATGAAATATTAAGACTTACCGCTCAGGACTGGTGTGGTTGCTCACATCTGTAATCCCAGCACTTTGGGAAGCCTAGGCAGGAAGATCACCTGAGATCAGGAGCTTGAGACCAGCCTGGCCAACATAGTGAAACCCCATCTCTACTAAAAATACAAAAATTAGCTGGGCGTTGTGGTACATGCCTGTAATCCCAGCTACAAAGGAGGCTGAGGCAGGAAAATCGCTCAAACCCAGGAGGCTGAGGTTACAGTGAGCAGAGACAGTGCCACTGCACTCTAGCCTGGACAATCGAGTGAGACTCCATCTAAAAAGACTTACAGCTCAATTCAATATATAAAGAGGATACAAATGTTTCCTGTGATAGTCTAATAATAATAAAAGCTTGACTGCATTTCCACATAGCTCTCTTCATCTGTGCAGTAAATATTTTAATTCTAAATTTACCCTGTTCCAATAGGGTCTGGGTTTCAGAAGCACAACTCTTCCCTTTCTTGGTCATCCAAACCATTATTTTGGAGTAGAGAGTATAGAGTTTCTAGTAAAATAACTTTTCTTTTCTTTTTTTTTTTTTTTTTTT
>NW_016107639.1:1459083-1467732 GCF_001604975.1 Cebus imitator | reverse complement strand
TAGTAGAGATGGGGTTTCATCATGTTGACCAGGATGGTCTCGATCTCTTGACCTCGTGATCCACCCACCTCGGCCTCCCAAAGTGCTGGGATTACAGGTGTGAGCCACCGCGCCCGGCCGTAAAATAACTTTTCTTAAGGAAAAGATTATCAAATTCATGTCTATTAAACATAAGATAATCATGAATTTAAGTTTCAGTATTAAAATTTTGGTTTAATTCCAATTTCTAAAATGTAGAGAAAGACTCAGAATGGCTTATTAAAGTTAGTTGTTAAATCTCACTTTCTAATTGTATTCAAGGCTAGAATAGAAAGCCTGCTGTGTAAGTCAAAACTTCTTCATTTTTGTGACAAAGCAAGCTTAAAAGTTAACAAACAGTTTTCAAGAAAATGACAGCATGAGACTGATTATAAAATGAGCCCATCTCAGAATTTCTGTCTTCCATGCTGGAGTGCCACACCTTTACTACAGGCTTAATGCTCTCATGCTTTAGAAATCACTTTACAAATGCTGAAAATGTACAGGTGTACTACTTCATAAATCTCCCACAGTCGCATTCCGTATGAGGGCATGTGTGCGTCTCAACTGAAGTTGGTAGTATTCCTATGAATATCCACCTAACTCTCAGCTGTGCTGGGAAGATCTTCACACTGAAAGGTCAGAGGTTGATTCTTCGGAGGCTGCCCATGCCTAACAGAGACCGGTACAGCATGTGAGGGACTGCCAAACACTGCTCCCTTAAGCAGTGCCCCTTCACGGGGCTGATGCTCTGCCAACAGCATAGCCAAGCAAGTCAGCTCCCCCGACCCTTACCCTAGAACTCCCATGGCAACACACAAAGACTGAGTTTCTCAAGAATGAAACATCTTAGCTCTGCCATCATCACTTTTGAAACAACAAACCCAAACATCTCCAAACTCAAAGCGTACTTTCAAGAGCACAGCAGTTATAAATCAGGGTGATATTAAAGTGATTTAAGGTTATCAAAACAAGTATGTCTACCATTACTATTTTTTGGTAGGGTAAAGTAGGAAAGGAAATGGTCAGGTAGATTTGAATAAAATGTTGATAATATTTGATCTGTTCATGCTTGAAAGAAAAATTAAATAAGGCATCAAATAAAATAGAGTAAGCTTTCAATGACTATTTCTCTTCCCTCACCTGCTGCTTGCACTGTTCAGCTCAAATGCTCTCACAGGCCCCTTCCCTCCCATCCCCGCTGCAGCGTCATGCAGACTGTCACTGTTCTGTGTGGCCTCCACACTAGCACTCCTTCCCCAACTCCTCCCGCCAACAGCAGCTCTAAATCATCACTCTTTTACCTGGTGACAGCACACACTCCTAGTGCCAGGAAAATCCTAGTTATGTTACATAAGACTTACCATCTTGGACACCTGCAACTACATTATACAATGCCGAACTCACACATGACACAGATGAGAAAACTGGAGGTTCACATGCAAGCGACTTCTCTAAGACTAAACCACTAGTTAATGGCAGAGCTGAAACCAGAGCCCAGATCTCAACCCCCCGCCACATCAATATCACGTCCATCTACTGAGTTTATGAGTTAACAACAGGCAGAGGCCAGCTCTTATTCAAGCTCATGCACGGCCTTTCCTCAGCCCAGGCATGGCATCACAGTCACTCAAGAGATGATGAAAAAAATGAATCATCTGTGAACAGGCAACAAAACACAATGGAAAAAACATGGACTTTAAAGTCATGTTTTTGGAGACAAACACCAGCAAGTGACCCTGGGAAGCTTCTTGGTCTAAGTCTTGCTCATCTGCAGAGCACCAAGAGTGGTGTGAACACACTGTGAAGGCTCAGCATAATGCCGCCCACAGAGGAAGCCCCTCAGCCTCTCAGTCTCCACTCTCCTGCCTCCCAACAGCCCACTCACAAGGTCACCCTCCTCACAACAGTAGCTTTGGCACAGAGTACCCAGGCCTGGACTGTCCAAATGAGCATCCATCAGCCACATGTGGCAACTTTCATTTCAATTAATTAAAATTAACTACAACTTAAAATCCAGTTCCTCAATCACACTAGCCACATCTCAAGAGCTCAGTGGGCATCCCAGATGGAGACTGCTCCATCACTCTAGTGAGTGCTACTGGACAGCACTGGCATCAACAGAGCACACTGCGAGCTGCGCAACAGGTGCAAGACAGGCTTCAGATGAACACATTTCCCTTCAGCATTTCAAACTCAGCAACATTCCTCAGGAATGGACTCAGATATAAATTTTTGCTCTACACCTACTCTGATGTTCTAGTATACAAAAGTCAGAGAATTCAAAATGAAAAATCAAATATTAAGGTCTAAGTATTTGAAGATACATATAAAATTTAGAAAATATGAACTTTATAGCATTATCTGACATTAACATGTTCTTCCACAGACAAAAGACACTATAGCATAACATGTGCACTGTCAACAACAGCCAAAACCTTACCGTCAACATCACTGCAAGCAACTACATTAACTAATGCCTCACTGACATCACTCTTACTCTAGAACCTCTAAATTAAATGCCCACTGCTAAAAACATACATAGTCAACATTTTACTCAGATTTTTCCTCTATAACTCTGTACCAGTACATCTAAGATGCCTAGACTTTGATATAATTACGTTATTCCTAACACTGGGCTACTAACACCTGTTAACACACAAAAACGTTACTACTAATTATTTCATTGTGTACAGACAGAATAAAGTAGTGGTTAAGATGCCACTATCACATCACGTGCTACTACACAACACTGAACGCATATACTCGCCACAGGTGTGAGGGGTGAAACCGCCCTGGAACATGCAGCCAGAAAACACTAGGCGGGGGAGCCGGGCGACCTCTATGCTAGGAGTAAAGGGCATGAGCCCGAGGACACAGAAACGCTGTAGTAGAAACCGTGTGTTTAAGCCTCACTGAGTGGTAGAGCTAAAAAGGAAAAGGAAATATGGGGAATTTTTTAGGGCAAAAATGTGAGGAAGGCATGCCGGCAAATACCGCAAAACAAGAGGGAGAAGCAAACAGAAGTCCTTGGAGACAGTAGCTGGGAGCTTTACTCAACAGCATCTCTATATATGCTAAAGACTTTCCAAATTATTGATTATTCAGAAACACTTTCCCCTTTATATTTATATCATCTTACATCAAGTCCAGTTGAAACTAAATCCAGTAGTGTACAAATTATATTTTTCCTTAAAAAGTTTTAGGATTAATAGCTTTTCACAAAATGCCTCTATAATCAAATCATATTATAACATTAAACAAAGCATTTTAATGTATCAAGAGCCTGTCTTCTAAAATTTTAACTAGTCATAATTAAGTAACTCCCACAGTTTGTGCCTCCTTTCTCTTCACAGCTCAAAAATCAGACAAGCATTATATCCAACAGATACCTACAGTCACCAATCTAAAAGCAACACAATGCTAATGTCTTCTTGAAAGATGAGCACTTGCCCATGCTTCCATAACCCCAATGTCTGCCCATCAGTTCAGGCCATTAGAACTAGGAATGATCCCAGCATTTGATCCCTCCCCTCCCTTCTTATGGAAATGCCATTCAGTGGCTCCACTTTCCTAAGGACAAAGTGATTTTTGATAACAAGTGAAATGTAAATCTCGTGAGAAAGACATTAACCCAGATCAGAGAACTACACATGAATGTGCCTCACAACAGCTTACAGAAAGGTGTATTCACTTGCATGAAAAAGATCCGAAGTTTTAAAAGACAGATTCCAGAACAATTTTTTCAAAGTGTCCAAGTCGGCATTTTTGTCCAATAAAAATGAGAAAGCAGTTCTCAAGCCATGAAGAAATTAAAGCCTACTCACTCTTCTAATAATTTTAAAATAATCCTTACTATTTACAGGATCTACAAAGAGAAATACACTGAAATATTTACAACTCATTAATATTAGTTACAATCTACCTGCATCGCAATATTCTGAACATCTTCCTCCTGCAGTTAAACTAATTTTATATATCTTCTACTCTTTGAGCCACCAAATAATAATATTAGTAGCACTGAATTTTATAATGCCTGGTATTTAGGAAATTAAAAAGTAGCAAACATTCACAACTGAAAATGTATAAGAAACAGAGAAATAAGACCAATCTACTTGCTAAATGTACAATTTGGTTCTCTAAGGTGCAGTATTTAATTTCCGTAACAATTTCTCAGTGTAGCAGGTATCAAGAAGAACATGACAGTACCTCAGGCTGCCTCTCATTACATGTGGCAGTAGGATATTCCTTTGTGCCACATATACTGGTTACAGCCTGCCAAGATGGCTCAGCTAGCTTTTTCCACATTATCAAAATTTATTAAGATAAAGACTTTCAGCCTGGGCAACACAGAAAGACCATGCCTCTATAAAAATAAAAAAATTTGCTGGGTGTGGTGGCACATGACTGTAGTCCCAGCTACTTGGGAGGCTGTGGTGAAAAAATCGCTTGAGCCCTGGAGGTCAAGTCTGCTGTGAGCCATGATGGCACCACCACACTCCAGCCTAGGCAAGAGCGCGAGATCCTGTTTCAAAAAGAAAAAAAAAAAAGACTTCATACACACATCTAGGATATTTTACTAAGCTGTTTTAACTCCCCCAAACACAGGTGTTTTTCCTGCTACCATCTACATTTTTAAGTATATTCTTAATTTTTCCTTAAGAAAAGGATTATATTACAAGTAAAACCTAAAATTCGGCTGTCATGTTCCACTTGGTAAAAACAAAATCATGTGAAAAACAGAAAAATTAATTCAATAATGTATTTAACACTATTATGAGACTGAGAACATTCTAAAGTCTACAACTGTTGTTAACTACCTGACTGATATGGTACTGTTACTAATATGGCCACATAAGTACCACTTCCAAAACACACAGGGCCTGGTGAGAGTCCACACCATGAACACTGCCCTGCCCATGTCCTCAGCACTGCACCCATCAGTGCTCAGTTCCCATCTCATCTGTGAACATCCTGCAGTCTCCTCCAACATCCAGTGATTTTCCACACACACTAGAAAACCTCCACTCACACTAGAAAACCACCTAACACCCTGAACACAGACCCTCAACCTTCTTAACTCAATCATCTCTGCAGTGATGTCCCTCTAGGAAGGGGAGACCAAGCATTTACCACAGAGCTATTCCACTTCAAAGACTACATATCAGGATCTTATTCGGGCCACACCTCCTTATCCTAGCAATTTTCCCAGTCTGGGGAGCAAAGAAGACGGGCTTTAGGTCACCAGGTCGGGACCTCGTTCCATTTCAGGGCTGGCCCTTACCTGTCACAAGAGGGACTCTTCCGGTTCTTGGCTGGAAATAGCGGTGAGAACATCCACCTTCTTTAAGAAGGGGCCATTACGGACCACAGAAGAGAAGCACTTAGCCTTTCCCCACAGAAATTCAGAACACCTGCTTCTGAGCCACTCCCACAGGCGGCAAATTGGCAGTAGTCAGCCCTCTGTCCCTACAATCTCATCAATTCACAATGCCGTGGGGGCCCACCTCACCACAACTCCCCACACCACACTTCCTTAGCCAGCTCTGTCATCACCCAGGCTCTTTCCTGATGGACACATCGCCACAAATTTATGCCAAGTTCAATACAAACTATTATTGATTTTCTTTTGCTGATTATTGATGATCTCTGCCAAAGCATGACCAAATTTTCCCCCTTTCTAGCCCTCGTCTGTATCCTAATCATATCCTTACTCAATTGACCTGATGTTCCCAATTAAGAATAAAAGTCACAGTCACCATCATTATTTCATTCTTCCTTCTCTACTTCCCGTCCTGCCAAAAAGGATGGACATTATTCTTCCTTTCCAAAACCATCCTCTTTCCGAAAGTGTCACCTCCCTTATTCTTCACAGAGCTACACCACACGTCTCCCAACCTTTTCAAGAATATCATCCTTCTGTGTGGCTTCCACTCACCACGACAATGAGGACTATGTAACCTACATCTCCAGAGCCTGCTTCTGAGTCTGACAAAACTATGTATTAGACCACTCGTTCTGCCAATGCTTTGCCTTTCTTAATACAAGATAAATTTCTTTAAAAAAAAAAAAACCACAAAGAGTTATCAGGCTTAGATAAGAAATATCTTTTTAAAAACCCCACAGCTCTAGCCAGGCATAGTAATGCATGCCTATAATCCCAGCTACTCAGGAGGCTGAGGCAGAAGTACTGCTTGAACACAGGAGGCAGAGGTTGCGGTGAGCCGAGATTGTGCCATTGCACTCCATCTTGGGCAACAAGAGCAAAACCCCTTCTCAAAAAAAAAAAAAAAAAAAAAAAAACCACGGCTCCTACCTGCTTAATGCTGCAATACTGTCAGCTCCAGCCTGGGAAAGAACAAGGTGACAGTGCCCCTTCTCACCATTACACAATACTGTACGTCCTAGCCAGCTCCACAAGGCAAAGCACACAGATCGTAAAGGAAGAAGTAACACCACTGCGATGTGCAGATGGCACTCCATGTAATCTTTACAGATTACAAGGAATCTACAAAACCACTCTTAGCACCAGTGAGTTCAGCAAGATTATAGCATACAAAATCAAACATACAAAATCAACTATATTTTTATACACTAGCAATGAAAACATGGAATCCAAAAGTTAAAATACCATACCATTTATAATCGCTCCACAAAAATTAAATACTTAGGAGTAAATCTAATATTTGCATGCTGAAAACTACAAAACACTGGTGAAAGAGATCTAATTATCTCCAAATAAAATGGAGCAAGGTACCATGTTCAGGATCTAGAAGACTCAACATAGGAAACATATCAATTCCTCCCCAAACTAACATAATATAGAGGTT
Organism: Cebus imitator; assembly: GCF_001604975.1. Taxonomy (NCBI): domain Eukaryota; kingdom Metazoa; phylum Chordata; class Mammalia; order Primates; family Cebidae; genus Cebus; species Cebus imitator. The sequence continues at coordinate 1,460,884 of NW_016107639.1, read as the reverse complement.
CAACACAAGTCCTATCAAAATCCTAGTGAGGATTTTGTGGATATGGACAAGATTATTCTAAATTTCTACGGGAAAGCAAAGGAACTAGAATACCTTATTTCTGAAAAAGAAGAATCAAGTAGGAAGAATCAGCCTATCCATATGAAGATTTTCTATAAAAACACAGTGCGGCACACTGTATGGTACTGGCAGGAACTAACACACTGATGAGATGGAGAAGGGAACAGAACCTAGGCCACAGAGAGCCCAGCTCACGAACAATCAAGCGGTAATGGAAGATGTGGATACACGCTGGCTAAAAAATGTTCAATCTAAACCTCTCACCTTACCAAAAAAAAATTTTTTAATATTCAAATGTAAAACTATAAAACGCATAGAAAAAACATCGACATAGGGTTTTGTGAAATTCTTAAATGTTATAGCAAAAGCACAATTCACAAAAGTAACAAAAGCAATAAATTAGACCTCACCAAAATAAAAACACTGGATCCATTGAAGTCTCTTTCAAAGAATGATAAGACAAGATACAGACTGGAAGAAAATAGGTCCAACTATGTATGTGACAGAGAACCCATAGTTAGAATACGTAAAGAACTTTCTAAACTCAACAAGAAAAAAATTATAAACAACACAACTAGAAATTAAAGATGGAAAGACATTTACTGAAGAAAATACACAAATGGCAAAAAGATGTCCAACCTCACTAGCACTAGGAAAATGCAAATGAAGAACACAATAAACTATTACTCCACATCTACTAGAACAGCTACAATCAAAAACAGTGGCAACACCCAATGTTGGCATGGATAAAAAGAAACTGGATCTCTCAAACACTGCTAGTGCGAATGTAAGATGGTGTAGCCACTCTGGGAAACAGTTTGGCAGCTTCTTAAAAAGCTAAATATACACTTACCATACAACCCAGCAATGAAGTTTCTTGGACATTTATTCCAGAGAAATGAAAACCTATGTCCACACATATGCGCTTTTCTCATGACAGTGAATGAGTTTCACGAGATTTGATGATTTTAAAAATGGAGTTTTTCTGTACAATATCTCTCTTTGCCTGCTGCCATCCACATAAAATATGACTTGTTCCTCCTAGCCTTCTGCCATGATTGTGAGGCCTCCCCAGCCATGTGGAACTGTAAGTCCAGCTGAACCTCTTTCTTTTATAAATTGCCCAGTCTCAGGTATGTCTTTATCAGCAATGTGAAAACGAACTAATACAGGACCCCTCTATACTATTTTTGCAATTCCTGCAACTCTCTAATTATTTGCAAATTCAAAGTTTTTTTTAAAATTATTTAAAAAGGTAAAAGAATGACAATATATACCTTACAAACATTAATCAAAGAAAGCTGGTAATAGTTTTATTGAAATTAGACAAAATAAGTCTTCACAGAAGAAACAGTATTAAAGACAAAGGAGAAACATTTAAAGACAATAAAAGGCCAACTGAATAGATTAATAATCCTAAATCTGCATCATCTAATAACACACTCTAAAAATATATAAAGCAAAAACTAACAAAACTAGAAGAAGTAGACACATCCACAATGATGTTTAGAAACTCTTGAAGTCTCTCAGTAACTGACAAAAAAGCAAACCAGAACAGCAACAGATTTGAACTAGACAACCAACTATGACTCCACTGACATACAGAGCAGTGCACTCAACAACTGAAAACTAAAAATTATTTTCAAATACACAAGAAAATTTACTACAAGTTGTCTATATGATGAACTATAAAGGGAGTCTCAACACATTTTACAAATACTAAATTTTTTTTTTTTTTTTT
>NW_016107639.1:1446654-1457322 GCF_001604975.1 Cebus imitator | reverse complement strand
TGAGACAGAGTCTGGCTCTATCGCTCAAGATAGAGTGTAGCGGCTCAATCTCGGCTCACTGCAACCTCTGCCTCCCGGGTTTAAGTGATTCTCCTGCCTCAGCCTTCCTAGTAGCTGGGATTACAGGTGCTCACCACCTCGCCCTGCTAATTTTTGTATTTTAGTAGAGATGGGGTTTCACCATGTTGTCCAGGCTGGTCTTGAACTCCTGAACTCAAAATGATCTGCCTGTCTCAGCCTCCCAAAGTGCTACAGGCATGAGCCACTGCATCTGGCCTCCAACTTCTAACCATTAAAACTTCCATAAAATAATGAATTTGGCTCTCCTTTCCTTTCATATTAGCATTGTTTGGCTTTGATTAATGTACTAATACTCTCCATGATAACATTTAGAGAATATCTCCGTAAGTTTATATATTAATAGAGCTAGTAAGTATATTAGGAGCTAAGCATCTAAAAAAAACTCAGCGCATAAGGAAAATAGGTAGCAATGGATAACAAACCTGGTACAGAGGAACTTCCAGCCATCACAGACAAACCATTCCAGTCCTCTTTTCCTTTGCATTATCCTGGCTCGTGGTAAGGTGTGGTAATCACTTTCCTCATTCTCAAAGCCTTCTTCAGACATCATTAGTGGCATTTCATCCAAATGTGCAGACTCATCCTCCAGTTGGTACCTAGTTAGGGTGAAAAACAGAATGCTAAGACAGGCCAAGCTGTCTTCTTTACAGGTTAAGTGTTTCGTTTAGGGACAATATCTCCTCAAATTAAGCTGTCTTGAGCTGAGGTAAAGCATTATAAATAAGACTGCAGAGGCTGCTTTCTTTTGCAAAGGAATAAGTTAGCTAAGGTAAAAAAGCTGCCCAACAAGGCCTGTGCTAGCTGAAGAAGTCTCTGTTAACCATGCTGTGAGCGTAATCCTGGAGGCATCTGTGCTGCAAATGGCCAGCCTGACAGCACAGGCAATGCTGCTCAATATCTCCTCATTGCACTCAATCCCCTCAGAAAAACAATCTTCTGAAACATGACTATAGCAAAGAATGTTCACTCCAAGCAACATCTAAACACTATGCTACACAACTACATCAACAACCAACATTCTAGCGTCTTTCAACAATACGTAGTTGTCCCTATCTGAAAGGAATCAACATGATCCCTTGGCTTGCTGAAAGAATTGGTATCTTTGGGGATATTTATGTCCCATTTAGTCTCTGTTATTCTCTTTACTAAAACTTGCTATTCAATGAAAACATCTCAACAACCTGCCATTATCCCAGAGGAACCCACGAGTTGGTTTTCTTACTTTTTACATTGAGACAATGCCTCCACAAACGCTTAATGCAAAATTTTGTCTATGATCCCAGTAATGTCCTTTGTAGCCTGTTTTCCAAGAAACAGGCAGCCTACCATCAAAACTTTTATCTTTCCTCAATCACAAACGTAATTTAGCTTTAAAAAATATCAACTTATCTTTTTGAGTTTAGAACTTTTTTGAGAAGAACTTGTCAGAAACTATAATGGTGATTCAACAGTGCTATCTTACTGAATTTTGAAGAGTTAAAAGAAAAGAACGGTCAACTCAGAAATCTGTATCCAGCAACAACATCCTTCAGGAATGAAGGCAAAATAAAGATATTCTCAGATGAAGGACAACCAAGAGAATTTGGTTGTCAACAGATCTGCCCTGAAAGAATGCTAAAGACAGACTTCAGGATGGAGAATATGATACCAAAGAAAACATGGAACTTCTAGAATGAAGGAAGAGCAACAGAAAGTTCCTTAAAATATGTATGAGTATTAAAAATAAAACGTATTAAACTGTCAGATTGTTTTCAACATAAACAGATGTGAATACATATAACAAGCCTAACAGGGAAGAGTAGGTGACTCTATAGCTTACATGAGGTGATAAAATACTAAAAGTGGACAGTGAAAAGTCAGCCATATATATTATAATCCTTTGAGTAGGATTTCCCAGCAGAGGCACATTAACATTTTGGGTCACAGAACTCTGTTGGGGTGAAGCTGTACTATGCACGTATTTACTCCACAGTGTCTCCGGTCTCTATGCACTAGATGCTAGTAGCAGCGCCACATTCGACCCTTGTTGTAGCAATCAAAAATGTTTCCAGACATTGCCAAACATCCCCTGGAGCACAAAAATCACTAACTAAAGGAAGTACTTTAAATATAATGGTATTTAATGTTAAAAGATTAAAAGTAAGAAAATGAAAAAATAAACAGTTAATCACTGCATAATGACGTTCTAGTCAACAATGAATTGTATATAAAACAGTGGTCCCTTTATAAGGAAGCTGAAAAATTCCTAACACCTAGTGACATCACAGCCATAATAATGTTCACAGTACAATGCAATACTCACATCTTTGTAGTGATGCTGATGTATACCAAACCTATTGTACTACTAGTTATATAAAAGTCTAGCACATACACTTATGTATAGTACCTAATACTTGACAATCATAACTAATGACTATGCTATTGGTTTAGGTATTTACTATACTATACTATCATTATTTTAGATCATACTCTATTTATTTTTTGAAAAGCTAACTGTAAAACAGCCTCAGGCAGGTACTTCAGGAGGTATTACAGCAGAAGACATTGTTATCGCAGGAGATGACAGCTGTGTGTGTGTTACTACCCTCCAGTGTGACAAAATGTGGAAGTGGAAGATAGTGATATTGGTGAACCTGACCCTGTGTAGGCCTAGTCTAATATGCATGTGTTTTAGTTTTTAACCAAAAAAAAAAAAAAAAATTTTTTAAGTAAAAATTTAAAAAAAATAGAAAAGAGTAAATAGAATAAGAATATAAAGAAAGAACATATTTTTGTGCAGCAATATCTTCATGTTTTAAACTGTTATTACAAGAGTCAAAAAGTTTTAAAAAATTTATAAAGTAAAAAAGTTACAGTAAGCTAAAGATTAATCTACATGCTCTAGTCCTGTACAGGTATATGATTTTTTGTTTTATACTGTATCTTACTATGTTTAGTATGCTTAGATACACAACTGTGTCACATCTGCCTGCCGTATTCAGTACAGTAATATGCTGCACAGGTTTGTAGCCTAGGACCAACAGGTGTGCATTAGGCTCTACCGTCTTGGTCTATGTGAGTACGCTCTAGAATGGTTGCACAACATTGCCAAACACATTTCTGGAGTACAAAACTCAATATCAAGAAAAAGTATTTTAACTATTAAAATATTTAACATTTAACATTTCTCAGAATATCACATCCACATGTGACTGTATATAATGTGAACACTAATCAAAAGAAAGCCAAGTAGCTATATTAATATAAGCCAAAAACATCAAAAAAAGAACTGCCTAGCACAAAGAGAGACATAACACAATAATAAAAGGATCAAATCACCACTAAGATCTAAAAGTCCTATATGTGTATGCACCTACCACCAGAGCTTCAAAACACATAAAGCAAAACTGATACAAGGGGAAGGAAAAATAGACAAATCCACAATAGTAACTGAAGACTTCAAAACTCTCAGCCCACTGTGACCACTGTTACTCAACATGGTACTGGAAGTCCTAGCTAGAGCAATCAAACAAGAAAAACATATAAGGGGAATCAAAATTGGAAAGGAAATAATCACATTATCCTTGTTTGCTGCTGCTATGAATTTATTTTTGCAAAAACCTAAAGGCTCCACAAGAATACTATTAGAACTGATCAATTCAGTAGTTGCAGTATACAAAATCAACATACAAAAACCAGTAGCATTCCCATATGCCAAAAGTGAACAATGTGAAAAAAAAACTAAAAAGCAATCCCATTTACAATAGCCACACATAAAATTAAATACCTAGGAATTAACCAAAGAAGTTAAAGTTCTCTATAATGAAAACTATAAACACTGATGAAGGAAATTGAAGAGAACACCAAAAAACGAAAAACAATATTCCATGTACATGGATTGGAAGAATCAATATTGTTAAAATGTCCATACTACCCAAATCAATCTATAGATTCAATGCAATCCCTATCAAAACACCAATGACATTCTTCACAGAAATAGAAAAAGCAATCTGAAAATTTATATGAAACTACAAAAGACCCAGAATAGTTAAAGCTCTCCTAAGCAAAAAGAACAAAACTAGAGGAATCACATTACCTAACTTCAAATTATACTACAGAGTTACAGTAACCAAAACAGTAAGTTACTGGCATAAAAACAGACATATAGGCCAATGGAAGAGAACAGAGAACCCAGAAACAAATCCACACATCTACAGTGAACTTGTTTTTGACAAAGGTGCCAAGAACATACACTGGGGAAAAGACAGTCTTTTGGTGCTGGGAAAACCAGATATCCATACACAAAAGAAAGAAACTAGACCTGTAACTCTCACTACATATAAAAATCAAATTAAAACGAATTAAAGGCTTAAATCTAAGACCTCAAACTATAAAACTATTACAAGAAAATACCAGGGGAAATCTCCAGGACATTGCTCTGGGCAAAGACTTTTTGGGCAATACCCCGTAAGCACAGGCAACTTAAAGCAAACGTGGACAAATGGGATCACATCAAGTTAAAGAGTTTCTGCAGAAAAAAGGATATAATCAACAAAGAGACAACCCACAGAACGGGGGAAAATATTTGCCAACTACCCCTCTGACAAAAGATTAATAATTAAAATATACAAGGAGCTCAAACAACGCTATATGAAAAATTATAATAATCTAATCAAAAACGGGCAAAAGATCTGAATAGACATTTCTCAAAAGAATACATACAAATCACAAACAGGCATACGAAAAGGCACTCGACGTCACGGACCATCAGAGAAATGCAAATCAAAATTACAAAGAGACATCAACTCACCCAGGTTAAAACAGCTTATATCCAAAGGACAGGCAGTAACAAATGCTGGCAAGCATGTAGAGAAAAGAAAACTCTTATACATTGCTGCTAGGAATGTAAGTTAGCACAACAACTATGGAGAACAGTTTGAAGGTTCCTCAAGATACACTGACTACTGTATGATCCCGCAATCTCACTGCTGGGTATATACTTAAAGAAAATCAGTGCTATCAAAGAGATACCTAATTCCTACGTTTGTTGTAGCACTGTTTACAATAGCTAAAATTTGGAAGCAACCTAACTGTCCACCAACAGATGAATGGATAAAGACAATGTGGCACATATACACAATGAAGTACTATTCAGTAGTAAAAAAGAGTGAGATCCAGTCATTTACATCAACATGGAAGGAACAAGAGGACATTATTTTAAGTAAAACAAGCCAGGTGCAGAAATATAAATATCATGTGTCCTCATTCATATGAGGAAGCTTTAAAAAAAGTGTAGATGATGCTGATAAGAGGCTGGGGAGGGTAGCACAGAGTAGGGGGCAAAGAAGAGATGGATAATGGGTATAAAAATACAGTTAGATACAAGGAATAAAATCTAGGATTCAGTAGCACAACAGGGCAACTATAATTAAAAGTAACTTATTGTGTATTTCAAATAACTAAAAGAATGAAATTGGAAAGTTCCTAACATAAAGAAATGTTAAATGCTGAAGGTGATGGATATCTCTGTTAGAAACAAATATTCACTGCCGCAAAAGAAATTTAGCACTTGAATGTAAGTTTTCTCAGCAAGGCAATTTAGTTCTACAGAAGGGTGTGGATGGAGCAATGGTGAGAGCATACCTGAACAAGGAGGGGTTGTAATCGTTATCCCTGACACAAGTAGCCCCTACCTGTTGTGTCGTTTCCATATTGGCTAGGGTTGGACTACACGGTCTAAGCTAATTCCAACTGGCTATTTTAAAGAGAGCAGGGATACAAGCCAGAGTGGCAGGGTGAGCAGTTTCAGCGGGAAAGACAGTTATGGAACAGGTGACTAAAGGTGACTGTGGTCAGAGCAGATGACTGGGGTAACTCAGGACGGAGCAGGTAATCAGGGAAACAGATGTGTAATACTGATTAGAGCTGGTGGGAAGGTTGTTTACTGAAACTAGGGGCAAGGAGATGAGGAAGTTAAACTTTAAAATGGAGAACAAAGAACAAGGAAACTAAACACACTGATATACGGATTCTTTGAAAAGAAACTTAGAACTCACTGCATTTCACAACCCAATTACCCGATTTGATCATTATACATTGTATGCACTAACAAAACATCACATGTACCCCATAAATATGTATAACTATTATGTATGCATAATAATTAATAATAAAAAATAAATTTTTTTCATAAAACTGGAAGTGAGGGAGAGGTCTTCCTTAGATCACCCAAGATGCTAGGCCCCAAGAATAGGCAACTGGAGGAAAAGCAGACAACCCCTGAAGGCCTAGAAAGACTGGCTGACTAGCACAGAGACCTTGGAGAGATCCACAACACGAAGCCAGCTGGACAGGGGCACAGCTGGCCAAGGGGAGCAGGACACCAGAAGCAGCTGAAGAGGGCAGGAACAAGGGACACAGTGCAGGCCAAGCGCCAGGAAGGAATTTAATTCTAAGTGTAATGGAAAGCCATTGGGAGGTTTTAAATCTGGAAGAATTTTTTTTTTTTCACAAAGGACTTTTTTTGAAAATATTTTTTTTTATTTCCATAGGTTTTTGAGGTGGTATTTGGTTACATAAGTTCTTTAGTGATGATTGGTGAGATTCTGGTGCACTCATGTCCCAAGCAGTATACACTGAACCCAATTTGTAGTCTTTTATCCCTCGCCTCCTTCCCAGCCTTTTCCCTGAGTTCCCAAAGTCCACTGTGTCATTCTTACGCATTCAAAAAGGACTTTTAAAATATGCAAATTCAAACAAGAGACCATGTCTTGCTTATCAAATGTAAAAAAGAATTCTTAACATTCAATGTGGCCAACAGTCTTGGATAAGCAGGCACTCTTAATCACTAGTAAGAGTAGGAACAATCGCTGGTAAGAGTGGAGAACAATTTGTGAGATGCACTGAAAGCTTTTCATTTCTGTAAATCAACTTTAACCATGGTTTCTCATTATCCCATGGAAATTTAAAATGTGTTCAAGATTTCTCTACGAAGATAACTATCACTGTGCTGTGATGTTTAAAAAGAGTACCCAAGGAAACATGGAAAAAAATATATAATATCCATGAATAAATAATTGATTAAATACATGATGGAATAGAATATTGTCACTACAAATCATCATGGAGAAGACCTTTGTTGAAAGTAAATGTCTAAGGAGAAATGGCAGTCACTTCTTTCACCCCTCTCTTAAATGCCCTACTCTAGCAATCAAAAGGCTACTTCTTTAGTGTCTCCAGATAATCTTCTATACACAACTCCAACTACTATCGACAGCATCACAGAACATCCTTACAGCATACAAGTTTCATTATAATTTAGGCAAAAAAAAAATTACATGATCTGTGAAGTAACAGATCTGAAACATAAATAATATTTTTCCCTTAAAAAGTCATTTTTTCTTACTTCTGTGTATGAAATTGCTTCTTGTAAAAGTCAACTAGAAAATCAGAAAATGAATATTTATATAAAATGTGATCAAAATTAAAAACACCATATAAATATATTATAATATAATACACAAAATGAGATTTTCGGTCTTTTTCCTTAAGTTGTCTCAACTATTATGTCTTATTTTAGTAAAAGTCACAATCTTATCAAGTTTAATATGGGAAAAGCAGCACAGTGATTTCTGAAAGATAAGGAATATGAGCAACATTGTGTTTTGTAACCTCAACTCCAGAAATGGAGTCTTTGAACTGGCAAGCAATTTATTCCATTTCCAAGGCAATTTTCCTATTGTATTGAAAATTTTACCTTAGTATTTAAAAACAATAAGATGATGAATAATGGATTTTTTCAAAGACAGGAAAAGCACAGAATCTTAAGTGTCTTTGTTGCCTGGTGTCATACACACTTAATTGGTTTGTCACTCAAGAAAAATCAACGTTTCCAGCAATTAAGTGTAATTCTGGAAACATATTTTTAAAATGAGTAAAAACAATTATGAACAAAGACGACAGAATGGACGATACCAAACCCAAGAGCACTGCCATGCTAAGAAACAAGGACAGCTATCTGAACTGCAGCCAAAGGTTTCAAAAAAAATTAGGAACTCTAAACGATCAAGTAGTAGAAGGCACATAATTTACATGAAGCTAAGTAAATCAATACAATAACTAGCTTAAAACTTATGTTTCATCAAAAGTATCTAAGAGCCTTATTGTTTCCATCTCTATGAGAAACACTTCTTAGAAGCCAATTGATATTAAATGAAGAAATAGATTTAAAACATGTCTAACACTCAAATCTTCTTTAAAAATAAACACTTCCCCTTTGTCTGCATGTTAATAAAGTAGAAAAAGCAAAACACTAAATGCTATAAAGAAATGTGCCCCTTTCCTTTGTTAAATACAAATACAAGGTTCAACTGTCATTGATAAGTCATTAGTAAGCAGCAAGCTGCATAAACTAATGAGAAATTGGGACTCTCCCTCGTATAGCAACAAAGGAGACAGACAGTGCTATGGTTGAAATGCTTTTGTCCCCTCCAAACTCATGTGTTGGGAGCTTAATCCTCAATGCAACAGTCTTAGGAGATAGTGCCTAGTGGGAAGCATTTAGGTCACAGTAGTTCCACCCTCATGATGCATTAATGCAGTCATAAAGAGGGCATTTCGCAATGGGTTCACTCTTTCCTGCTCTTCTGCCAAGTAAGAACACCACATTCATCCTCTCTTGCCCTCCCATCTTCTTCCATGTGAGGACACAGCAAAAAGGCCTCACCAGACGTCAATACTTTGATACTGGATTTCCCAGCCTCCAGAAGTGTGAGAAATAAATTTCTATTCTTTATAAATTACCCAGTCTCAGATATTCTGTTACAGAAGCACAAAACTAAGAAAAAGGGTAAGATATTAAAATAAATAAGCCAGCAGATAAATGAATAAATAAAATTAAAGAAATGGCTGCCTGAAAAATATGCCTTAACTTGAGGAGCAAAAGCCAGCAAAAGGAACACGGAAACAGTCCCCTGAACTGAGATCTGATTTCCCCCATGGGAATTATACATACAATAACCTTGGAGCTAATGATTTCTAAAATGTTCTACAAGAAAACTGAACACCAATTTCTTGAAATAAGAAATTACACTTCTATACATAAATTGACAAAAACTTCTGAATTAGTTAATGGTAAAATATCCAATGTTATGTAAATGCAAACCCAGAAATCTGAAGCTGTAAAGCCAATTAGCTCAGGATACATACTTTGGTTGCCTAAAATTGTGATGTTTCCTATTATCAACTCTGTCTTCACAGTAGTATTATTAGGTGTAAAATATAAGTGAAACATTTCTATTCTGGCAAATGTAAATAGTTTTTTAAAATTGAGTAAACTATGGTTATTTTATCTATTATTTGGAGACAGAGTTTCGCACTTGTCACCCAGGCTGGTGTGCAACGGTGTGATCTCGGCTCGTTGCAACCTCTACCTTATGGGTCCAAGCGATTCTCCTGCCTCAGCTTCCTGAGTACCTGGGATTACAGGTGCCCACTACCACATCCAGTTAATTTTTATATTTTTAGTAGAGACAGGATTTCACCACCTTGGCCTAGCTGGTCTCCAACTCCTGAACTCAGGTGATCCTCCCAAAGTGCTGGGATTACAGGTGTGAGCCACTGCACCCAACCTATGGACGCCTTTTAAAGGAAATTCTTACAGACCCCCTAAGAAAATGTCTCTAATTCCAACAAATCCTGGGACTGGGCAAGTAGATAAATACTGTCTTAAGAATTAGTACTATACCTTTAAAAAAAAACAATGGCTTTTCAATTGTGAACCATCACATCAAAAGAAGTTTCATTTTTACAACTAGTAAAATATTAAACTATCATAATTATAAAAGTTTTAAGATTCGAGGAGAGAGATCCAAGATGGCTGATCACCAGCAGCTCGGGATTGTAGCCCCAAGTGAAAGCGCAGAGAATGAGAGGACGCCACACTTTCAGATGAATTTTTGTTGCTCACGCACTAGCGGATTCCCAGTGGAGGAGCCCCACGGGTGGCCAGTGCAACTCTTGAGGGGGGCGAGGCGGTTTTGCCGCTGCCTTAGCGAGGCGGTTCTTGGTGCAGAGTCAGAAAAGCACCGTCAATCTTAATGCCGCTGTTTTGGCCGGCGCAGTGAGTTGCTCAGATTTTAGCACCGGGAATCAACAAGTTGGACGTCCATTCAGAAACCCAACTATAAAGACGGTAATTATAAAGACCACAGATGGATAAATCTATAACGAAGGGAAGAAAACAGCCTAAAAATGCTGAGAATACCCAAAATCAGAACGCCTCTCCCTCTACAGGGGATCACAGTTCCTGATCAGCAATGGAACAAGGCCTGATGGAAAAAGACTGTGTTCCATTAACAGAAGCAGGCTTTAAAAGGTGGATGATAAGAAACTTCTGGGAATTAAAAAAACTTGTTCTAACCCAATGCAAAGAAACTAAGAACTCTGAAAAAAGGTTTGATGAAATGTTAACAAGAATACACAATTCAGAGAGGAATATAAGTGAATTAATGGAGCTGAAAAACATAACACAAGAACTTCGCAAAGTATGCACAAGTTTTAACAGCCGAATTGATATCAGAGGTCGGAGACCAACTTAATGAAATGAAA
>NW_016107639.1:1425784-1445426 GCF_001604975.1 Cebus imitator | reverse complement strand
AAGGATCAATGTAACAAGAAGAGCTAAAGATCCTAAATATATACGCACCCAATACAGGAATACCCAGATATATAAGACTTATAAAGAGACTTAGACTCCCACACAATAATAGTGGGAGACTTCAACATCAATATTAGACAGATCAATGAGACAGAAAGTCAACAACGATATCCAGGACTTGAACTCAGATCCAGAACAAGTAGACTTAATTAACATTTATAGAACTCTCCACTTTAAATACACAAAATATACACTCTTATCAGTACCACATCACACTTATTTACAGGTTTAAATGAAATATTGGTTGGCTGCTTGTTAGTTATTTTCTTCCCTCATTTTTTTTTATTTTCATTTTTTTTCATATCTCTATTATTAAATACAATTATAGGCATACCCATTTTTAGACTGCATTCTAGCCCGGGCAATAAAGCAACACCCCTGTTCTCTCTCCCTCTTCCTCTTCCTCCTTCTTCCACTCCTTCATTCTTAAAAAAAACAAAACAAAACAAAACAAAAAAAACAGCTAGTAATTCCACTCCCTTGGAATTTACTCAACAGAAATGAAATACATGTGTCCACAAAAAACTTACGCGTTAATATTCACTATAGCTTTATTCATAATAGCTCCAAACTAGAAACATTTCAAACATTCATCAACAGAAACTTTGTTGCTTGTATTATTCCTACAATGGAATATGATTTTAAAAGATAAATGACCATTAAACACAACAATATGAACGAGTCTTGGACTCATTTGTGCTGCAAAAAAAAAAAAAAAAGCCATTTGTGTGAAATTAAAGAACGGACAAATGTAATCTTGAAGATAAAAATCAGAGCTGCAGTTAATTTGGGGGAGGTGACGATCAAATAGAAAGGGACATGAGAGAACTTTCTGAGGTGATGAGAATGTTCTATATCTTGATAAGGATGGCTGTTACACACAGACATCAAATTGTATCACTATATGTTAATTTTACCTCAGTTTAAAAAAATCCAGGATTTCTTGATGACATTTAACCAAATTAACACTTACATTTACATTTACTTGTGGATTATTTGATTGATATTTGCTTCCTGCATTAGATTCTGAAGCTCCATTAGCTAAATTAAAAAAAAAAAAAAAAAAAGATTCACAGAAAATTCTGTATAGACTCTGAGAATGAGAAATCTAGCATTAAAAACAATTGTGTTGCTTCTACCAAGAAACACTAATATTTTACCAATAATCAGCCAGTAGCCATCTGTTCTTAACATTAGTATCTTTAAATGCTAAAACTTAACCATTATAAGATTGCAAACACCTCTGGGCAAGGCCAAGATTCATACTGGTGGCAAAGCAAAGAAAAAGTAATAATGGACATGGATAAACAAAACAACAATGCTCAATGTCATTCATTCGTCATTCAATGAATAATTTGGATGACACCACTATCACTTAAAACACAAAAATGAGAAATACCAATTTAACAAATACCTTACTTTCACCCAGACATTAACAATGCTAAAGAGAAATCAGTATCTCACATGACTTTGTAGAAAACAGACTTAACAAAGTAACTGCATTCCCGGTGAACTCCTGGGAACTACTATGTGTGGTGCACATCATTTTGTTTACTTAATAACACATAAAAACAGGAACATCCTCATCCTCAATGATAATGAATGCAATGTGCTGTTGAATTTTTTAATGTTTATTAAACCATATAATATGGTTTGGATGTGTGTCTCCTGCAAATCTCATACTGAAATGTGATCCCCAATGTCAGAAGTGGGGCCTAGTGGGAGACACTGAATCACGGGGTGGAAGACATTGAATCATGGGGCAGGGGACAGTCCCTTCATGAATCCCCATGGTGATAAGTGAGTTCTCGCTCAGTTACTTCACGTGAGAGCTGGTTAAGAGTCTGGAACCTCCCCATTCTCTCTCCTGCTCCCTTTCGTCATGTGACATGCTGGCTCCCCATCACCTTCCACCATGACTGTATACTTCCTAGGGTCTCACCAGAAGCAGACGCCAGCACCACGCTTCCTGTAAAGCTTACAGAAGCACGAGCCAACTAAATCTCTTTATTTGTAAATTACCCGGCCTCAAGTATTATATTTTCTTATAGCAATGCAAGAATGGACTTACATCTTACTCAAATCACATCTAATTCTTCCCTTGGAAATTTTTATAAAATATATCCCAATCATGAAAATTTGTATAGTTGTACCAACTGACCAACATTATCTTTTAAGTGTACTGCATCCTAAAGTGGTATGATTATAATGAAATAAAAATAATTCCACTTCAAAGAAAACCTAAGAACTTTTAAAATACATTAACTACAATTCTTTATACATAAGAGCAAAATGTCATTTTCATATGGTCACGGAAGGAAGCTTTCAAAGCTTACAAAGTGATGTAGAGCTCATATGAAAGCCGTTTTTCTAACAACTATTTAATTTTCAACCACCAATGTGGATATCTAGGCTGCATAATGTAAAATTCTGTTTCTGGTAAATGTAAGACAATATACAAACTTAGATTTTTTTCTTTTAGTTGTGTTCTATCATATAGCACACATTTCCCAAAATTTAAATTGGGAAGTGAATAAAGTTCATAGCAAAATTACTACATTCTAATATTTCTATTTTGGGAAATATGTGCCATTGGGAAATTAGTGATTTGTTACAAATAGTTAAAATGGTAAATTTTAAGTTACCTATATTTTACCACAAAGAAAAAACTATAGATATGGAGGTTGGGGGATAGGTGGAAAGGAAAATGACTGGATGGGAGTGGTAGCTAAAGAGTACAAGGTTTCTTTTGGACGTAATGAACATGGCTCCAACACTGACTCTGGTGATGGTTACATGCATCTGTGAATATTCTAAAAAACACTAGGCCAGGCACGGTGGCTCACACCTGTAATCCCAACACTTTGGGAAGCTAAGGCAGGTGGATCACACGGTCAGGAGATCAAGACCATCCTGGCCACCATGGTGAAACCCCATCTCTACTAAAATACAAAATATTAGCCAGGCATGGTGGCGTGTGCCTGTAGTCTCAGCTACTCGGGAGACTGAGGCAGGGGAGTCACTTGAACCTGGGAGGCAAAGGCTGCAGTGAGCCAAGATTGCACCACTGCACTCAAACCTGGCAACAGAGCAAGCTTCCATCTCCAAAAAATAAAAAGATGGTCAAACAGGAACAGTTCCAGTCTGCAGCTTCCAGCGAGATCAACGCAGAAGGTGGGTGATTTCTGCATTTCCAAATGAGATACCTGGCTCATCTCATTGACACTGGTTAGACAGCGGGTGAGAAATGCAAATCAAAATCACAATGAAATACATCTCAGGCCAGTTAGAATGGCAATCATTAAAAAGTCAGGAAACAACAGATGCTGGAGAGGATATGGAGAAATAGGAACGCTTTTACATCGTTGGTGAGACTGTAAATTAGCTGAGCCACTGTAGAAGACAGTGTGGTGATTCCTCAAAGATCTAGAACCAGAAATACCCTTAGTCCCAGCAATCCCATTACTGGGTATATACCCAATGGATTATAAATCATTCTACTGCAAAGACACATGCACATGTATGTGTACTGCAGCACTATTCACAATAGCAAAGACTTGGAACCAGCCCAAATGGCCACTAATGATAGACTGGACAAAGAAAATGCAGCATATATACACTAAGGATTACTATGCAGCCATAAAAAAGGATGAGTTCATGTCCTTTGCAGAAACATGAATGAAGCTGTAAACCATCATTCTCAGCAAACTAACACAGAAACAGAAAACCAAACACTGCACGTTCTCACTCATAAGGGAGACTTGAACACTGAGAACCCATGTGGGCATAGGGAGGGGAACATCACACACCAGGGGCCTGTCAGGGGGTGGGGGGCTAGGGTAGGGATAGCATTAGGAGAAACACCTAATGTAGATGATGGTTTGATGAGTGCAGCAAACCACCATGGCATGTCTATACCTACGTAACAAACCTGCAAGTTCTGCACATGTATCCCAAAACTTAAAAGTGTAATAATTTAAAAACAAACAAACAAACAAAAAAACACTGAACTGTACACTTTAAGTTGGGTAACTTGCATGGTATGTAAACTATATAAAAACATCTAAACAACTGCTAAAAATGAGTAAATGAGCAATTTTTTTAAAAAAAAGAGTAAATAAAAAAAAGAAAAAAGAAAAAATATAAACTACTTCTTCCTTCCAGTTCCAGACCAAGATGGAATAGATGTGCTACTCCCTATTCCTCCCATTAAATAGAGCTAAAAACCTATACATCAAAAGATGGAGAGAAGAGAGCAATCAGTAAGGACCTCAGACCCAGAGAACAAGACAACAGTGAGTTTCCAGTATTTTCTTTTTGTCTCATGTCAATGTTGTATACTAGAGAGGTAGCAACCAGAAAAGTAACAGGCACACACCAGAAATGCCCCCAAGAAAAGTCTGGTCTCTCTGACCAAAGGACTAGGAAAAGGGCGGCCTAGCAGAACAAAAAATTTTCTATAGTAATTGCTATATCCCACTCTAACATGACAGAAAAAGCATAGCCCCACCCACGTTGAACAGCAAAAAAGTAAGTGAAGCCTGGACTCCTCACTCCCCAGCTGTGGGAAGACACTCTCCTCATTGCCCAGATGGTGTCAGGGCAGACCAAGTGAGGAGTGGGGACAGCCATCCAAACCTGGCAGTCATTGCAGGGCATAGGCACAAGGGTGCCAGATGCTCATCCCCATTAAAGATAAAGCTTCAAAAAATTTAGTTTAAAGATCTAACCAGCTTTTATTAGCAAATCAGGCAGTATTCCATCTATGAAATAGAAAGGTACTCAGATAAGCTAAGCAGCAGAGGTGAACTTTACAGCCAGAAAAGGATGCAGAAAGTAGATACAAGGAACAAAACACAAATTGGGCATTTCAAAGTTACTTTCCTTCAGGGTAAAGTACAGAGAACTCTCTTATGATAGCCCAGTTTGGCCCCTTATGATTGGTTGCTGTGAATCTCTTGTTTTTTGGGAAATTGGCCTGTTTTTAGTGTAGTTTGATTGTGGCACCTAGCACAAGTGACTCCATTCTGGTTTGGTCTGGTCTGCTGGGCCTGGTACAGGAGCTTAGGCCGAAATAATGGCTTCGGGTACATTTTATTTAACATCCTCAACTGGCAATAATAAAGCACTCCTGCCTATCTCTATCAGTATCAGAAGAGGCCTAGTAAAAAGCAGAAAATCTAACCACCTTCTAAAAAGGTAACAACATCCATGCAATGCCAGTGGAGGCCACAGGCATGCAGTAACCAGGCACTCCTCCCCTTCCCAGCCAAGGTGGTGTTAGCAGAAGACTACTGAGGAGCCAGCAGTCACACAGTACCTTCCCTTCCCAGATGTCAAAGGGGCTGTGAAGGGAACCTGGTTCTCACCCCCTTCTTGCACTAACCCCCACATTCCACTCCCACCATCACATTAAACAGAAGGTTTAAATAAGGTCTCCAATCTCATAATACCCAAAATGTCTAGGATATACTGGAAAATCACTCATTATCCCCAAAATCAGAAAAATCTCAACATGAATGAGAAAACAGAATCAACAGATGTCAACATCAAAACAACACAGATAAATTATCTAACAAGGATTTTTAAACATGTAACATAAAAATGTATCAATGGACAATTATAAACAGACTTGAAACAAAGGAAAAAAATATGAAGTCTCAGCAGAGACACTGCTAATATGAAGAAAAATCAACTGGAAATTTTGAAACTAAAATCTGAATGGATGCGCTCAACAGTAAAATAAAAAAAAACGAGGGAAAACAGCAGTGAACTTTAAGACAAAACAACATAAACTGCCCAATCTGAAGAGGAAAAGAACTTAGAAAAAATGAGGAGAATCTCAGGATCCTATGGTACAAAAAGAAAAGATTTCACAAGGTGTCACTAGGGTAAAAGCAGCAATGGACAGTGGAGTTCAAAAAGCATTCAAATAATGGCTGCAAACTTCTCAGATTTGACACGATACGAATTTACAGAATTAGGATGCTAAGCAAACCCTAAACAGGGTAATTCTAAAGAAATTCATACCAAGATGCATAATAGTCAAACTACTAAAAACTAAAGATTAAGAAAAATGCTTGAAAGTAGTGAAAGAAAAAATGACACCTATCTCAAAAGGAAAAAACTCAAATGGCATCAGATTTCTCATCAGGAAGCACGGAGGCCAGAAAGAAATGGCATAACATTTTTCAAGTGCTGAAAGAAAAAAACTGTCAACTCCAAATTCTATTATCTGGTGAAATTATCAGGCATCTTCAGATTAAGGAAAACGAAGATAATTTGTTTCTAGTAGACTTCCCTAAAAGAATAGTTAGGGAGGGCCGGGCGCTGTGGCTCATACCTGTAATCCCAGCACTTTGGGAGGCTGAGGCAGGCAGATGAACGAGGTCAAGAGATCGAGACCATCCTGATCAACATAGTGAAACCCCGTCTCTACTAAAAATACAAAAAATTAGCTGGGCATGGTGGCGCGTGCCTGTAGTCCCTGCTACTCGGGAGGCTGAGGCAGGAGAATTGCCTGAACCCAGGAGTCGGAGGTTGCGGTGAGCCAAGATCGCAGCCATTGCACTCCAGCTGGGTAACAAGAGCTAAACTCCATCTCAAAAAAAAAATAGGGAATTATCAAAACAGAACAAAAATAAGAAATTGTGGACTATGAGGAAATAAGAAAACAGAAAGGGCAAAAAGGGTAGGTCAATATAAAAGGCTTTCCTTTGCCTCTTGAATTTTCTACATTGTTTGAGAGATAAAGCAAAAATTGTAACACTGACATGGGGTTCTAATTGTATATAAGGGAAATATTTATATATTTTTGCATATGTAAAATCTACATATAATTTTACATGAGTATTATATTACTAATGGGAGAATAAAGGGATTTAAAGAGGTAAAGCTCTTACATTTTACCCAAAAACTTAAAATATCAACAACAGTACACTGCAATGTTATGTATATATAATGTAACTCCTAGAGCTACCATTAAATAATATCTATACAAAGAAATACACTGAAGAACACTATAGATAAATCAAACTGGAATTCTAAAAAATGTTTAAGTGTACCCTTAAGAAGGAATAAAAAAGAAAACAGAGAAACAAAGGAAAATACAGAAAACAAAAAATAAAATGGCACCTCAAACATTACTGAACATAAACCGTCAAAATGTATCAATCACAAGACAACGGTGGTGGGTTAAAAAAAACAAAAACAAACCAACCATAAGAAAACTACCAGAAACTCACCTGAAATATAAGTGACTTGAGAGTGAAAGGATAGAAAATTATACACCATGCAAACATTAATTGAAGGAAAGCAGAGATGGCTATATTAGTGTCAGATAAAGTAGATTTCAGAGCAGAAAAACTACCAGGGACAGATAAGTGAACTACGTAATGATAAAAGTGTAAATCCATCCATCAAGAATACACAGGAATCCCAAATGTGTATGCACCAAACAACAGACCTACAAAATATATGAAGCAAAAATGGATGAAACTCTAAAGAGAGGTAATCTCAGCAATTTGGAAGGCCAATAGAAGGGAATCACTGAGATCGGGAGTTCAAGACCAGCCTGGACAACACAGTGGAACCCCACCTCTACAGAAAGAAATTTAAAAATTAGTTGGGCATGTTAGTGTGTACCTACAATCCCAGCTATTCTGGAGGCTGAGGCAGAAGGATGGCTTGAGCCCGGAAGGTTGAAGCCGTAGTGAGCCATGATTATGCCACTATGGGTAATAGACTGAGGCCATGTTTCAAAAAAAAAAAAACTCTAAAGAGAATAAACAAAGCTACAAGGGAAGATGAACTCAACAGGAACACTAACTAAAAGGTAATAATCAACATTTCAGAACAGTCCATTGAACAATAGCAAAATAAATGTTTAAGAGCCAGAGAATACTTACCAACATACAGATAGTGTCACAATATCTTACTATAAGTCTTGTAAAAGCACTTAACTTTTTAAACTATGTGTATGTTACCACAATAAAATAAAACCCAACTTCAGAAAATAATGTAGAAGCACAACTCCTGGTCAAGACAAAATGACACAGATCTATTTCTCTGCTCCTCCCCAGTAAGTCCAACTACAAACCCTGGTAATTAAGCAAGAGCCAATCAAAGGAGAGTTCTGAAAGAAGGTAAGAAGGCAGCATTGACTTCCTGAGACTCCTCTCCCCGATCAGGGGATACTGGGGCAACCACGCAGTAGCAGTAAGGGGAATTTGCCACTATAAGCTGCTGGCACAGGAAGACTCTGTGCCCCTCATGCCCAAGACTCCTCTCTCTCATTACAGAAAGCCAGGCAGCACCGACAAGTGCAACCCCGCCACATAAGGGGCCCAGTCCAGAAAACCTCTTCTTATCCATGAACTAAGGCTCCCTCCCTTGCTCCAAGACACCAGGGCATCGAGGTGGCACGAGCAAAAGGAAAGCCTTTCATTATAATGGTGCTAAGACTCCTCTTCTCCCACACAGAAACACTACAGCCACTGGGTCCATATGAATGGGATACAGCTGCAGCCAGTGCCCAGCCAAAGAAGCCTCTTCTTTCCCATGAACCTGACACTTCCATCTCTTAACAAGAGACACCAGGCCTAGGAAAATCCCCCTTTCCCCCTCACACAGCACCAACAGAGACCAGGAAGAGCCCCAATGGTACCACATAAACCAAGCAGACCAAAGATCACAGCACAAAGGCTCTGAGAATTAAAATGTCATTGGAACCACAGCCCACAAATGTGGTCCAGGACCTATGTGCTGAATCCAAACAGAGCGGCTGCGCACTAAAATAAAAGATATAAATAGAACCCAAATTCTCCTAATGTACAAAATACCCAAGAGACAATCGAAAAGCATCTGTCAAACCAGAAGCCAGAATATTCACAACCTGAATTAGAAAAGGCAATCACACAACACCACAACTGAGCTATCTCAGATACTGGCATTAATTATATGACCAGCATTTTAAAGCAGCAGACATAAAAATGCTTCCACAATCAAATACAAATTATCCTGAAACAAACAGAAATTATAAAACCGAGAAATATAATAAGAGAAATAAACATCACTGGATGAGATTAAGAATAGAGTGGAGATGACAGTAAAGAATTAGGGAACTTGAGAACAGATGGATAGAATTTACACAATCTAAACAACACAGAGAAAAGAAACAGGGAATTATGTAACACCAACATAAAATCCAACTTTCTTAACATTGGAAATCCAAATGGAGAGAAGACAGTAGGAACAACTCTTCCCATTATTTCTTCAACAACAAAGAGTAGTTGAAGAGATCATGGCTAAAAACTCCCTAAATTTAGTCAAAAAAAAAAAAAAAAAAAAAAAAAAAAAAAAAAAAAAAAAAAAAAAAAAAAAAAAAAAAAAAACAGCAAACATGAAATCCAAAGAAATCCATGACAAGACATAACATAATTAAACTTCTGAAAACTAAAGACAAAGTAAAAACTTGAAAACAGCGAAACAAAAATGACACATTATATACAGGAGAACATCAATTTGAGTGACAGTGGCATCCTAATCAGAAACCATGGATGCAAGGAAGCCGCACAAGATTTTTCAAGTGCCAAGAAAACAGTGGGCTAGCAGCCATGGCACACGCCTTAATCCTAACACTCTGGGAGAATGACGCAAGAGAATCACTTGACACCAGTTGGGCAACATAGCAAGATGCTGTCTCTTCAAAAAATTTTAAAAATTAGCCAGGCATGGTGGTACCTGCCTGTAGTCCCAGCTACATGGGAGGACTGCCTGGGCCCAACAGGTCAAAGCTGTAATGAGCTATGATTGCATTACCAAACTCCAGAGCGAGACCCTGTCTTAAAAAAAAAAAAAAAAAAATGAAGAATAGAAAAAGGAGAAATATGGGTACATGGTTCGTGCAATACACTATCCTTATCATCATGAGTTTTATAAACCATATTTGGTGAATGACACAAAAACTGTAAGACTATCTGATACCCAGGACATCATGATATTAAAGTGAGGACCTAAGTAAAAGAATGGTTTCCGCACTTCACTGGAAGTGGTGAAATACTGACAGCAATACACCATAGTGATAACTCACATATGTATATTGTAATACCCAGAGCAAGCACTATGAAAACTATACAAAGACCTAATCTCAAACACACTATACAGATACCAAAAAAGTGTCCGAGTAACCCAAAAAAATGGCAAGAAAAAAGAAACAGAGGAATGAGAATCAGAAGAAAAACAACAAATAATAAGTGGCACATTTATATTCTAACATATCCATAATTATCATAAATGTAAATGGTGTAAATGTACCATTTAAAAGAGAATGGCATAGTCAATAAAAAATGAGTATATGATCCAACAAGAAACTCACTTCAACATAAGTTGAAAGCTATACCACGCAAACATTAATCCAAAAAAAGCATAAATGGCGACACCAATATCTAATAAAGAAAATTTTAGAGCAAAGAAAATTACCAGAGACAGAGGGACATTAACAATGAAAGGAACAATCCACCGAGAAGATAAAGATCTTGAATGTTTGTGCATCACATGATAGTGCTTGAAAGTGCATGAGGCTAAAACCCACGGATTCAATCTGGGATGAAAACCTATTTTGAAACCGGTGGCACATTTCCAAATAATGGACTCCTAAAATCAAGCAGATTTACTAATACAATTACTGTTATAGGTAACACCAAGGAGGAAAAGAGAAATGGTAGCTCCAGAGAACCCACTTTCAACCAAGCACTGAATAAGGGCATCTTACACATTTTCTATTGTAATGGCCAATAGTCCCGTAAAAAAATTTTATCTAGCATTTTACAAATGAGAAACCATGGCTTTGAGTTTTAAAAAGCTACCCGAGAGCAAACAGCTAGTAGGTAAATCAACACTCAAATCAGCGTTATAACGTTCCAACAAGTACTTTGGGCTGTAGGTTATAGTCTCTCAAATAGCCGAAACCAAAAGTTATTCAAAAATTCAAATTCTGAAGCAACCACATATTGGATGAAATTATATTTTCTACAATTCCTCTAGAATGAAACTTCAAAAACTGTAAGAAGCAATATTCTCCTTTCTAAAATTTCTTTTAAAAAGCAGTCTTCTTTTCTTTGAATGAGAAGTTAAATATGAGCTACATCCAATCTCGGGCATAAAAGGTCTGTACACGAACTCTACCGCTAACCTGTGGCTTCGTTCTCAATCTCCGTTTCCCTTTCCTAAAAGCAGAATTCCTTGTCGACAAAAAGCACTTTGGGTGTATATATGTTCAAGTAAAAAGTGTGCTTAGTAAAGATACGAAAATGAACAGAAATTTCAATAAGGAGTGTTTTTAACGTAATTGAGAGTTGTATCTGTCACCTTCCCAATTCACACAGCTACACGGCTACACAAGTTTCGGAGACTGAATTATCTGAGCAGTTTAGGACTTTTCATCCCGGTTTACTTTAGGAGAGCTGCCACTCCTCAACACCCGACCGCGGCTCTTGCTCTCGTTCTGCCTCCTGCGCTCCGCCAGGCGTCCCGGGACGCAGGCGCTTGCCCCGGCCCCGGCCCCGACCCCAGCTCCCGGCGCACAGACAGGGGCGCGCGGGTAGCGACCCCAGACCCGCCCAGCTCCCGGCTCCCAGGGTGGGCGGGGGCCCCCGGCAGCCCGCCGGGAGCATCGGGGGCGGACAGGCACCGTCCCCGCCTCGGTTACCTGCTGTGCCAGTCGGCTCCTGGCCCGGGTCCCGCAGCGCTGTAGTAGGCCGCTCGTTTGCGGTTGGCTGCGGCCGCCGCGACGTTGCGCACCGGATAGAGCGGAATCTGGTCCGCCATGTTCCGGCCGCCCCTTTCCCGCCCCTCCCGCTTTCCCCTCAATTCACCACCTTTTCCCCGCCCTCTCCCTTCTGCGCCAACCCCAGCTGAAGTACCGCCCGCACGCCTTCCCGCCCTCGCCGAGCGGCGAAGTCCGATGGCGTCACGAACAGCGACGACGCGGCGCGGAAGGCGTGGCGTCCCTACGCCCCGCCCTCCTCTGGGCGTCGGCGCACGACGACGGTCCCAGGTGGCAAAAGCGCGGCGAGGGAGGCGGTGGAGTCCGGGCGATGACGTCACGGGCGGCTAAAGCTGGGGCGGGGCGCGTCGCATCCCGAGGCCCCGCCCCCGCCTCGCGGCGGGCCCATGACATCACCGAGCGGCGGGGCGGGGCACGCATGCGTCGCGGGCTGGCCTTCCGGGTGCGCGCGTGGTCCAGCACGTGGGTCCTGGCTGGTTCTGGCGCTCCCTGGTCTGCGGGTGCGTCCCGCTCTGAAGGGCCTCGCCGCGGTCTCCTGGAAGCTGGGCCGGGGACACGCGTGGGCGCGCGCGCGCGGCCTTTTAAGCGGTCCTGAGCCTGCGCCGCCGGGAGTTGTACGCGCAGCCCACGCGCCCTCCTCGCAGCGCAGCTTCTCGTTGCCGCCCCGCGTTTCTCCGGCCGGTCCTCCGCGCCCGCTTCCTGCCCGCGCCAGTGGAACCTCTGGTGTCCGTGCGTTCACTCAGGGTCGCGCTCACGGGCCGGGCCCCCAACTCGCCGCGACCCCAGTTGCGCCCACCGCACCGTGCTCAATTTCCCAGTTGCTCGATTCCTGCTTCCTCACTGCCGCTTTCCTGCTTTCCGTGGTTCTTGGTCTTTAGCCCGAGTCCACATCCCCCACCTCTAGGCCCACAGCCTGCTGAAACGCCCTGTAGGCGACTGTCAGAAACGAGGTGTTTACACCCTCAGTCTACACAGGAAAGCGAGACTGTATTGAACAAACGCGCGTACAGCTTTGGTTGGGTTTGTTTAGTGTCCTGTCCCAAGCAGGACAGCCCCTCCCACCTCCTTCACGATCTGCACCTGGACCCTGCAAGCTGATGCACCGCTCACCTCCCGTATTTCTGGTTTATTCACTTTGTGTTTTTTTAACCTGTTTCTGATATTCCATTGCCATGACTTATGGATTTTGTCTATGTGTTTGAAACACTGTTCAACATTAACTTATAAATGCTTTTTTCTTTTTTTCTTTGCTGTGTTTTTGAGATGGGGTCTCATTCTGTCACCCAGGCTGGAGTGCTGTGTTTTGATCACGACTCAGTACAGCTTCATCCTCCCAAAGTTCAAGTGACCCTCCCCCCTCTGCATGTATTATTTTTTCTTTATTAAAAAAGTCTCTTTTGTGAATATGAATATTCTTAATTTATTGTTGCCACTTTCTGATTGCCAGTTGGCTTCTCAGCTGCTTTTCATATAGCTTGGATATACACCACTCCATAGACACTAACTACTCTCAGAAGACACCAATGGCCTGATTGACTTTACCTGTTATTTCTCTACCTCACTTTCACTCAGCAACTGACGCTGTTCACACCATCTCTTGCCCACATTCAACAACAGATATTGATGACGATCTCATTCTCATAGCACTGGCACTGTGACACCATCTTCTCCTGACCCTCACTCAACACCTGACAGTGACAACATCTCCTCACACTCACTCAACACCTGACAATGTCAACACCATCTCCTCACATTCAGCAGCTGACGATGACAACACCATCTCCTCACCCTTACTCAACACCTGACGGTGACACCACCTTCTCCTCACCCTCGCTCAACACCTGACGGTGACAACACCATCTCCTCACCCTCAACACCTGACGATGACAACACCATCTCCTCACCCTCACTCAACACCTGACGATGACAACACCATCTCCTCACCCTCACTCAACACCTGACGGTGACACCACCTTCTCCTCACCCTCACTCAACACCTGACGGTGACATCACCATCTCCTCACCCTCGCTCAACACCTGACGGTGACATCACCTTCTCCTCACCCTCACTCAACACCTGACAGTAATAACACCATCTCCTGACCCTTGCTCAACACCTGACAGTGACAACAGCATATCCTCACCCTCACTCAACACCTGACAATGTCAACATCTCATCCTCAGTTGGCAACTGACAGTGACACCACCTTCTGACCCTCAATACCTGACAGTGACAACACCATCTCCTGACCCTCACTCAACACCTGACAGTGACAACAGCATATCCTCACCCTCACTAATCACTGACACTGTTTATGCTGTTTATGTCCTCTCCTCACCCACAGTTAATAATTCACACTGATAACACCATCTCCTCACCTTACTCAGTTTAATGGACTCACAGTTCCACATGGCTGGGGAGGCCTCACAATCATGGCAGAAGGCAGAAGGCACATCTTACATGGCGGCAGCAAGAGAGAGAATGAGAACCAAGCAAAAGGGGTTTCTCCTTATAAAACCATGAGATCTCATGAGACTTATTCACTACCACGAGAACAGTATGGGGAAACCACCCCCTTGATTCAATTATCTCCACCAGCTCCCTCCCACAACACATGTGAATTAAGGGAGCTACAGTTCGAGATGAGATTTGGGTTGGAACATAGCCAAACCATAACACTCAACAACAGGCAATTTTCACACCAGCTCCTTGTAATTTTTTCCTCCCTTGACATTCAGACTAAATCAACTGGCTCTCTTCCTTTACCTTTCTCTTGGAAACTCCTCTTTCATCACCTACCCACTTACATAAATAATACTCATTTTTCCCCTAATTCTAACCTCTCCTGGCTCCATTTCTAAATTGCTTATTCAGTTCCAATTGCATGCAAACATTAACAGTAGGGTTTATGGGGAATATCAGTATGACTAAGGCATGTTGTCTGCTCTCTAGGAAGTTTAGTAGGGGAGGGAGACACGTAGAGATACTTGTTGTTACTCAGGACACAATGAAACACTCCCTATAAGTCCGTAAGTATGAAGTTATACCAGTGAGTATCTTTTTTTTTTTTTTTTTTGACAGAGTCTCTGTTGCCTCGACCAGGCTGAAGTGCAGTGGTATAATCTTGGCTCACTTCAACCTCTGCCTCCTGGGTTCAAGCGATTCTCCTGCCTCAGCCTCCTGAGTAGCTGGGATTGCAGATGCCCTCCACCACACCCAGGTAATTTTTATATTTTAGTAGAGACGGGGTTTCACCAGGACAACCAGACTGGTCTCAAACTCCTGACCTGAAGTGATCCACCTGCCTTGGCCCCCCAGAGTCTTGCAATTACAGACGGGAGCCACCATGCCTATCCCCCGGTGGGTATCTTGACAGGAAAAAGATGGCATGCTTAAAGCGTTCAACTGAAAAGAGTTTAATTAAGGAGATTTTTGCAGAGGTATGGATGGAAATAAGAAAGCCAAATAGTTTTGATGAATTAAGTGAGAGAAGCAATAGTGGAAAACTGGTTTCATCCCTAGACCAAAGAGATTAGATGAGGAAAAGTGTTTACCCTGAATGGACTCCATCCTGCGTCAGAGCCCTGGGAGCAAGGCCAGGGCTTGCTCCTCAGGAGAGGATGAGCCTGCGGAGTAGATGCTGGCGGGCAGAAGCCACCTGCCACTCACTTCGTAAATTAAGTGTTTCTGAAACACAACCACACTAATCTGTTGACTTATTACCTATGGCTGCTCTCAAGCTGGTAGGTAGAGAGTTAAGAAGATGCTACAGAGACCATATCACCTGCAAAGCCTAAAATATTGACTAACTGGCCCTTTAGAGAGAACATTTGCGCATCCCTGTCATACTGGAAAGAGTGGGTGGCGTAAGAGGGACAGACAGGCACCGAATGTCTCTCTCACGGAGGAAGGCTCCATTGGACAGTGCCACCCTAGCGCAATCATGAAAAGAATAACAAGAGAATGTTTAACTACCAAGTTAATGGAAGGAGGACACCAAATAGTAAAAATACTTTATGACTTCAAGGAAGCCGTGAAAGGACTTTAAAGAAAAAAGAACACATGGAATAAGCAGGAAACAAAAAAGATGCTAGAGACAAAGCCGAAGGTCAGTTTATGTATATCAAATGCAAACAGATGAAACACCTCAGTAAAAAATCAGATTGTCAGATTGCATTAAAAACAAAAGCCAGCCGGGCGTGGTGGGTTACACCTGTAATCCCAGCACTTTGGGAGGCTGAGGGAGGCAGATGGCTTGAGCCTGGTAGTTTGAGACCAGTCTGGGTGACATGGCAAAACTCCGTCTCTATTTGAGACAAAAACAAAAACAGAAAAGAAAAAAATAAATAAAACCCAACTATATGCTTGAGATGTTAGATATCTCACATTAAATATAAAGACACAGAAAAGTTGAAAGTAAAAGCATAGAAATATATACGCTGTTCGACCACGGACTGTTGTAGCCTCTCCTTGAGGTAAGCTCTGTGAGTATCCTTCACCTTTTCCCAGATGAGGAGCCTGGGGCACAGAGGGTGAGGCTGTCTGCCCGGGTCACAGAGCTCACAGCTGCACAGCCAGGCTTCAGCCCAGGGGCCAAAGGCCATACTCAACCCCAAACCTCAAGTTGCCATCTGAGTTTTAAGAAGATGACACTGATGGATAGGATTTGGAAGTAAGGCAAAAAGGAGAAATGAATGTCATTTCCTGTCATGCAGAGGGACAGTACCACCCAAAGATGAGGGGAAGGTACTTTGTTCACCTCACAGCTATTTGATGGAAGTCTTTGACTTAGCGAAATTGCATGTTAACTTGAAGATGTTTGCCAGTGGAGGTACAAATCATTTCTTCTTCATTGTATATTAACCACATTTGATCTTCTGTATTCCTGATGCTCTGGCTACCAGGGGTGAGCCTGTCCTGCCTATGCTCGTCTGTTCTTAGAGATGGCAGATGACTCACCTGCAAGCACACTTTCACAGGCAAGCTGCCTATCCTCCCAGCCACCTTCATTGATTGGATAAGCCTTGCACTCCAGGCCACCGTGCCCCTGCCCTACTTCCCATGGGGCCAAGTCAGAGTCAGGCAGGACAGTCCCTCATGCCGGGGCCTGCTGATCACATCAGCCAAGTCCAACCTGCCCGGTTTGCTCTCCCCACCTCGCCTCGCCCGGCCTTCCCTTGGAAGCCACAACAAAGGCTCTTGCCTTGCCTCGCTCCCTCTGTGTCCCAACCCATGCGGTGCTTCCTGTGTGGCCCTGAGTGGCATGGTGTGATGTGGCGTGGCATAGCACCTTCCTGTGGGAGCTCTAACATACTGTGTTTTCCATTACCGTCGTCTCCTGATCTGCTGGCCTCACTATTTCTAAACATTAACAAAACCTACATTTTAAAACAAGGAGGAAAATATACCCCAGAGGATATGGTTTATTGTCCTTTAGGAGATCAACCAGTTTTGTATCTAACTAAAGAATCTTATCTTAATATTCCTGTAGAAAATTGCCTCAATAGCTCTAGGTCCTAAAATACTCTTTGAACCAGTTTGGATCTTACTCACATATCTTCCTCCATTGATTAATAAGTTGAATAAAGGCTTCCATGAGCATTGCATTTTGACGTCTTTGAAAATTATACTTTAGGTAGGGCACAGTGGCTCACGCCTGTAATCCCAGCACTTCGGGAGGTGGGTGGATCATGTAGGTCAGGATATCGAGACCAGCCTGGCCACGGTGAAACCCCATCTCTACTAAAATACAAAAAATTAGCCCAGTATGGTGGCATGCGCCTGTAATCCTGGCTACTCAGGAGGCTGAGGCAGGGGAATCGCTTGAATCCGGAAGACGGAGGTTGCAGTGAGCCGAGATCGTGCCACTGCCCTCCAGCCTGGCTAAAGTGCAAAACTCCATCTCAAAAAAAAAAAAACCCAGCACCTCAAGAGAGGAGCCTTGTAAAGAGCTGTCTTTAGAAGCATTTGTATTTGTCAAAGGTTGATTGCCGAATTTGTTATTCCCTGCCCATGCTTTTCCCACTTTGCTAGAATGGGACTCTCCCTGAAGAGACAGGCATTCTCTCTCACAGTAGTCAGGGGGTGGAAGGTGTGGAGTTAGTACACAAAAATCACCTTTACTCCTGCTCGTGTCTACCACATATCTGAATTCAGAACCTTCCGGCACAGACCAGAATACAAGGCGCCCAGCATCACAGTTCACCCGCTGAATAGAAGTGTCTCAAAAAGAGGGTGATTAAGTGCCCCAGATTTATGATGCCTCGGTTAGTGATAAAAGGAGAAAAATGCAGCCACAATAGTGAGATTTTTATTCAGTTTACTGCACAATGCTCTCATATTAATTAAAAACCGAAATATTTTTGTCCAGTAATACATTCTAGCTTCTGATTTCCAGAAGAAAAAACTTAAGTCAGCTGCAAATACGTGTGTGTGTGTGTGGCGCATGGATTGCATGGGGAACCTCAGTCCCACCCACACAGCCCGGGAACTTGTGAGGGGCTTGCTGCTGTTTGGCATCAGGTGAAGCAGATTTAGATCAATTATTTAGTGGCTCATGGTTTCCTTTAAACATTCACTCAATTACTGCTTTGTAATGAACCATAGATGTTCAATTACTGTCACAAAAGAGAAAAAATGTGATTAATAGCTTGTCATGGGAGTTTCAAAGGTTAGTAAAGAATAAATAAAGTGGACTCATATCTTACTCTTTGGGGTCTGGCTATGGTTGGTTGGGATTGGGATCGATAGGGCTCTTCTGTATTGCCCGCTGTGTGGCTGACAAGGTCTCACTTCCTCAAACTTAATATCTAAGAATTTCTTTCTTGGCACCACCACAGTCTCAACAATGACAGAAGTGGAAAATCTCTTCATATAGCTCCTAAAGGAAGTATGTTCTTTTGTTAAAGTTTCATTTATGTCTCTACCACTTCAGGTAGACAAAGCTAATTACTTCCAAATTCTTAGTGGAAGCCCACAAGTTATCATGCAGGATGTTTTTAATAGTAATACAAAAATCCTCTTGAAAATTCCAAAGAGAAGGCGTAACACCAAGTACTGCCATATTATAATTTTATGTTGAGATGTGTAAAATAGTTTATTTTGGAAAAATGGAAATAAGAATTTACTTTGTAAAGATTGCATTTCCATTAAGAGAGTTATATAAAATGAGATTTTACTATATATTTTTATATATACTTTATATAAATATAAAAGATGGGTCAATATTAAAGCATATGTGACAATAACAAACACATGAAATGGACCTAAATGCCCATCAGCAATGAATTGGATGAGGAAACTGTGGTCCATATACACCATGGAATACCACACAGCCACAAAACAGAACGAAGTCCTGTCTTCTGCAGACACATGGATGAAGCTGGGGGGCATTATTCTAAGTGAGCTAATGGTGCCTGCCTGACAGCCCCCAGCAGAAGCCCTGGGGGTGAGTCTCTAAGGAGCTGCCTGGTTGACAACACCTCACGCCTGTGTCACAGCTCTTTGCTGAGAGATTCCCCACGTCCAGTGTGAATCCACTGGAGAGGATTCCAGAGCCAGTGCCTGGCTTCCTCCCACGTCACCCCACACACCTTTTCCCTTGACCCACTGTGCTGGGCGCTCCTTTGCTCAGGTCAGGCGGCGGGAGTCAGATCATGTGCTGAGTCCTCATGAACCATCAAGCCTGAGGTGGTCTTGGTGACCCCGCCCGCCCGTCCCGTGGAGACGCGGTGACCTCTGTTGACCTCCCGCGTCCTGGTCCCGCCCGTCCCGTGGAGACGCGGTGACCTCTCCTG
>NW_016107639.1:1395090-1420872 GCF_001604975.1 Cebus imitator | reverse complement strand
TGGAGACGCGGTGACCTCTCCTGACCTCCCGCCCGTCCCGTGGAGACGCGGTGACCTCTCCTGACCTCCCGCCCGTCCCGTGGAGACGCGGTGACCTCTTCTGACCTCCTGCGTCCTAGTCTCGACCGTCCCGTGGAGATGCGGTGACCTCTCCTGACCTCCCACCCGACAGTCCCGTGGAGACGCGGTGACCTCTCCTGACCTCCCGCGTCCTGGTCCCGACCGTCCCGTGGAGACGCGGTGACCTCTCCTGACCTCCCGCGTCCTGGTCCCGACCGTCCCGTGGAGACGCGGTGACCTCTCCTGACCTCCCACCCGCCCGTCCCGTGGAGATGCGGTGACCTCTCCTGACCTCCTGCGTCCTAGTCCCGACCGTCCCGGGGAGACGCGGTGACCTCTCCTGACCCCCCGCGTCCCGGCCCCGCCCGTCCCGGGGAGACGCGGTGACCTCTCCTGACCTCCCGCGTCCTGGCGCCGAAACCTTCCCCTTTGCCACCTACTCCCTTGTTCTCTCCCCTAGCGGTTTCCTGAGAGGGGCTCATGAGAGGAAAAGGTTTCCAGACCTCGCACCTCTGAAAACGTCTCTATACGTTCATCCTAACTGCTCTGAAATTCCAGGTTGGAAATACCTGTCTTCAGGATTTTGAAGACCCTGCTTCATATTTTTCTAGAGTCCAGCTTTGCAGTTGAGTCTTACATGGAATGAAGTCTCTCTCTCTCTCTCTTTTTTTTTTTTTTAAA
The DNA here is from genome assembly GCF_001604975.1 of Cebus imitator. Taxonomy (NCBI): domain Eukaryota; kingdom Metazoa; phylum Chordata; class Mammalia; order Primates; family Cebidae; genus Cebus; species Cebus imitator. The sequence goes on along the minus strand of NW_016107639.1, from coordinate 1,420,131 downwards.
TTAAGAGGGGGTTTCACCATGTTGGTCAGGCTGGTCTTGAACTCCCGACCTGAGGTGATCCACCCACCTTGGCCTCCAAAGTGCTTGGATTACAGGCGTGAGCCACCACGCCCAGCCGGAATGAAGTCTTATATGAAATCCTGAGCCTTGTATGAAAATTGCTCTTTCTATGGAAGCTTTTATGGACTTTTCTTTGTCCTGAAATTTCATCATGATTTTTCTTTTCATAATTTTAATTATTTATTTATTTTGAGACAGGGTCTCACTCCCTCACCCAAGCTGGGGTGCAGAGGCACGATCCGCAATCTTCCTACCCCAAACAGCTAGGACATAAGTGTGTGCCATCATGCCTGGCTTTTTTTTTTTTTTTTTTTTTTTTTTTTTTTTTTTGAAACAGAGTCTTGCTCTGTTTCCCCAGGCTGCAGTGCAGTGGCGCAATCTCAGCTCACTGTAACTTCCGCCTCCAGGCTTCAAGCTATTCTCCTGCCTGAGCCTCCCAAGGAGCTGGGATTACAGGCATGAGCCACCATGCCTGGCTAATTTTTTGTATCTTTAGTAGAGATGGGCTGAGGGGATGTTTGAGTTCAGCAGTTGGAACTGGCTAATTTTTTGTATTTTTAGTAGAAATGGGCTGATTTTTTGTATTGTTAGTAGATGTGGGCTGATTTTTTGTATTCTTAGTAGAGGTGGGCTGAGGGGATATTTGTGTTGGTTGGGCTGGACTCCAACTCCTGAACTCAAACAATCCTCCTGCCTCAGACTCCCAAAGTTCTGGGATTACAAGCATGAGCCACCACATCGGGCCAATTTTTCTTGAGGGTATAATTTTATCCATTTTACTTGGCATTTGGTGGTCCCCTTCTGATAAGACACTAGTGTCCTTCAGTTCTGGGGCATTTTTAAAGTTACTGCTCTAATAGTTTCCTTCCTTGGGGGACAGATTTGTATGTCCTAACATAGCTAAACTTCAGCTGTTTGGCAAATCCTTCCCCGTGTGGCTCTGGGTCAGCACAGGCCGCAGCACGGCCACTTCACTTCTGAACTCTTAAAAGCAGAAGTGAAGCTGGAGCCATAGTCTTTACACCCTGAAATCAAGATACTTTGGAAACATTATGCTGTGCAATAAGCTAGATACAAAAGGGCAAATATTGCAGGATTCTACTCATAGGTGGTCGGTTCCTAGAAGTCAATTCCTAAAGACAGAAAGTGGAGTGGTTGGGGCCAGGAGGCAGGAGATGGGTGTCAGGGCTGAACAAGGACAGAGCTTCAATTTGGGCAGATGGAAAGTTCTAGAGATGATGGTGGTGAGGGCTGCACAATATTGTATGCTTAATGCCATGGAACTGTGCATGTAAAAATGGCTAAACCAGCATATTTCATGTTATGTCTATTTTACCACAATTTTTAGAAAAAGAAAAAGCAAGAAAACAACTAGCACAAAAGTAGAGATAGTAGTTATTCCTGGTGGTCAGGGGACACACCTAGCAATTCCCAAAAGAGGAAGCAGGGAGCGGTTATCTGACCCAGCAGCTCCAAGCATTCCATTTAACTTCCAAGAAACAAAAACTTGCTGAAAACTTATGTGCAAATGTTCATAGCCACGCTATTCATGATAGCTAAAAGGTGGAAATCACCCAGATATCTATCTACTCACGAAAGAATGAACAGATTGTGATGGCATGAAATACTGTGTTGTGACATGACGTGTGAAGTGCCGACACCGGCTGCATCACAGATGAGCCTTGAGAGCACGCTCAGCGAAGGAAGCCAGTCACGGAAGGCCATGTCACATGCGATCTGAAATAGGAAAGTCCACAGACAGGGACGAGGCAGGTCAATGGCTGAGGGGCCAGGGACAAGTGGGGGTGGCAGCTAAAGGGCATGGGTTTCCTTTTGGGGTGATGCAGTGTTCTGGAGTTGCATGTGGTGATGAACGTACTAAAATGTGCTATACTGTGGAATTGTGGCTGAGCACGGTAGCTCATGCCTGGAATCCCAGTACTTTTGGAGGCTGAGGCAGGAGGATCGCTGGAGGCCAGGAGTTTGAGGCCAGCCTGAACAACATAGCATGACCCTGTCTCTACAAAAAACAAAAGTAGATAAGCCAGGTGTGGTGACGTGTGCCTAAAGTCCTGGCTACTTGGCAGGCTGAGGCAGGAGGATCACTTGAGCCTGGGAGGTTGGGGCTTCAGTGAGCTGTGATCATACCACTACACTCCAGACTTGGCAACAGAGCGAGACTCTGTCCTCAAAAAAATTAATAATAATCAAAAAAAAACTCTACTGAATTACACACATTAAATGAGTGAACATTACAGCATTCGAGTTACATTTCAGAAGAACTGTTAGAAAAACACAGATCCAAGGAGCTTGTAGGATAAGAAGCTAAGAAAGTCATCGCCATGGGCTTAGCCCAGAAAGCAGGGCTTGGTTCTCAGCATGGGCTTAGCCCAAGAAAGAGGAGCTCGGTTCTTGGAGGGCCTCCGCTCAGAGTCCGGCGGTGGATCTGTGACATCCCCCAGCCCATCCTCATCAGCTCATGTCTCAGCTCTGAGGAGGGCAGAGGGACCATCAGCCAAAATCTCAAGTGAGGGCTTTTGCTCCTGGCAATGAAGCTACCTGGAGCGATGGAGCCAGGTCCTCGCTGGTGACGTGGGCTCACTGGCCCTGCCAGCATCAGAGACTCGGAAGCCATGCTGAGCTGGGCTGTGTCTGGAGGGGGCCTCACCCGGGGCTCTGAGGAAATGCAGCAAACCTGAGGACGGCACCCTGGGGGACCTTTCCCCTGGAGCCTCTGCTGAAGGCCATCTGATGTCCCCAGGGCCACTGCTGCAGCTGTGACTGCTGCCTGCCTCCCGAGGACTCGCAGAGCACGGCTGACCTATGGAGGTGGAAGGGCTGGGTCCGCCCTGGAGGCCTGGTGAAGGCCTGTGGGGGTGCCTGAGTGTCTCCCAGCACTGGCTGGGATTTAGCTTGGCTTGGTTCAGAAGTCCATGGCCAAGACCGTCAAGGTCTCACATTTTGGCCAACCTGGGCGGGACATCCCCCTCAAAGGTGCCCCTTGAAACAGTCAAGAAAATGCCAGGGAAGCATACGGGACTTCTCCTGTTTCAAGGAACAACTTAAACTGTTTGTTTCATTGTACACACCTGGACGCAGATGCACCCCGGCCTCCTCTGCAGCCTGTGGTGGAGGAGCTGGCGGCAGAGAAGGGCCACGGGTGCGGATTTCCTTTCTGTGTCAACTGGAAGGGCAGACAGTGATTCCAGACATGCTTTCAGCAATGTTGTTAACTGAATCTCAAAGAGCTTCAGAAAATTTGTTACCAGCGTGACACATTCATCTCTGAAAACCAACCATCCACTGTCAAAGAAAGGTGTATAAAATTTGAGAAAAGACAAAAAACCTGTGTCATGTGATGCAGAAGATCATGGTCACATGACAGGTGCCACCAACAGCAGCAGTGGCAGCAACTCATGCCGTCAGCCCAGCCTGGGGTCGCCGGGTGCCTCTCATGGGGACAGCACCCTGGGACTTCCTGCTGGAATCCAACAGTATCACCCACCAACTTGTAGGCCTAAAAACAAAACAAAACCACAAGCAAAATCTGAGACTGCTGGTCCTGCCAGACAGACGCAAGGTACGCTGTAGGAACAGAGTTCTGACCCACTTTGGTCCTGACCTCTTACAAAGATGACATCCCTCGGGATGGCACGGTTCCCGCCTCTTCCAGCATTCTCTCTGCCAGCACGGCAACTGACCTGCCCGGACGACCTCCTGCTGTAAGATGCAGGTGGGAGCCTCACAGCCGCAGAGACAGCTCCACCCGGTGTGTGCACGTGGCCTCGAGGACCTCGTCAAGGCCTCATCTTCTCCTTGGGGGTTTGGGTGCTCTGTGGCCCGAGTACCTCCCATCCACCTGGAAAACTTTGCGATGGATTTGGGCTGTTCTGGACGCTTTTGCTCCAAGGGTGCCACCAAGTGCCTCTCCCATAGAGTTAACAAACTTGGCAAATGCCAAGAACACACGAATGTGTGGTCAGACCAGGAAGCTGGCCAGGCACAGCCTTGGGGGCCTCTCTTAACGGGGCTGGGAAACAAAACAGGCTCAGCAGCTACGTGGCCTGCGCTTGGCCATTTGTATCTTACTGCAAATGGTGTAAATGCCTGAGCATTTACTTGGTTAACAGTCTCTGTGATTTTCATAAGCATTTATATAAAAAGTGGCAAACATTTCAAAAACATTATATTAAAAAGTGACAGTAACAGGTCAGATTCTGGCTGGTGCAGTTCTGAGAAATCTTACCACATGATCAGCAGCAGAGGCCTGTGAGGCCCAGCAGGCAGGAGCTGGGTCTCAGTCACAGCACTAGGAGCTGCTGCAAAAGAGCAAAGGACTTGGAGGTCGCCTTGGGCCTGAGCCTTGCTTTGTGTGTTGGCCGGGGGCAGAAAAACACTCACGAAAAGTACCTTCTTAACCACTGTTAAGTGAGCACTGCAGTGGTGTGGCCTCTGCTCATAGCGACCTGCAACAGCTCTCTCTCTGTACGCCCTTCATCTTGCAGATCTGAAACCCTCCACCCATTGCACCGCACTCCCTGTCCCTCCCCCAGCCCCGGTGACCAACACTCTAGTTTCAGCCTCCAGCAGTCTGACTACTGTTGACACCTGGATGTGAGTCCTGTCCACAGCTCCCCTGTGGTGGGCCTGGATGTGAGTCCTGTCTGTGGCTCACTGGCTGTGGGCCTGGATGTGAGCCCCGTCCGTGGCTCACTGGCTGTGGCCTGGATGTGAGCCCCGTCCGTGGCTCACTGGCGGTGGGCCTGGATGTGAGCCCCGTCCATGGCTCACTGGCGGTGGGCCTGGATGTGAGCCCCGTCCATGGCTCACTGGCAGTGGGCCTGGATGTCAGTCCCGTCCGTGGCTCACTGGTGGTGGGCCTGGATATGAACCCCTCACTGAGTCTGTGCCCTCACCATGCCTGACTCAGCAGAGGCAATGCTGCCCTACTCCCTCCAGCCCACAGGGCAAGCCATGTGCTAGGCCCGGGGCCGCCCTGCCTGTGGCTGACTCTGACTCTAGTTGCACCCTGGGAACCTGTCTGTCACCTGCCCCGGCTCTGTGTGTGCTGGGTCTCCTGCTGAGCCTGGCCATTGGCGTCAAGGCGCAGGCTGGGCTCTATTCCTGGAAGAGGGCTGCCTGCCACTCATGTCTCTGATGCTGAGTGGGCTCCTCCTTCCCCCCACAGTGCGGGGTGGGCCTCTGTCACTGACTTCCTGTTGGCGTTGTGTCTCAACTTATCAGGAGAAGCTGCTGGAGGGGAATTCCTGCCTCCCCAACCTGTCTCAGGACCTGGCACAGACTAGGGTCTCTGCAGACCTTGTCAGGACCTCGGATCTTCCCCCCTCATTGTGAGATATTTGTGCCCATAATACTAACAGGTGACTATGTCCACTTTGTAATACATCTGCTATTTGTTCCAGGCCTTATTATGTGAAAAATGAACACCTCCTTTTTCTCTCCTGCAACATTCCCCAAGGCATCCGCAGGTGCTATGTGGGGGTCTGAGTCCTGCTAACCTCGCACGTCTCACCCTGGCTGGCTCCATCTCTCAGTCAATTTGGCCTCAGATTTCATACCTAATATTGCTGATCTTTGAAGACACACCTCTGTGTTCAGTGACAATTACAAGTGCTACATCCAATGTCTCCTAATTCATAATTTATAGGTGTCTCATTCATAACGGCCTCTCCTCCCATTCCAAATTCGCTGAATATGCAGGAGAGGAGAAGCAGCAATTATTTATAATAACTTTATTAGCTATAATTTGTGTCTATCCTCTGAAAGGATAGAGTGATGTTTCTCAGAGCTGCATATTAAACGCAGGTGCTTATATTCGACCTTGCCCCTGATGCATTCCACACACAGCGGTGTGTCTTTCTTCCCGGGAAGGACGGGTACAATTTGTCACCACACAAATTATACTGTCCTTGCTGTTGACATTCTTTTATCAGATAAATTACTTGTACTTATTATGCTGAAGGCAGTTTCCGTGAAAATTTGATATTGTGAAAATCAGTTTAAGTTGAGACTAAGAGGATTGGATCTCTTTCTACAGTAGAGAAATACGGGTCTGATTACCTGTGTCCGTGACTGTTTTCTGGAAACCCCCCCGCCCCAGATTTCTTGCTAGTTTGCACACAGTTCGGGCGTGTCCCATGCCTCCAGCTGGCTGTCCCTCTGCATGGTGGTGAGGCATTGCACATGCCTGGGCACAGACACACCATGGCCTTCTCTGCAGCCTGTGGTCGGGGGCCAGCAGCAGAGAAGGGCCACGGGTGATGACTTGCTTTCTACGACAACTGGAAGGGCGAACGTGATTCCAGATATGACTTACAGCAGTGTTGTGAGCTTAATCTCAAAAAGCTTCAGAAAACTTGTCACTGGCATGACAAATTTATCTCTGAAAACCAACCATCCATTGTCAATGAGTAAGATGCACAAAACTGTGTTTTTCTGAAAAGAAAATTCCTTCTTGCATAAGAGTAACATATGTTCATTATAGAACATTTTAAACTTGGAGGAAGTAAAAAGCTTGAAATTAAGACTGCCCACATTTCTTTTGCCCAGAGAAGGCTGCTGTTGGCAGTGTTGCAGGCCCTGCCCTCTCTCCTCTCCTTTCTATACGCACGTACTTTTGACATATAGACATTTGTATTCCTCTTAAAGGTTACGAAAGTTCCTAAAAGAAAATAAATCTAGTCTTCTCTTTAAAATGTTTATTCAAAAATTTTATCTCACACATTTGCATGAATATGTATGTGTATAAATATTACTGATAAACTGTCAATAACCAAAATTGAATTTTCAGTAAAAACAACATTTTAACCTTCTTTTTTTTGTCTGTTGCCCTTTTGGCTCTTTTTATTTAATTGAAATAATTTTTTTTTTGTCTTTGGCACCTTTCAATATTTTGTTTTGCAAACTTATGAATGCCATGTCCAGGTGGACTGAGGATGTGATGACCTCATGTAAATAACAGGACACCGGCTACTTATGCAGAAAGGAAATTTAGTCTATGCCAGTTGTCTGAAGACAACATATTCAATCAATGTTGAATTTTCTTAGCTCTCTCTTCTATATTTTAACTTCCTACACGAATTAAAATTAGAGCAAATAAAAATTTTAAGCTAGTCAGGACACAAGCTACTTTCTTGAATTTTGTTTCTAAGATTGGTAAAATTTGTCAGACTTTAAAATCTGGCAGGGCACAGTGGCTCATGCCTGTAATCCCAGCACTTTGGGAAGCCAAGGCAGGCTGATCACCTGAGGTTGGGAGTTTGAAACCAGCCTAACCAACATGGAGAAACCCTGTCTCTACTAAAAATGCAAAATTACCTGGGCTCGGTGGTGCATGCCTGTAATCCCAGCTACTTGGGAGGCTGAGGCAGGAGAATCACTTGAACCCAGAGGCAGAGGTTGCCATAAGCTGAGACTGCACCATTGCACTCTAGCCCACACAAGAGCGAAACTATGTCTCAAAAAAATAAATCAAATCAAATCTATGTAATATAAGAGACAAAATGACTTTGAAAAGAGACCAACGCACTGAGTCCGTGTTGGCAGCCCTTTAATAGACACAGGGTCACTGTGGGTGGAAACTGTGACATTATGACTGTGTGTGTGTGTGTGTGTGTTAGTGTGTGCGCCACACTTTACATGATGGTGACGTGCAAACCACCAGAAAGTACACACTTAGGACGTGTCCAATGACACCTGGCTGTTGAGTGCTCGGAGGCTGAAGGAGACCCTAACACGCTGAGGTCACCCAGGAGGGTCACCGGGACCCACACTGTTCCTGGTTTGTTTAGACAAAGTAGATTAAGTCTCCATTAAGCAGCATGCAGGAACTCCCATGCTAGACACAGCGGAGCTGGAAGCTTCTCAGAGACCCTTGTTTAGAAGTTGTGACAATGTCTAATGGGACTTCTTCCCCATGTTTCTCATTAGGAAAAGCATATTATGGATTTATAGCTATTAATATTACAGGGAAAGATAATCTTGTTTAGGCCACGTCTTGTATGTGATTGCATTTAGGTGAAATGCCCAGAATCAGTGAATTTTCTAGAGACAGAAAGGAGCTGAGTGGTTGTCAGGGGCTGGGCTGGGGTGGGGGTTGGGGTGTGACTCTAATGCTGTGGCGTTTCTTTCTGGGGTGAAGGAAATGATCCAAAATTAAATCATGGTGACGGCTACGTAACTGTGAATATACAAACCTATTCAACTGTGGACTTTGAACAGGTGACTCCCATGGTATGTAATTTACATCTCAATAAAGATGTAAAAAATCCTTCCCTTTGTCTAACATCTATAGAGCTATGACTTACTCTGATGCCATTATTTACTCTAGTGTGGAGTCAAAGAGCTTCATATTTGACTTAGTCTCCATGATGGTTCATTTGTTTACAGCTGAGCAAGTTTTTGTATTAAATTTTTATATTAATTGTGTAAAACAATTCCAGATGCATTCAAAGTTTCCTTTACGTCGGAATGCAAAGATGTTTCTACTGGCTTTCATTTTTTAAAACAATAAAAGGTTTAGTATGTTGCTTTTAGATATTTCATGACAGAAAATGTAATGTTTACTTATTGCAGATGTTGTCAGCTTCTGCAATATCAATGTAGATCAGAAGAAGCAAGGTTACAGTCTCACCCGCTGGTACTCTGTGTTGAGCCAACGTCACTACATTGTCTGGTTGTAGATGGTCTCCACGGTACTTTAGGAGCCTGCTCTTTTGTTATATGTCAGCTCTCAGTGGAGGTGGAGCTGAAGCAACTGGGAAGAGGAAAGGCCAACGTTGGGGCAACTGGTGGGAAAGGCGAGCTGGCAGCGCCGGTGCTGGGATTCACTTACGTCTGGAGTCATGGGCGAGGAGAGAAGCCTCGGGACCCGTTCCCTTCCTTGTCCACCTTGGTGGCCCTTCAATACGGCCTACAGACTGGGGTGGCCGTCTAAACAGAAGACGCAAGGGGCCCACTTGCTGTCTTAGATCCTCCTGATGCCGCGCTGTGCTCTGGGTGTGTGGCCAACGCGTTCCTTCAGCCACCAGCCCGAGGGTCCTTTGCAACACCTCCCAGCGTCCCAGGGAGCGTGGCTGGCACAGGCCAGGCCCCTGCCCGACAGCTGCTGCCCCTCTGTCCAGCTGCCCCTGCCCCTTGGGTCTCCCTTCCTTCAGGAGCCTTCTGGGAACTCCTGCATTTCTGGGTAAAGCCCCTCTTTGTGCTTCTATAGACCGCATATTGTATGACTCCATTTGCATGAAATGTCCAGAGTGAAAAACGAGAGAGAAGGAGAGACAGAACATAGAGGGTGGTGGCCGTGCTGGGCGGTGGCAGCTGCTCGTCGGCATGGGGAGGACGCGCCCGGCTTTTGAGGCCTCTGCCCTTGGTGAGCTTCTGTGTCCCTGACCTTCAGCCAAGCCGGGCCTGGATGCTCTGGGGTTTGTGGCCTCCGGGCTCTGTTTCTGGGTCGCCTCCTATCCCAGTCGCCGCTGAAATCCTGACCCCCCATCCCCTTGGATGTCGCTGCCTTCACGGTCACCTTTGGGGACCCTCTGCGTGAGACGTCTGTTTCTCTCTGAACTTCCCACACAGGTATTTTGTTGGTTCTCACATTTGTATTTTGTTATCGTGCAGGTGCTGCATTCACTCTTCGCAGAAAGGAATTGTGTCTCCCTTTCCTTCGTGCCCTCCGGTGACTGCCGCACCTGCAGGGAGGCTGCTTAGGAAGTACTTGCTGGGTCGGATGGTTACGCCTTTTTCTCCCTTCCTCCTTGTTGAGGCGTGGCTGGGGGTGCCGTGGGCAGCACAGGGTGCTCCTCCCACACTGCAGTGCCGGCTCCCTGTTCACCTGAATGCCAACGTTTCCCCTGTGGATTCCTATGTGAGTTTCTTTTTTAATATATACAGATATTTTTTATTGTACTTTAGGTTCTGGGATTATGCAGGATTGTTGCATAGGTACGTACATGGCCATGTGGTTTGCTGCCTCCATCACCCCGTCACCTATTTCTGGCATTTCTCCCCATGTTATCCGTCCCCAGTCTCCCTGCCCCCCACTGTCCCTCCCCTATTCCCCCTCAACAGGCCCCAGTGTGTGATGCTCCCCTCCCTGTGTCCATGTGTTCTCGTTGTTCAACACCCGCCTATGAGTGAGAACATGCAGTGTTTGATTTTCTGTTCTTGTGTCAGTTTGCTGAGAATGATGGTTGCCAGCTTCATCCATGTCCATATAAAGGATACGAGCTCATGGTTTTTAATGGCTGCATAGTATTCCATGGTGTATATGTGCCACATTTCCTTGTCCAGTCTATCATTGATGGGCATTTGGGTTGGTTCCAGGTCTTTGCTATTGTAAACAGTGCTGCAATGAACATTGGTGTGCATGTGTCTTTATAATAGAACAATTTATAATCCTTTGGGTACATACCCAGTAATGGGATTGCTGGGTCAAATGGAATTTCTATTTCTAGATCCTTGAGGAATCGCCACACTGTCTTCCACAATGGTTGAACTAATTTACACTCCCACTAACAGTGTAAAAGTGTTCCTATTTCTCCACATCCTCTCCAACATCTGTTGTCTCCAGATTTTTTGATGATCACCATTCTAACTGGTGTGAGATGGTATTGCAAAGTGGTTTTGATTTGCATTTCTCTAATGACCAGTGATGATGAGCATTTTTTCATATGTTGTTGGCCTCACATCAGGCAAGAAAATGAAATAAAGGGTATTAAATTAGGAAAGGAGGAAGTCAAATTGTCTCTATTTGCAGATGACACGATTGCATATTTAGAAGGCCCCATCGTCTCAGATCAGAATCTCTTTAAACTGTTAAGCAACTTCAGCAAGTCTCAGAATACAAAATCAATATGCCGAAATCACAAGCATTCCTATATACCAATAATAGACTAACAGAGAGCCAAATCAAGAGTGAACTCCCATTCACAATTGCTACAAAGAGAATAAAATACCTAGGAATACAACTAACAAAGGATGTAAAGGACCTCTTCAAGGAGAACTACAAATCACTGCTCAAGGAAATAAGAGAGGACACAAACAGATGGAGAAACATTCCATGCTCATGGTTAGGAAGAATCAATATTGTGAAAATGGCCATACTGCGCAAAGTAATTTATAGATTCAACACTATCCCCATCAAGCTACCTGTGACCCTCTTCACAGAAGTGGAAAAAACCACCTTAAACTTCATATGGAACCAAAAGAGAGCCCGCATAGCCAAGACAATCCTAAGCAAAAAGAACAAAGCTGGAGGCATCATGCTACGTGACTTCAAACTATGCTATAAGGCTACAGTAATCAAAACAGCATGGTACTGGTACCAAAACAGAGATATAGACTAATGGAACAGAACAGAGGCCTTGGAGGCAATGCCACACATCTACAACCACCTGATCTTTGATAAACCTGACAAAAACAAGCAATGGGAAAAGTATTCCCTGTTTAATAAATGGTATTGGGATAAGTGGCTAGCCATGTGCAGAAAACAGAATCTAGACCCCCTTCCTGACACCTTACACTAAAATTAACTCCAGATGGATTAAAAACTTAAACATAAGATCTAACACCATAAAAACCCTAGAAGAAAACCTAGGCAAAATCATTCAGGACATAGGCATAGGCATGGACGTCATCACTGAAACACCAAAAACATTGGCAACCAAAGCCAAAATAGACAAGTAGGATCTAATTAAACTCCAGAGCTTCTGTACAGCAAAAGAAGCAATCATTAGAGTGAATCAGCAACCAACAGAATGGGAAAAAAAATTTGCAGTCTACCCATCTGACAAAGGGCTGATATCCAGAATCTACAAAGAACTAAATCAGATTTACCAGAAAAAAACAAACCCATTTAAAAGTGGGCAAAGGATATATGCATTTTTCTTTCTTTCTTTTTTCTTTGAGAAGGAGTCTTGCTTTGTCACCTAGGCAGGAAGGCATTGATTGGTGTGATCTCTGCTCACTGAAACGTCTGCCTCCCAGGTTCAAGTGATTCTCCTGCCTCAGCTTCCTGAGCAGCTGGGTTTACAGGCGCCCACCATGCCCAGCTAATTTTTTTTTTTTTTGAGACAGGTTTTCACTCTTGTTGCCCATGCTCAAGTGCAATGGCGCAATCTCGGCTCACAGCAACTCTGCCTTCTGGGTTCTAGTGATTCTCCTGCCTCAGCCCTCCGGGTAACTGGGATTAGAGGCATGCACCACTACACTCAGGTACTTTTGTATTTTTAGTAGAGACGGGGTTTCTCCATGTTGGTCAGGCTGGTCTGGAACTCCCGACTTCAGGTGATCTGCCCATCTCGGCCTCCCAAACTGCTGGGATTACAGGCATGATCCACCATGCCCGGCTAATTTTTGTATTTTTAGTAGAGACAGGGTTTCACTATGTTGGCCTGGCTGGTCTCGAACTCCTGACCTCAAGTGATCCACCTGCCTTGGCCTCCCAATGTCCTAAGATTACAGGTGTGAGCCACCATGCCTGGCCTAGTATTTTTATTTTTACCACATTTATTTTTTATTACAACTCTTCACTCTTTCTACTGCAAATTTTTGACTTTAGAAACTTAATAACCATCAAAGATCATGACAAGTTTATGTTCGGATGTATTTGAGGAGTGGTGATAGCATTATCACAGTTGGAAAGCTAACATGACTCAGTGTGTAAGAGTTAACGCCCCCAGTGAGGCCTCTGGGTTTCACTCCCTTCCATTCCACTTACCTGCCATGTGATCTTGAGCAAGTTTTAAATTTGGAGTATCTGTTTCCTTTTCCGAAGAGTGGGGATGATAATAGTACCAATTTCAAAAGATTTACGTGTGAATTAAATAACAGAATGCAAATAAAGCATTTAGCAGAGTGCTGACTCCTCAGCAAATGCATGATAACTGCTGGCGACGATCACAACCTATTGCCTCAACTTACGGCTTCGTCTCCTCCAAGGCGTCTCCTCTCCATCATCTCTTCAGTTTAGACATTTGTGTGGCAGAGCATCGTGTCACATATCAGGCCTGCCTCACAGGAGACAGCAGAGTGGAAGGCAGGGCATCAACCTGACGTCACAGTCCCTGGGCTATACTGACACCAGGAGAGCCTTAGCATATGGTACTGTCCGCTATTACCAGAGCATGCACCAGCCGCTGCCTCCTTACCCACCCTTTATGAAAAGTTGCAGATGCGCTTTGTAGATATTTCATTCCGTAGAGGGAGCTGTTCACCAACACTCAGCACTCCCAGGAAGGAGGGGAGGAGAGCACCCTCCTGAAGACAAAAAAATCTCAAAATAAAAAAATCCTCATTAAAGAATATTAATACTCATGAATTAAGAAAAACAAAAGGGGAAATTGCCTGGAATAAATTCAGATCACCCTTTGATTCTGTCCACTGAGATGAATAAGTGACTGCTCCATTAAACAGAGGCAGCATGGACCAGAATGAAGGCTGCAGCTCACAGCCTGGGCTCCCTGCCTGATGAGCTGCGCCCAGCCAGCTTCAAATACGATGCTCACCTGTTCTCGGCCAACAGCCGGATAATGGGCACCAAAGTTATTTTTCAATGTAATACAAAAACATAAAATCATATGTTGACAACTGCTTCCCTCCCTGAAGGAAAGAAAGGGTGGTGTCAAAAGATCAGACAAACGAATAAAACTTCAGACACGGGTCCGCCAGACTCACGGCTTTTGTTGCAAGAAGCCAGGCTATTTCAAAATGACTTTCCATAAAATTAAAACGTAACACACGAACATTTAAACTTCTGTTTGCCAGCACTCACTCAAACGCCTATGACTATAGATGCCACTTACTTGAATCCATATTAAATATCCATATTAAATAAATACGTCAGTGTTTTGTCCTCACAGTGGGAAAATGACAAAGCCATTCAAAGAAACCCATCACAGGGAGCAAGCCCTCTCACTCACCATGGGTAAGAACGTAGAGAGTGACATCTCTGGAAAGCTCTGGGACGTGGCGGCCATGAGGATTGAATCTGAAACCAGGATGCCTGGGTGGACGGTGACAGTTCCCTGGGAGGCTCTGAGACGTGGCAGCCATGAGGACTGCTTCTGGCACCAGGATGCCTGGGTTTGAATTTCACCTCCACCACTTCCTCAATGGGTGATTCTAGCCAGGGTATTTCCTTCTTTAATCACTTGCTTTCTTCATCTATAAGATGAAGATAATCATAATCCCAATTTTACTGGGTTGTTAGAAGGAATAAATGACTTATGATTTCTAAAGTTCTTAGAACAGTGTGAATACTGTATGAAGAATTGCACAAGGTAAGCTCTATAAGTGTTTATGGAATCCAGACATTTTAAAAAAAATCCAGATTAAAAAAACAACAACAGAGAAACCCATGAAATCACTACACTTTTGTATTTGTGTCTTTTGGCCAGCCCTGTGGGAGCTGCATAAGCACATTTTAACTTCTCTTAGTAGGGTCACAACATCACGGAACCCCAAACCAACACAACAACCTTTCTGGGGTGATCATGGCAGCCGTGGGGAGCACCTCGCTCTATACCCACGCCCCAGAAGGCACCACAGAAGCAAGCAGCACAGGCTGGGCAGGGGCTCATGTTTTTAAAACTAGAGCCCTAAAGCAAGATGCAAAGCCATAGGCCCCAAGTGATATTGCCCGAATTGTGTCATGTGGGGGTCTGTTTATATAGAAGTAATGCATGTAGCAAAAAAGACCAGAAGGAAACACACACACGTGTTAGCAAAAAATTTAACAGTCCTGGAATTTGGGGCGATTTTACTCCTTTTTATTTTAATTTGTATTTGCCATGTGTTCTACAATAAACATGAATAGTACCAAAAAGAAACTTAAAAGTGAGATTTCTTTAAGGAGAAATTTTTCTTTTTAATTTCCAAGTAAAAAATAAAAAAGTGAAATTCAGAAACCCTTGTAGCGAAACACATTTAATTTGGGGTAAAAACCCCCTAAAATGAAGATGACGATGGGTTCTTTTCTGGGAACATGGAGCGAGGAAGGCGTGGTCCTCTGCCAGGGGTAGGGGTCTCGCCAGGTAGGAGGCAGGGCTCAACATTTGTTGATATGGTTTGCGTCAGCGTCCCCATCCCCCCAAGCCCCCCAAATCTCATGTGGAATTGTAATCCCCAATGTTGGAGGAGGGCCTGGCAGGCGGTGATTGGATCGTGGACATGAATTTCCCCTTGCTGTTCTCATGACAGTGAGTGTGTTCTCATGACGGTGAGTATGTTCTCATGAGATCTGGTCTTTCAAGTGTGCAGCACCTCCCCTTTCGCGCTCTTCCTTCTCCGGCTGTGTGAAGACATGCCAGCTCCCCCTTCGCCTTCCGCGTGACTGCAAGTTTCCTGAGGCCTCCCCAGCCATGCTTCCTGGACAACGTGAGGAGCCAGGAGCCAGTTCAACCTCTTTTCTTTATCAATTACCCGGTTTCAGGGGTTCTTTATAACACTGCAAGGATGGACAAATACAGTTGTCTACACAGCCCTCTGGCCCAGGGCTGGAGCTGGGGCATGTGTTCACACACAATAGTCTTTGCCTTGAAACAGAAGTTCTGACCTTTGTCAGACCTGTGGCCAAAATGGAAATTTCAGACCATGCGGGAATCACTGGATTTGTCCTCTGTCCATGCATCATATTTAACTTGTGCACCAACCTAATACTTGGTTACCTGTGCCTAGTTAATAAAGACTCATTTATGAAGCAATCATGAAACCTGCTTTTGGCGATGTTGATTATGCTGATTTGATTAAAGTATGAAAATGGGGCTCCTTCTATGACGCCAATAAATAATTGTTCAGGAATGGGAAAAGTAGGCAACCACGCACACATTCTTTTAATACTGGCTCTCAGCCACCTAGGAATGTGGGGATGTGGCTGTCGGGATAACTCTGGGCAGACGACTTGTGTTTCCTTCAGAAGGTCACAGACACAGCCATGGGATTTGGAAGTTGAGAAGCTCCTCACGTTCTCACCCATTTCATTTTATAATTTTGTGTAGGCTGAGGCGTGAAGTGAGGGGCACCATCACTTGAGTGAGAAGCATTTGCTGAAGATCAGTCAGACCCAGCGAGCAGGAGACCATAGCCTACGGGGCTGCACGTGCTCACCATGCGCATTCCAGGACAGCACTGTCAGGCGCGATCACCTGGGGACTTGGCTGCAGCCCTGCTGCCTCTCTGCATGCACTCGCCAGTGATGCTGCCTCAGCACTCGGGACAAGTGTCAGTGGCCCCAGGAGCACTCCGATGAGCCCTGCTGTGCATTATTTTCACATCCCAGCTCGTTTTTCTGAATTCCAAGTCCCAGTTCGCTTTCCTTCAGGTCTGTTCTCCTGTGGGCCTTTACTGATTTATGTGGTTGAATTATAGGATTGGAAAGAAAGAATATGAAAGAAATTCAAGTCTACGATTTCTAAAGAAAAATTGAATTATAGCAAAATTTACAACTTTTGTGTTTTAAAGGTCACCATCGAGAAAACAAAAAGACAACCCAATGAATGGGAAAAAAAATTTGAAAACCATATATCTAACATGGGATTTGTATCTAGAATATATAAAGAACTCTGAAATAAGAAGACAAACAAGTCAAATAAAAAATGGGCCAAAGACTTGAATAGACATTTGTCCAAAGAAGATGTGTAAATGGTCAGCATGCACATGAGAGGGTGCTCCACATTGGCCATTAGGACAATGTCAGTCAAACGACACAGGCACAGTTTACACTCATTGGGATGACTACAATGAGAAAGACAGACAATAATGAGCGTCGGCAACCATGGAGAGAAATTGGAACCCACATATCTCACTGGTGGGAATGCAAAACGGTGCAGTTGATTTGGAAAGCAGTCTGGTAGCTCCTCGAAGGGTGAAATGTACACATCATTTAACACACCTGTTTCACACCTTGGGATATACGCATGAGAAAAGAAATATGTCCACATAAAGCTTGTACATGAATATGTATAGAAGCATTAATAATAATAACTGGCCGGGCGTGGTGGCTCACACCTGTAATCCCAGCACTTTGCTATCCTGGCCAACATGGTGAAACCACATCTCTACTAAAAATACAAAAAAAATAGCTGGGTGTGGTGGCGCGCGTCTGTAGTCCCAGCTACTCAGGAGGCTGAGGCAGAAGAATTGCTTGAACCTGGGAGGCGGAGGTTGCAGGAAGCTGAGGTTGCACTCCAGCTCGGTGCCTGGTGACGGAGTGAGACGCTGTCTCAAAAATACATAAATAAATAAATAAATAAAATAAAAAATAAAATAATAACTAGAAGCATTAATAATAATAACCAAAAGATGAGAACAACCCAAATGTTCATCAACTGATGAATGGATATACAAACTGTGGTATATCCACGTAGTGGAATACTACTTACCATCAAAAGGAGTGAAGTGCTGGTACACGCTACGACACAGACAAAACTGTGCTAAGTAAAAGAAGCCAGTCGTAAAAGGCCATACAGTGTACAGATTTATTTGTGTGATATTTCCAGAACAGGCAAATCCAAAGAAGCAAAGAGCAGGTTAGTGGTTGCTTGGGCATGGAGGACCTTATAATATTCCATTTGGATGTATCCGTAGTGTTTTGAGTACATCTCTTTGTATAGCTTGTTTGGTGATGGCTCTAGGTATTATATTATATATGCAAAGTGATCACACTCTTGGTGTTACATTTTACCAGTTCAGTTGGAGTATAGAAATCTTACCTCCCAGTAGTACATTACTTTACTTTTTAATTTTTACTTATTTTTTATTTTTTGAGACAGAGTCTCACTCTGTTGCCCAGGCTGGAGTGCAGTGGTGCAATCTAGGCTTACTGCAAACTTTGCCTCCCTGGTTCAAGCAATTCTCTGCCTCAGCCTCCTGAGTAGCTGGGATTGCAGGTTCCTGCCACCACACCCCATTAATTTTTGTATTTTTAGTAGAGACAGGGTTTCACCATCTTGGCCAGGCTGGTCTTGAACTCCTGACCTTGTGATCCACCCACTTTGGCCTCCCAACATCCTGGGATTACAGACATAAGCCACCATACCTGGCAATTCCTTTATTTTATTTTATTTTTGAGACAGAGTCTTGCTCCGTAACCCAGGCTGAAATGCACTGGCATGATTTTAACTCACTGCAACCTCTGCCTGCCATGTTCGAGGAATTCTCCTGCCTCAGCCTCCTGAGTAGCTGGGATTACAGGCACCCACCCACACCCAGCTAATTTTTATATTTTGAGTAGAGACGGGGTTTCACCATGTTAGCCAGGCTGGTCTTGAACTTCTGACCTCAAGTGATTTGGCCACCTGGGCCTCCCAAAGTGCTGGGATTACACAAGTGAGCCACCATGCCTGGCCAGCCACGCCTGGCCAGTATAACTCTTTAACATCCACCATTTATAATGTTATTTTCTTAAATATTTCTTCTCTACATATTTATAGCCACATCAGAATGTTATACTTACTTCAACTGTCAAATATAATTTACTTAAGATGAGAACGAAAGCCTATTATATTTCCTCATATTTTTGCTTACCATGTTCTTCCTTCCTGATGATTCAAGATTATTTCTTATCTAATTTCCTTTCTATTTACAAAACTTCATTTAGCCATTCTTTTAGAGTCAGCCTACTTGTAACAAACTTTCTTAGTTTGTCTTCATCTGACAATGTTGATTTCCCCTTGGTTCCTGAAACACATTTTTTTTTTCTGGGCTCAGGATTCTTTCAAAAAATACTGTATTTCATTTATATAAAATTCAAATAAACATAGTTGAATCTATAGTGACAGAGAGAAGATTAGCGATTGAGAACTGGGTGAGGAGGGAGGAGGATGGCGTGATTACAAAGGGTTGTTAAACAACTTTTGTGGCTATGATTCTATTCATTGTTCTGATTTTGGTCATTGTTTCATTCTGGGAATAGGATTCTGAGTCGATGGTTCTTTTGTCTCAGCACCTGAAGAATATTGTGCTGCTTTCTTCAGGCCTCCATGTTTTTTGATGAGAAATCTGCTATCATTTAAATTGTTTTGTCCTGTTTTTTTTTGTTTGTTTGTTTTTCCTGGCTGCTTTCAAAACTTTGTTTTTGTCTTTATTTTCCAAAAGTTTAATTATGATGTGGTTTAGTGTGAATTTGGGCTTATCCTGTTTGAGGTTTATCCAGCTTCTTAAATCTATAGGGTTGTCTTATCACATTTGGAAAGTTTTCAGCCATTTCAGTATTTTTTTGTCCCATTCCTGCTTTTGCTCTTGATGGGGATGTTAGATCTTTTCTTATAGTCACACAGGTGTCCCAGGTTTTCTTTTTAAGTCTATTTTATCTTTATTGTTCAGGTTGGGTAATTTCTCTTATTCAATCTTCCATTTTACTAATTCTTTCTTCTTCACCCTCCATTCTGCTGTTGAGACCATTGACTGAGCTTTTTATTTGGTTTTTATATTTTTCAGTTCTAAAATTTTTGTTTAGTTTTTCTTTATGTCTTCTATTTCTTTGCCAAGACTTTTATTTTTCATTTGTTTCAAGCATATTTGCAATTGCCTGTTGAAGCATTTTATCATGGATGCTGTAACATCATTGTCAGAATTTTGGCATCTCTGCTCTCTCAGTGTGGGCTCTGTTAATTGTCCTTTTCTCATAGTTTGAGATCTTCCTGGCTCTTGCTGTGACAAGTGACTTTATTTTTATTTTTTTATTTTTTGAGATGGAGTCTCACTCTTCACTTAGGCTGGAGTGCAGTGGCATAGTCTTGACTCACTGCAGCCTCCACCTCCCAGGTTGAAGTGATTCTCCTGCCTTGGCCTACCAAGTAGGTGGAACTACAGGCATATGCCACCATGCCCACATGCCCAGCCATTTTTTTTTTTTTTTTTTTTTTTTTTTTTTTTTTGTAGAGACAGGGTTTCACCATGTTGGCCAGGCTGGTCTTGAAGTCCTGACCTCAGTTGACCCACCCATTTTGGCCTCCCAATGTGCTGGGATTACAGGCATGAGCTACCATGGCCAGCCACAAGTGACTTTAGATTGAAACCTGGACCCTTTCACATCACATTAGGAGACCCTGGATCTTATTTAAACCTTCTGTTGTAACTGATTTTTTTCTGACAGTGCTCCAGCAACAGGACTGGAGGCGCCCCCTCATTCCTGCCAGGTGGGGGCCGGAGTCCAGCTCCCCACACAGCCTCTGTTGATGCCTGAGATTGGGGGATGGGGGTGACACTGCTGCTGCTGGACGGCTGTGGCAGTCCTGGCTCCTAACATGGTCCCTGCTATCATTATGGTGGTGGTGGGAGGCTGGAATTGGGGGTAGGGGGTGAGGGGTGATGGTGGTGTCTGTCCATATTGCCGCTAGGGGCTGGAGAAAGTCCTGACTCTCCTAGTATGGAGTAGGAGGGGCCTGTGTTGCTGCCACTGGGGGTGGACGTTCGGCTCCCCTCATGCTCTCTGCTGCCACTGCAGGGTGGGGTCCTTATCTTTGGCTGGCAGGAAGGAAGGTCCTTGCTTGAGACAGCCTTGTGAGGGAGGCTGCAGAATGGCATTGAAGTAGCTGGTTACTGTCTTGACAATTTTCTCTCTTGCTGGGTAGCCCCTTTCCCTGCCATTAGGCTGGAGAGCGCAGGCTTCTGCTGGTCCATTCTTTGTCTGCGCGTGGGCTTTTCTGGGTTTCCAGCTTCTCGTCAGGGAAAACCCAGGGAGGCTCTGCCACACTCCTCAGGTCCTCAGCTCCCAACCTGTTCTCTCTTGTCTCCCAACCTTCCAGAGTCTCCTTGGCTTTAGTTTTCCACGTGATATCCAGGAGCTGTATTTAGTGAGAGGGAGAAGAAAACGTGTGTTCACTCGCCTTCCTGAAAGCAGAAGTCGGTGGTGTGTGCTTGTAGCGCCATTGCTCCCCCGCCGCTTGCCCTTTCACTCTCCTGTGTCTTTTGATTCACAGATCTTAATTTTGATCATTTTTTTTTTTTTAGTGAGTATTTTTTATAATCTGTTTGAAGAATATTCTCTGAGATCATAAAGGTACTTTGTCCTGTGTGATTTTCTAGAAGCTTTATTATTTACTTTTCACATCTAGGTCTACGATTCACCTGGGGTTGAAGTTTTTTGGTGTGTAGCTCAAGGGCCACATTAACAGTTTTGTCTGCGGCTATCCAAACGGCCAGCAGTGTGGATCAAAACCCCCTCCTTCCCTTGCTGCTCTGCAAGGCCACTTGTGTCCTAAA
Source organism: Cebus imitator (assembly GCF_001604975.1). NCBI lineage: Eukaryota > Metazoa > Chordata > Mammalia > Primates > Cebidae > Cebus > Cebus imitator. The sequence continues at coordinate 1,398,852 of NW_016107639.1, read as the reverse complement.
TCAAGTATTCTCCTGGTTCTGCCCCGTCGGTTCTTTGCCTCACTGAGATCACGCTGTCCTGCGCAGTGGCACATGGATCCTGTCTTGGTGTTCAGTAATGTGAGCACCACGCTTGGTCTTCAGGATTGCCTTCGCTGTCCTTGATTCTTTGCACTTCCATATAAATTTTAGAACCTGCTGTCAACTTACAAAATAGCAAACTGGATACCCATTGGATTCCACTGAATCCAACTATAGGCCAAATCCTTACAATTCACAAACATGGAATAATCCTCTATTTATTGAAATCTTTCACCTTTTTGGTTTTTGTGGTTTTGTTTTTGTTTTGAGACAGGGTCTCACTCTGTTACCTAGGCTGTAGTGCAGCGGTGCAATCACAGCTCACTCACTGCAGCCTCGGCCTCCTGGGCTTGGGCGATCCTTTCACCGCAGCGTCCTGAGTAACTGGGACCACAGGCATGCACCACCATGTCTGGCTAATTTTTATTTGATTTTATTTGCAGGGGTGAGGTTTTGCCATGCTGCCCAGGCCGATCTTGAATTCTTAGACGCCTCCCAACTTGGCCTCCCGAAGTGCTGGGATTACAGGTGAGAGCCACCACGCCTAGTCTGAAATCTTTCACTCTGAAATCCAGTATACTTTGACTATAAGAAAGGTAAGGCAGTGCAAAATCTCACGTACTACATAAGATGTTCAGAAGTTCTCAGGTCTGTCCTGCAGTCAGTCACACACCTCTGGAGAGACACATTAATATTCACCATCAAGAAATACTCATGTTCATCGGGTTGATGTAAGTGGGTATATACACATATGTGTGTATATACATATATGTATATGTTTGTATACATGTACTTGTGTATGTATATGTATGTGTGCATATGAATATGTGTGTATATGTATGTGTGCATATGACTGTGTATATGTACATGTGTATCTATGTATATACATATATGTGTGTATGTGTATGTGTAATGTGTATATACATATGTGTGTATATACATATATGTGTATGTACATATGTGTGTATATGTATGTGTATATATGTATATGTATGTGTGTATATACATATATGTGTATATGTATGTGTGTATACATGTATATGTATATATGTATATGTGTGTATATGCATGTGTGCATATGTATATATGTGTGTATATGTATGCATGTATATATGTATGTGTGTATATGTATACCTATGTATGATATACAGATATGTGTGTATGTATATGTATGTGTGTGTACATGTGTGCTCATATATGTACATGTGTATAGATGTGTATGTGTGTATATGTATATTTATGTGTGTATATATGTATATGTAATATGTATGTGTATATACATGTGTGTATATGCATGTGTATGTGTATGTCTATGTGCATGTACATGTATGTGCACACATGTACATGTGTATATGTGTGTACACGTATGTATATGTACATGTGTGTATATGTATATGTAATATGTGTGTATGTGTGTATATGTGTATATACATATATAGTATATGTATGTGTATGTGTGTATATACGTATATGTGTGTATGTATATGTATGTGTACATGCATGTGTGTATATGTGTGTATATGTACGTGTATATACATATGTGTGTATATGTGTCTGTGTGTCTGTGTGTGTGCATATGTATATGTATGTGTGTGTATGTGTACACATGTGCAAACAGATGGCCCCAACTTACAATGGTTCAACTTAGAGTTTTGCGACTTTACAGTGCTGTGAAAGAGATACGCGTTCAGTAGAAACCACATGTCAAGTTTGAATTTTGATCATTTCCAAGGCTAATGATATGCAGACAGGGTCCTGCTCTGTTGCCCAGGCTAGAGTGCAGTTGCATGATCACGGTCACAGTTCACTGCAGTCACGACCTCCCTGGTTCAATTGATCCTCCCACGTTAGCTTCAGTGCAGCTGGGGTTACAGGTGTGAGCCACCACATCCAGCTAATTTCTATATTTTTTGTAGAGACAGTGTCTTGCTAGGTTGCCCAGGCTGGTCTTGAGCTCCTGGGCTCAAGTGATCCTCCTGTCTACAGGCTTCAGCCATGGTGCCTGGCCTCAACTTATAATTTTCCTCTTTACCAGGGTGTGAAAGTGACATATATTCAGTAGAAGCAATACCTTGGGTTTTGGATTTTGGCCTTTTCCCAGGCTTCTCTCTACAGCAGCAAGCTGAGGCCCCCAGTCAGCCACACGAGCGCCAGGATCCACTGCTCTCTGTGAGCACCGACCATGCTGCCTGGTGATTTTGCCCAGCTGTGGCCAAGGTCAGAGTTCTGAGCACATCAAAGCCAGGCGAGGCTGAGGCGGAATGTTCAGTAGGTTAGGTGCATTAAGATCATTTCCAACTAACGACAGTTTCAACTTCTGATGGGTTTATCAATTATATCCCAGTGTTTGTGGTATGTATATATGTGTATGTTTATGTACATGTATAGGTGTGTAAATGCATGTATACACATCGTTTGTGTGTGTACCTATGTGTGTATATGTGTATTCATACATATGTATGTATATAAATACATATGTGTTGTATATATAGGATGTTATGTGTATGTGCATATATATGTGTGTGCCTGTGTGTACATATACAGCATATATATAGGACACACACATATATCCTATAAATAACCCCACTAGTTCTGGTCAGGCTTCCCATCCAATAAATTCTAGAACCACTTCTGGTTTTCGAAGTGTTTCAAGTTTCTCAAAGATAATAGATTGTCACCTGAATTCACAAAGGCTCTGTGCCTCTACCTCTGACTGAGGGTGACAGAGTTCCAGCATCCAGTGTCTCCAGTGCAGCCACGCAAGCCCAGAGCCCCAGCCTCCGCTGTACATATCACATACATATATACACGCTGCTGTTCGCACTGCGGGGTCACTGCGGAGACACGAAAAGGATTTGCACGTCCACGTCCTGCCCGGCCGCCGGCTTCTCTGCAGGGCTGGGTTTCACAGCACTGCCTGTGGAACAATGCTCTTTTCACATCAAAAAGAAAGCAGTGTAATTTGCAGATAACCCCCAATGGGAAACTTGGCAATTTAATTAAAAACAGCTCTTGAGGCCTTATGTATTTTATTTTTCAAAAATAATTCTAAAAAGCAGCCACCTACTGCCAAGGGAGAGATAGGCAGCTGAGTCATTTTTAGCAAAACTTTTCTGGGAACATATCAAAATTGTGCTGGAGAATTTGATTTGTACCAATAACCCTGGTAGCTGTTAGTGAGATGTTAGTGTGCTGAGTGAGTGCACAGGTCTGAGCTTCCCATCAAAGGCGCCCGCCATGCCAGGGCCTGCAGTCGTGAGACATTCGTGTACTTAGCGAGTAACAGAAATGAAAGCAACCAGTGCATTTTGGCCAGACGTTCTGAGGAGCCAGTTTGGGTGATTTTCAAGTTGACCTGCCTGATTGGTGTGATTTACATAGATACATCCTTGGTGCCATCCCCAAGTGACCGAATTCTAGCAAACCCAACCAAACGGGCCAGGTGTGATGGCTCATGCCTGTAATCCCAGCACTTTGGGAGGTCGTGGTGGGTGGATCACCTGAGGTCAGGAGTTTGAGACCAGCCTGGCCGACTTGGCGAAACCCCGTCTCTACTAAAACTACAAAAATCAGCTGGGTATGGTTGTGGGCACCTCTAATCCCAGGAGAATCATTTGAACCTGGGAGGCAGAGGTTGCAGTGAGCTGAGATTGCACCACTGTACTCTAGCCTGGGTGACAGAGTGAGACTCCATCTCAAAAA